>NC_134854.1:51390848-51690848 GCF_049852395.1 Peromyscus maniculatus bairdii
TCTGCAGGCAGAGAGAAATAGACAGACGGACAGACAGACAGGGTCTGGCATTAGCTTTTGAAACCTCAAGGCCATACCTACTCCAGCCTAATCCTTTCAAACAATTACAATCCCTGGTGACGTAAGCATTCAAACCTATGAGCCTGTGGGGACCATTCTTGTTCAAACAACCACAGTACATAAAAAGTATTTAAAAGTCAGTCGTGCATTGTGGTACACACTACTTGGCACTGGGAGGTAAAGGCAAGAGAATCAGGAGTTGGAGGCCAGAGCAGCCTGGGCTGTATCATACCCTAGAGAGGAAAGGGAGAGAGAGATTGATTGACATAGCTGATGCTACTTTGCAGATGTTCATGGATAACAAAGGTACTGCCAGACGTTCTTGGGTGGTTTGTTTCTTCTGGGATGCTGATCAGGAATGTGAGACAAGTGACTAGAAGAAATGAGGAGAACAGTTAAAATAGTAGTTATAGAGTACGAGAATATCCTGGTTAACTTAGATCAAGTAGATTGATCAACAAGGAGCTTTTAAAAAAAAAACATGTGAGATTGAAAAGTATGAGCTTAGGTGGGGAATGGTGGTCGTTTCTAAGAGTGGAGAAAGCCGCCTTTTCCGATAGCTATAGGGAGTTTCAGGGCTAGTGTAGGTAAACAGGAAAGAGGTAATAACCTTTCACCAGTTGGGTCATTCTGTCTAGAAAGCCCTTTGCTTTTCTACATGCCAGTCTATTCCTCACCGCTCCAACTCAGATTTCTTCGGCTGCTTCACCAAAGCCAATTCCTAGTGTCATTTCTTTTGCCAGTTCTCATGGATCTGGAGACTGTCAAATCATCTTAGTCTCAATATGTCTTTATATACAAGTCTTTAGTTTTGTATGTCACTAAAAGCCTTGTCAACACCACCATGTAATTGGTAGTAAATTAGCAGTCAACTAGTCTACCTCTCCTTGCTTCTTAAGCTGTTATTTATTTTCCATGTGTCTACATCTCACAGTGTGTTTGTAAGCTCTCAAAACCACTGAAAGGTAGTCAAACCACCAAGATTTTTATATAATAGTAGCCAGACAATCTCAACAACTAGGTCATTGTTGGAAATTGTGAGTATTTATTGATTATTCTGTAGACAGTGTTGAAGGTTTTATATAGTACACTGAACATGATAGAAATAGACCAGTAAAGAATTTACTCTTCATTTTACTTAGTAAGCCTATTTGCAAGTGGTGCCTATTTGCAACTGACCTTTTTAGAGACATTTGGGGCCATTCAGTCTCTCACACTTAAGTTAAACTTGAGTAAACTAATCCAAGTTCTTAGGACTAGAATCCAAATTTCATTACTTCTGGAATTTCCCCTGCTACCAACATTGTTGTAAGAGCTGTATTTTAAATAATAGAGACCAATTTAAACAAAATCCTTATGTGAGCTGTTTTAACTCTCCCCTCCTTTTTAATGTTGTACATACACATTTTTCTGATAGTATTCAGTGTACTTTTGATTTTGTATTTTTTTATTATATGTAAACATGTTTCATGTTTTAAGTTTCATAATTGTTTTTGGTAACTGCGTACTACTCATTAAATTGATACACCATAACTATAATATGTCAAAATGCCTATCATAGGAAAATAATTATTTCTGATTTATGGTGTGATGGATAATGCTGCACTAAACATCTTTGTGCATATCATTTTTTCTTCTGAATTATTTCCTTAGGAAAAATTCCCAGAAGTGGAATTACAGGATCAAAGGGTATGAACATTTTTATGGCTCTTAATATGTGCCAGTAGAATTTCTTTAAGGATTGATGAAGCCACTGAGTGGCCTGAAAGGGATTTCAGCATTTGATCGGGACTAATAATCCTTTCACGTAGGCTAGGTTGGCAAGTGCTTCAGGCTTGAGTGTTTATCATGTACACTAGCTAACTTCATAGCCTTTGTTTGATGAAATAATTATAAGACAGGTAGTGTTTTGAATTAACCCTTCTGCTAATGCATAGTGGAAAAATCATTTGTTGTTATTACTTTTTTACTGTGTGCTTTGAATAAATGTATTTTACTATTTGTTTGTAGGATTTGATTAGAGACCAAGGGTTTCGTAGTGATGGAGGTAAGTAATGATTTTAGTTTTTTGTGTGTGTGGTTTTTTTTTTTTAAAGGCAAAAATGCAATTGCTTTGCTGCTTGTCTCCTTTATAGTTGCTTTTTTCATGAAACAGACACAGAGAAAAATGTGTAGAGAAAACCAAATCAGTTTTTGTTTTTTTTTTATAGTAATCATTTATTGCTAGCAGAATTTAAAATTAGCCATAACACATAGAGAAAATGAGAAGACATAAAAGAAAGTCTTAAATGTACCATCCATGATTTTAAAATACACTACCAAGGAGAGATCCTTAATTATTTTATCCACTTTTTAATTTCTCCTGCCTTCAAATCTGGAGTCCTAAATTTCTTTTGGCTTCCACCAAATACTTAGAGGCGCTTAGAATCATATTAAATCACTCTTTGGGGTTGCCTGCCACATCTCAGTTTGTCAGACTTCATCAAGCATTTCTCATCAACTTTCCAGATCTATTTGAAATGTACATTTATTTCATGGAATGACCCATAATGGAAAAATTCAGTTATTCTCTTATTGGTATAGTAAATAAAGTATACACATGAGAAATTACATTAAGATTTCTTATAGAATTTCCATCTAGCCTCCCCTCCAGCAGAGATAAGATTATTTAAGAAAGTGTTTTTTGAGCCAAGTGTGATAGCATATGCCTGTGATCCTAGCTGAGGCAGGAGGAACATGAGTTTGAGGCTAGCCTAAATCTACATAGCAAGACTCTGAAAAAAACAAAACAAGAAAACTCTATAATAATGTACCCCATATATTTTCTAAGAGGTGGCATTTGAGACTGTCTTGAAGTTTTCTTGCAAGAGGTCTTCTGTATTAACCTTCTCAGCTGCCTTCTGTCTTACAAGGAAGACCATATTAGCTGCACACCATGCTGGGTTCTTCACTGTGACCTTCTATATCTTCAAAATAGGTCCAAACCCAGACCCAGTATTTTATACTGAGTGAAGACTATATACGCCTTGTATTCTTATGGTTCTGGACTTCTGTGAGGGTACCAAATAGCAAGCATGAATATGTACTTAGTATGAACTGTATCACATAATTATTCGAGAGTTTTTGTTGTTTGTTATTCCATGAACCTGCCAATGAATGTTGCTGCCAGTTTGACTTTCATGTCTTAATAGCTGTGGCTGCTGATAATTTTACCCAATACATCCAGCATTTAAATGTTCCATCATGTTAGCATCACAGTTAACTTAGTAGTAAACAGCCTGCTTAGTACCTAAAATCAAGTGGCATTTCTTATCTTTGTTATAAGTCACTTTTAAAAAATTCATTGGAGTTTTTATGAAAATATATGCAGATTTTTAAAAACCGTCCAGAATTATTTTGTAAAGCAGGCTTCAGTTCATCTAATTTATTCCCCATGACTTCTTTCATTTCTTCTGTGTGTCTGTCTTCCTGTGTTTGCCTGCCCCTCTCTTTCTCTTCTAACAGCCCCCTTGAACCAGCTGATGCGCTGTCTTCGGAAATACCAATCCCGGACTCCCAGCCCCCTCCTACATTCTGTCCCCAGTGAAATAGTGTTTGATTTTGAGCCTGGCCCAGTGTTCAGAGGTAGTTGGGCTCTTCTTTCTTGTTTTTACCCAAGCGAACTAAATATAAACTACAGATTCTGTTTGTGCCTCACCCTCACAGCGTGTGTTTGTAAGTGTGAGAGTTTTAAGTACTAAATTTCTGCTTGGCCTGGCTGGAATGCTCTGAATGTGCTTTTCACACATCCTCACTACTGCAAGCTTTCTGTATGCTGTCCATTATAAAGTTTTAAAAGCAAGAAAATTCTGAGTTGGGATTTCCATCTTGTTTATTGTTGTCTTATTTCTGTTTAGTCTTGATAACTTCTTAAATTCTGGGGGACATGGGCAGGATTCCTTTTACTTTAGTTCATTAGATGATGACTTTGATTAAGGTTTTTTTTGCTGGGCACATTGGCTCATATCTGTAACCTTAGCACTTGAGAAGCAGAGGCGGGAGGAGAGTCACTGAAGGTTTGAGGCCAAAGAGATTTTTATGAGACTTTGGACAGTTTTTTGAGATTTTTGTCATAGAAGTAATTTTTTGTTCTTTATTTTTTCCTTTATATGCAATATATGTATATTGATTAATCCATAAACATGAATTCAGAAAAATTGAATCTATATATGTTAAATTATACCCTCATGTGAGGGAAGTTAGTAATATAATTGTAGTCTCCTATTTTGCCTGTCATATTTATTTATTGTTAAATTAACTTTTAAATTTTAAGATAAAATTTGGGTATCTTAAATATTTTTTACAATTAAATTTACTTTCTTGATATCCGTAGTGACCTATAATTAATATAATGATGGTGCTTTAGAGTTTTCCATCAACTTAGCTGTTCCACAGTGTAGTGGAAGTCATTCAGTACTCTGTGATGTAGTTAAACTAAGTAATACAATAAATAAGAATTGTGCATGAGGCAAGTTGTTACTGCTGTATAATGTTGGAAGTTACCAGTGGTTTGTATAAAATGTATTGTGCTCTAGTTAAAAGAAATTCCAAATACCATTTTCTTTTAGAAAATTGCATATGCAATCATAGAACTTTCATATGGTGCTATAATATTATATAATGACTATAAAACATCTGTGCAGATTTAGCATTTAAATACTGTCATTGGCATCCTTGCTGTTTAAAAGAACCTGGCTCCTTTTTACCCTTGAGAGTAGTATATTTTATAATTTTTTGGAGTATGGAAGTTCTACCTGGAAATCTCAGGCCTGTTCACCATACATGTACTCTGTGGAGTCATTGCTCTAAACTCCTCTGTCCCATGTACCATATGTGCTTCTGCTGACTGAGCCTACTTAACATAGCTCACTTGCCTTATAAAATATTGCTGTATATTTGAAATACAACTGGGATTCCGTAGCACTTATTTGCTCATTTTATTAATACTAAGTTTTTCAGAAAGTTTTGAAAGCCTATTTAGCAGGGCTGGAGAGATGATGGGTCAGCAGTTAAGAACACTAGCTGCTCTTCCAGGAGACCACGGTTCAGTTCCCAGCACCCACAATGGCAGCTCACCACTGTCTTTAGCTCCAGCTCTTGGAGTTCCAACACCTTCACGTAGATACACATGCAGGTAAAAGACCATTGCCCATAAAATAAACATAAATAAAAAAGAAAAGAAAAAGAAAGAAAACCAGGTCCTGGAGAGATGGTTCAGAGGTCAAGAGCACTGGCTGTTCTTCCAGAGGACTCAGGTTCAATTCCCAGCACCCACATAGCAGCTCCCAACCAAAAGGGATCTAATGCTGTCTTCTGTCATCCACAAGCACCAAGCAGACAAATGGTACACAGACAGTCAAAGCTCCTATAAACAAACAAAACAAAATAAAACAAACAAAAAAAACCAATAAAATACTAATTAAGAAAAAGAAAAGAAAGAAAGCCTGCTTAGCTTTGTTTATATTACTTTGCAATAAAGGTAATGATCTATATTTAATAGAAAAAATTCCAGGGACCACTGACACTGCCCACCATCTCTTAAACAATAGAGCTACAGTTTGAGATCATATATAAATTTAGGACTAATATGAAAGAAATATTTTAACAGTAAGGCCATTAAAATGTTTCCGTTTTGATGTTTACTTTTTTTTTTTAATATTGAGGCTATTGAAATATTACAAAATGGGGGCTGGAGAGATGGCTCAGCCGTTAAAGGCTAAGCTCACAACCAAAAATATAAGAGTTCGGTTCCCAGCACCCATGGCTGTCTCTCCAGCCAATAAAAAAAAAAAGAAAGAAATATTACAAAATGGTTTGTTTTTTAGAGTTCTGCAGTGATTCTGTTATTGGGGTTTTGGTTTGGTTTTGTCTTTTGAGATAGGGTCTATGTATTATGTGGCTCTGGCTGTCCTGGATTCACTCTGTAGACCAGGCTGACCTCGAACTCACAGAGATCCACCTCCCCCCTCTGCCTCCCAAGTGCTAGGATTAAAGGTGTGTGGTACAATGCCTGTGCATTGGTTGTGATGTTTTAATTTTTTATCAAAGGAAGTGGAAGTTGGTAGTAAATTTTAGAAAGTGTGCCTTGGTGTAGAGATTGTGTTTTTCTAGATTTGTTTACTAGTATCAATCTTAACAGTCATTAAATTGGCCAGAAAACCAAAAGAAATTCAGTACTAATCGCAAATAATGCCTCTTTTGGCCTACCCTTTGTAAAAGGCCAATATTTAGACATGCACTGCATTTTAAAGTCTAGATCTCCCCACTTTGTGGCCTTGTTAAGTGAACATGCTTGCTCCTCCTTAATGCTTCCTCCTCCTTAATGAGGATAATTTCCCCTTCCTCTAATTTAGGGTCAACTACAGGTTTGTCCGCCACCCCACCTGCCTCATTACCTGGCTCACTCACTAATGTGAAAGCCTTACAAAAATCTCCAGGACCTCAGCGGGAAAGGAAATCATCATCATCCTCAGAAGACAGAAATCGAATGGTAAGGCTATGTGATGTGTTTTTCTTATAATCATAGCCAAATATAATATTTTTCTTTGTTTTTTGTTTTGTTTTGTTTTTTGAGACAGGGTTAAAGGCGTGTACGACCACCGCCTGGCCTGCCAAATATAATTTTACCATTTAGATATAAGAGGACTGTGTGATACAAAGTTCTTGTCAAATACATTTGAGTTGATGGTTTTTTTGTGTAAAGTATATTCACACAAAACTGATTTTTTGCCTCCATTTCTAATCAATTTTTTGTTTTGTTTTTTGAGACAGGGTTTCTCTGTGTAGCTTTGTGCCTTTCCTGGAACTCACTCTGTAGTCCAGGCTGGCCTCGAACTCACAGAGATCACCTGCCTCTGCCTCCCGAGTGTTGGGATTAAAGGCATGTACCACTACTGTCTGGCCTAATCAAATTTTTAAGAGGTCATTTTGAAAGGAAAATAATGTTCTGTTTCTAAAATAAGGAGAACGGGTATAAACAGGTATTCAGAAAGCATGAATAAGCATATGTGTTCTAAAAGCTGGTTCAGAATTCAATATCTACCAAATGACATTCTTCCATATTTAAAAATTAATTTTCTGCTACTTTTACCTTACCAAAGCAATTGGTATGTTGATTTTTTTTCTTTTTTGATGACCAAATAACTTAAAATATGTAAGGAAATCTAGTACCAACAGTTACCATAACATACTGTTAAATTTTTAGGGATTTGAAGCCAAAACTAGCCACAAATATATAGTTGCTATCTAGCCTCTGTAGTCCTCCAAATAGTTAAAAAGCCATTTTATTTTGATTTTAATAATAACAATTTCTACACATAATAAATTATTGTTTTAATTTTTTAATTAGTATTTTATTATTTTGTGTATATGGGTGTTTGACTGTATGTATAAGGACAACATGTACATGCCCAGTGCTGAAGGAAGCCAGAAGAGTGCAGTGGATCCTCTAGGATTAGAGTTATGGATGATTGTGAGCTGCCATGTGGGTGCTGGGACTTGAACCCAGGTCCTCTAGAAGAATAGCTACTGTTCCTAATTTGTGAAATATCTTTCCAGCCACAGTTATTTCTGCTTTTAAGTAATTTTCCATTCTAATATTGACTCATCTTAAATTAGTTTTGTATTTTGAGTCATGATTGTAACTATTGCTTCCTCAACATGGTGGTGTTCTATTGTTTTCTTTCTTCTTTTCTTAGAAAGACCTTGCTCTCTTCCTAACTTCCTGTCAGGCAGCAATATATTTAGCATGAAATAAGGTTTTTCTCTTTTGTTTGACTTGACTTGACTTTTGCACTGTACTTTTTTGAGAAAACACTTGGTAGACGAGATTCAAGTGATGATTGGGAGATTCCTGATGGACAGATTACAGTGGGACAAAGAATTGGATCTGGATCATTTGGAACTGTCTACAAGGGAAAGTGGCATGGTATGTATGTAATATGGTTCCATTGGCACAAGTAAGATATGTTTAAAAACTTTGGTTTTAAAAATTCAAGCCAAAGCTGGGTATGGTGGCACAAACCAGCCTGTTCTACAGAGCTAGTTCTAGGACAGCCAGGACTACACAGAGAAACCTGTCTGTGGGGTAGAGGGATGACAAGCCAGGCATATGACACACACCTATATCCTAGCACTTAGGATGTAGAAGCATGAGCATTAGGAGTTCAAGGTCATCCTTAGCTATGGAGAAAGTTCAAGACCAACTTGAGTACTACAAGAGACTGTCTCAAAGACAAATATGAAGTCAACTTGTTTGCATCATTAAACTGTTCGATCAAATGCAGTAGTCCTCCAAAGGTTTCTAACAAAAATAATGGAACATAAAAACTGGCTTCACAGTAGCCAAGGTTGCTGTCAGTACTTTACAGTAGAGACTTGTAAAGATGAAGCTCATTAAGCTATCTAGTCCAAAAGGAAGTTCGTTTTCCTTTTAGAAGTATTCCTTTTGATAATTTTATGGATATTATAAGTCACAAGTAAGCATAAAAAATGTTCAGCCTCAGAGTTGGGAATTTAACTCAATTTTAAGGCTCTGGGTTTGGTCCTGGAGAGTACAAAATGACAAAACATGTTCATCCTCACTAGTTTTCTAAGATTACAAATTCAAAAGATAGAAACCACAACTCTCCTTCCAAATGAACAAAAAAAAAATCAATTGAATACATGTAGATTGCAATTATAATCCTGCTTATTTCCCTCTTGCTAATGTGGAAATATGAAAATTTGGAAGACTGTACATTGAGCCTAAGCAAGTAATTGGACGGCAATGAACAGGTTGATACCTGGGAATGTATACATCCCAGAGGTATGATAATGATGGAAAATTAAAGTAGACTTGAACACTCACTAGTAGAAGGTTTGATTAACACATCGATACATCCATATATAGTTATATAAGAGTCAAAATTACATAATAGAGCTACAGTGATATGGAAAGGTATCTAATATGTTAAGTTGTTTGAAGCAGCATATGTAATACCTTCATGTTAAAGATCTATATAAGGGCTGGAGAGTTGGCTCAGAGCTCTAAGTTAAGAGCACTGGCTGCTTTTGCAGAGGTCCTGAGTTTAATTCCCAGCAACTACATGATGGCTCACAACCATCTGTAATGTGTCCCAGCGCCCTCTTCTGGCCTGTAGTAAAGACATACATGCAGGCACAACACTTATACATAATAAATAAATCTTTTTTTAAGACCTATATAAAAATATTAACAGTATAAAAATGCTATGTAAATTATCTCATAAGGTTAAGTAGCCTGTTCTTCTATGAATAATAAGAGAAACAGTTTCTTGTGAATCTTAACATGCCTTTTAGCTGTCGCAATGATGGATTTTATTTTCCTTAAGTCTAGTCACGCCATGTAGAGTCATGTTATTTAAAAGGTGTATTGCACTGCTGTTTACATGGACATTTTGTGTGGGTGCTTTGAAGTGCCTTGCATCAGGGATTAGGATCAATTGAATTATTTTTTTCATGGGATTATGTAAAGCATGTAACTAGATACTGCTTTGGTATATAACTGTTGTAGCTTTACCATAGATTTCCTTGAGTAGAGAAATACCTTTAAATTATGACACTCTGGAGAATGGGTGTGAGGATCTTCCGATAGAGCCCAGTGCTTTTCATTGAACATGGCAAATGAGTAGTAAATGTTGATGTATCCTGCACATGACAGGATGGGGTTTTCTTCATTATAATATTGAGATTTTAAATTCTTATGAAAGTCTTGATAATTTTTACAATAAACATTAAGAATGGCTATGCTTAAGGAACAAGCTTTTCTGTAGAAAGACTTAATGGTATTCTTCATTGCTTTAAACCTGAAGACCGTTTACTTTATATTATATTTAACTTGTAGAGTAATACATGAGGAAAATCACAAAAACTTGAATATTTTATTTTAAAAAGATCTATATAAAAATATTAACGGCCGGGCGTGGTGGCGCACGCCTTTAATCCCAGCACTCGGGAGGCAGAGCCAGGCGGATCTCTGTGAGTTCGAGGCCAGCCTGGGCTACCAAGTGAGTTCCAGGAAAGGCGCAAAGCTACACAGAGAAACCCTGTCTCGAAAAAACCAAAAAAAAAAAAAAAAAAAAAAAAAGAAACACTTTGGCCGGGCGGTGGTGGCGCACGCCTTTAATCCCAGCACTCGGGAGGCAGAAGCAGGCGGATCTCTGTGAGTTCGAGGCCAGCCTGGACTACCAAGTGAGTCCCAGGAAAGGCGCAAAGCTACACAGAGAAACCCTGTCTTGAAAAACCAAAAAAAAAAAAAAAAAAAAAAAAAAAAAAAAAAAAAAAAAAAAAATATTAACATAAAAATGCTATGTGAATTCTCTCATAAGGTTATCATTTCATATGCATTCATTAGGTATTTATACTACATACACAGATAAACTTAGGATATATACATACATATATATACATACATGACAAAGGTTATTTCTGAGTGCCATAATTATGAGGAATTTTTTATTTATGCTTTTCTGAAACATTTAAGTAGTAAGCAGTATTAAGTGATATAGCTGATAGAATGAGTACTATATTACTTTGATAGTTAAGAAAAAGATAGATAGTGGTTTTATGTATATGTATACCTATATTATTTATAACTGTTCAGATAATTGAAATTCGCCAAGTGAATACATTTGTGATTAATAAGCATAACACTTATAGCCTTCTAGAAGATTCCCATGTGCCCTCTTCATTCACTCTCCTTGCAAAGATAACTAACATGTTGACTTAAGTAGGATATAATGTGTAATCTTTTTGTGTGTGGCTCCTTTTTTTCAATATTGTAAGGTCCATCAATGTTGTCATTCATCTCTGAGTAGTATTCCATTGTGTGACTGTAACGCGATTTCTCCCATCTGCTGTATAATAAGCATTTGGATAGTTTCCATTTTGGTGCTATTCTGAATGATGCTACAGTGTATATTTTTAGTATATGCCTTTTGAAGAACATATGTATGCTTTTTTTACTGGCTGTATGCCTAGCAGAGAATTATAGAACTACACCATATGCATGCTTACAGTTTTATAGCTATCCCATCAATGCTGTCAATTGATTGTACCAGTTTACACATCTACTAGCGGTGTGTAAGAGTTCATTTTAAGCCCGGCCATGGTGGGCACGCCTTTAATCCCAGCAGGAGGCAGAGGCAGGTGGATCTCTGTGAGTTTGAGGCCAGCCTGGTCTACAGAGAGAGTTCCAGGACAGGCAAGGCTACATAGAGAGACCCTGTGTTGAAATAACCCCCCCCACACACAAAAAGTTAAAGTATGATTATAATTTTAGTAATTTTCCAGTCAACATTGTAATAAGTCATAAGTTTTGGAGAAAAAATTTGCAAGTTGTTATTTTAAGCTAAGCTCCATTGTACCTGTTGTCCGTAGTTTCAGCATTCATTTAGTGAATAACACCTCATTTAACATAGTCAAATAATTACAAAAATTCCCTGAGTACTTAATAGGCTAAACGAAATTCCCAGTAGAAAAAAAAGTTGACTATATTTTAGCTTATATTTTGAAGTAGTAGTATAAGAATATCACTGTTAGTTGCTTTGTGTGGGGTAGTAGTGGCACATGCCTTTTCAGAGGCAGGCTGATCTTGGTGAGTTCAAGGTCAGCCTGATCTACAGAAGTTCCAGGATGACCAGAACTGTTAAACAGAGAAACTCTGTCTCAAAAAACCTTTAAAAAAAAAAAAAACAGGAAGAAGAAGGAAAGTACAGTTTATTAATAGGTGGTTAAATAAAACTGTGACAATTAGCAAAAACACCCAGTAATATTTCATATTTTATAATTTGAAATTTTGGAATAACAATTTTCTTTCAGGCGATGTGGCAGTGAAAATGTTGAATGTGACAGCACCCACACCTCAACAGTTACAGGCCTTCAAAAATGAAGTAGGAGTACTCAGGTGAGCTTGTAGATTACTGCTTTCCAGTGAATTCACTTCAAGTAGAGAAACAATGTGTCTGTGTACAGTTTGGGTTGGTATTGTTTTCCTGATATGCAGTATCATTTAGTACTGTTTATAGAAGACATATTCCTAGACTGAATTAATGGAAAGAGAAACTGTCTGATCGTGTATAATGATAGTTCCATTTAGGAAAATAATACTCTAAAAATTCTAAATGTGTCAAAACACATTTAAAATTGTATTAGTCCTGGGATAAGACTTATATAGGGAAGATTCTGGAGTTATAATTTTGTGTGAGAGAAATGCTCAACAAAACTAAGATTTCAATGCAGAGAAGGCTATGTATTCAAGAGGGTACATAGGTCCTCTTACATTGCAGAGAGCAGAACAAGGGAGCTAGTTGTTGAGGGTAGAGGAAAATAGTTTTGCTTTCACATAGAAAGACTTCCTAATATGTTTAGAACCACTTAAACAAAAGCAACCTCTACTTCCTCACTCAATGTATTTAAATATTATGTTTCTCAATAGATTTGTAGGTTCGACTAGATAATTATGGGTTAACCTTATTTTGTTTCTAGTAGTTTTTACTGAGAGCATAGTATTGGTAGACTGATTTGGCTCTCATTGTCACATTTCTTTTTTACAGGAAAACACGACATGTGAATATCCTACTTTTCATGGGCTATTCAACAAAGCCACAACTGGCTATTGTTACCCAGTGGTGTGAGGGCTCCAGCCTGTATCACCATCTCCACATCATTGAGACCAAATTTGAGATGATCAAACTTATAGACATTGCTCGGCAGACTGCACAGGGCATGGAGTAAGTTCAGTTCTGTTAAATCTTCATACCTGACTAAAGGCCTTAATAATACCTCTTGTGGGATACATTTTAAGTTTCTGTGCAAGAGTACTAACTAATAACTAGTACTAGCTTATTAAAAAAATATTTCTCTCCAGGTGATGATGGCGTATGCCTTTAATCCCAGCACTTGGGAGGCAGAGGCAGGGGAATCTCTATGAGTTTGAGACCAGCCTGGTCTACAGAGCGAGATCCAGGACAGGCACCAAAACTACACAGAGAAACCCTGTCTTGAAAAAAAAAATTAATAATAATATTTCTCTAGTTCAGTACTTTAAAGTACACAATGAGTGTAGTATTTGATGAGAACTTTACAGTTGCAAATGATGATTAGCACTCAGTGATTTATGTGAACAGTAGAAGTACAGAAAAGCAGGACCCCCCCTCCAAAAGAAAAAAAAAGCCATTACTAGTTAATGAAAAATATGTGACTATTATCTGTGCTTTCAAATAATTTTCCCTTGCATGCCTGTATTTTCTGCTGCAAAATAGTCAGTTATTAAAGTTTTAAATGAATATCTATATTCTGATTCTAGTTGAGGACTTGAAGTTGAAACATATATGTCTACTGAATTTTGCTTTATAACTCAAAAGATACATGTTGTAAGATATATATAGGTTAAAATTAACTGAAGCCAGATGTACTGGTGTACTCCTTTAATCCCAGCCCTCAAGAGGCAGAGGCAGAGGCAGGCGATCTCTGTGCGTTCAAGGTCAGCCTGGTCTACAGAGTGAGTTTCAGGACAGCCAGGGCTACACAGAGAAACCCTGTCTCGAGAAAAAAAAAAAGAAGAAGAAGAAGAACTGGCTCAAAAAGAATTTTTGCATAAAACTCTTTAAGTGGAATTAAACAGTTGAAAGGTAAAGTTAGGGTTGCAGATGTAGTTTAGTAGTAGAGCCCTTAAGCACCAACCCTAGGGGAAATCCCTAGCACAAAACAAAAGAAAAAAGAACATTTTAAAAGTAATTAGCTGAGGCCAGGCTTGGTGATACATGCCTTTAATCTCAGCATTGGAGAGGCAGAGGCAGGAGGATCTCTTTGAGTTCCAGAACTAACTAGAGAGACTCTGTCTCAAAAAAAGCACTTAGCTGAAAACAATAAAATATAAACTTGAAAGCTCTATGAATAGATGAATAGTTTAAAAAGTATGTCTTAACTAGTATGCAAATTGATTCTGTGTGCATGTATTAGTATGTCATTTAATCTTTAAAATATTATAAAGTAGATACTTTAATTTTCCTTTTACAGCTTTTTGTTGGAGGGGTGGGGTTCTAGACAGGGTTTCTCTGTGTAACATCCCTAGCTGTCTTGGAACTAGCTCTGTAGACCAGGCTGGCCTCAAACTCACAGAGATCTGCCTGCCCCTGCCTCCAGAGTGCTGGGATTAAAGACGTGATACACCACTGCCAGCAGAAACAGGCTTTTAAATAATTTCTATAAGTAACCTGTTAGGTCTCATATTTAGCAAAGTAATTTTAACTTAAGATTTCAGGGGAAAAAAAGGTTTCAGACTTTCAGACTAGTTTTCCCATAACCACTTATGCAACCTTTACATTATAAAATTGGAACAAAAGAGTAAAAGTGAATATGTCTTAACACCTACAACTCTTCCCTCAAGATCAGTTACAGGAAATAAGTATGAAGACAGGTCTCCAAACCATATCTGATTCCTCAACTTTTTCACCTTCCCTCATTCAAAACTAGGCAGTAACTTACAACAAGCCCATGTCTAACCAAAATGCTTTATTACTCATAGTGTCTTAGTCACTGTTCTTCTGCTGTGAAGAGACAACTCTTATAAAAGAAAGCATTTAACTAGGGCATTCTTACAGTTCCCAAGACTCGGTCTGATATTCAATAACATCCTTAACTTCTCTATTAGCAAAACAAACTCAGTCCTTCAACAAAGCAAGAAGTTTAATCTATTCAAATCTAAAAGAGTGTATTTAGGGCCGGCGGTGGTGGCACACGCCTTTAATCCCAGCACTCAGGAGGCAGAGCCAGGCGGATCTCTGTGAGTTCGAGGCCAGCCTGGGCTACCAAGTGAGTTCCAGGAAAGGCGCAAAGCTACACAGAGAAACCCTGTCTCGAAAAACCAAAAAAAATAAAATAAAATAAAGAGTGTATTTTAAAAAAAAAATTTTTTTTTTTCTGGTTTTTCGAGACAGGGTTTCTCTGTGTAGCTTTGGAGCCTGTTCTGGGACTCACTTTGTAGACCAAGCTGGCCTCGAACTCACACAGATCCACCTCCCTCTGCCTCCCGAGTGCTGGGATTAAAGGTGTATGTCACCACCACTTGGCCAGAGTGTACTTTTTATTACCAGTTTAAAATTAATGGGAAAAAAAAAAAAAAACTACAGTAAGGTAGCCAGGCAGTAGTGGCTCACACCTTTAATCCCAGCACTCAGGAGGCAGAGGCAGACCTGGTCTCCAAAGCGAGTCCCAGGAAAGGCACAGAGCTATACAGAGAAACCCTGTCTCGAAAAACAAAAACAAAACAAAACAAAACAAAAAACCTACAGTAAGGAAATATTTTCATAAAATCTAAACTAAAAAGGCAGACAGAGAGAGAAGACAGTAGTCACATTTTTGTAAGTTGGAAAGCAAGTGGAGAACTGATGATGGCCTTTAGAAGAAAGCAAAAAGACTAAATCATGAATTGCCAATGAAAAGCATCATGTTTACATCACAGAACTTTCAACAGTATACAGAAATTGGTTTCAGAAATTGTCAGTTCCTGCACCAGGGAAGCTATTTTGTGAATCCCTCTCCTAGCCAGTGCCACTGAGCAACGGGCAGAAAGGCTCGGAAACGCCCATCTCTGGCTGGGGAATTCTGCTGTGTCTAGGACTTGGACATCTTTCCAAAACAGTGGGACTGGGTGGCTGGGTACTTACCAGATGATGGTCAACTGTGCTGCCCAGTGCACACAGTTTTGTGGGGGAGGAGGGCAGTGTTAGGAATTAGACCTAGGGCTAATCCCTAGAACAAGTGTTCTGCCTGTTCTCTTTTTGATTCCCAGATATTAGTAGCCAAACCTGACTCTTCCTACAAGTCCTAAGAGCCTTCTCTCGGGAATCTTACCAGACCAGGAGGAAAGAGTGTCACTGTACAATTGACAAACAGTAATTCAGACAATTGAGTAGTCTCCCATTTAGTCTGAATAAGACAAATTGTCTCTCAGTCACCAGACATTAGAGAAGAAGTCTGATAGAAATGAAAGGTCAAAACATACCAGGGTGGGGTGCACTGGGAAAAACAGATCCATGAAAGGAGAGGTTACCACTCTCACCAAGAGAAAAGTGTATTCGTTTCCTAGGGGAGATTAAGAAACAGAAAGACTTTTTCATTAAAAAGATGCTTTCTGCTGGGTGGTGGTGGGGCTTACCTTTAATCTCAGCACTCAGGAGGCAGAGCCAGGTGAATCTCTGTGAGTTCGAGGCCAGCCTGGTCTACAGAGTGAGTTCCACGAAAAGCTCCAAAAGCTACACAGAAAAACCTTGTCTCAAAAAGCAAAACAAAACAAAACAAAAACAGATGCTTTCTAAAAAAAATTTGTAGCCAGGCATGGTGGCATGTGTCTATGACCCCAACACTTGGGAGACAGGCAGGAGGATTGTCTAGTCTACACAGCATGTTCCAGGCCAGTCAAAGCAATGTTCTGCCTAAAAATCATTACCATTGAATATCAAAATGTTTAAGTGTTGCTAATGTAGCACATTGGAAATTGTACCCTTTTCATTTATTTTAACCTTTAAATGTTAATTTAAAATTCACAAGGAGTTATATAGTTTGTTAGAATTCATTTGAGTTGTCTTCAGCAAAAGAAGTTTAAACCTACCGGGCAGTGGTGGCGCATACCTTTAATCCCAGCACTTGGGAGGCAAAGACAGGCAGATCTCTGTGAGTTCAAGGCCAGCCTGTTCTACAGAGTAAGTGCCAGGACTACGCAGTGAAACCTTGTCTCAAAAAACAAAACAAAACAAAACAAAAAAAAGTTTAAAACTATTATACAATTTTGCTGATTGTAGTGGCATACATAGCCTGTAACCCCTAGCACTTGGGAGCTGGAGGCAGGAAGTTCAGAGTCCAAACCAGCTTGTAATATGTGAGAACTTGCCCAAAACAGCAACAACAGGCCATCTGGTTCAATATTAGTTTGTCTGTTGTTATATTGCATAGTTCAGAAAAGGAGATGCTAAGATAATTTTTTAACAAACTGAGTTGCATAAATTTATATAAGTAGTTCAAACAATACCAGTTTGTATAAGTAACTATTCCCCCTAGTCTGTCATCAACCCACTAAAGTATCTATCATATTGGGTATTTGGAGTTTTGTTTTTGCTTTTTTGAAATAGGGTTTTACTATGTAACCCTGGCTGGCTTGGAATTCACTGTGTAGATCAGATAGGCTCAAACTTACAAATTCCTCCTGCCTCTCTGCTTCACTAGAATGGGGATTAAAGGCATGCAATATAACATACACGGCCCATATTTTGATTTGTTTAAGTGTTATATATATGTATTCAGTTTTACAGTGTGAAAAAAAATCAATTTAAGATCAGTTCTGAGCCGGGCGGTGGTGGCGCACGCCTTTAATCCCAGCACTCGGGAGGCAGAGGCAGGCGGATCTCTGTGAGTTCGAGGCCAGCCTGGACTACCAAGTGAGTCCCAGGAAAGGCGCAAAGCTACACAGAGAAACCCTGTCTTGAAAAACCAAAAAAAAAAAAAAAAAAGATCAGTTCTGTACCCCTCCAGCTATTTCTTTTCATTGGTACTTAAGACTCTTATATCAACTGTCTGCTCAACATGTCCGCTTGATTGTCTAATGAGATCTCGAGTTTACTATGTCTGAAACTCGAGCTTTCAGTTGCCGGTCTCTCTAACCTGGTCTTCAGCACTGTGCTTGCAGCTGCTTATCTCAGACATTATACAGTATTCCTTGAGTCCTCTCTTTTTTTCCCCACAAACCAATCTGTTACCAACATTGTATCTGGTTTTTGATTCTGTGTTATGAGACAGGGTTTCTCTGTATAGTCCTGGCTGTCCTGGAACTCACTCTGTAGACCATGGTGTGCACCACCACCACACCCAGCACTCATTGGGTCTATTTTTAAAGAATATCCAGAGCCTTATAACTTCTTGTCACTTATTTAGGTCATCTTCCTATTCAAGCTCCCATCAGCATACCTGAATTATCTATCTCCCAGCTTCCACACTTTAGTACCTCAATTTAGTTTCAACACAGCAGCATATTTGGCCCTGTTAAAACAGATAGGGTTGGGGCTAGGGAGATGGCTCAGAGGTTAAGAGCACTGGTTGCTTTTCCAGAGGTCCTGAGTTCAATTCCCAGCAACCACATGGTGGCTCACAACCAACTATAATGAAATCTGGTGCTCTCTTCTGGCTTGCAGGCATACATGCAAGCAGAATAGTATACATAATAAATAAATAAATCTTTAAAAAAAAAAAAAAAAAGCTAGATTGTGCCGGGCGGTGGTGGCGCACACCTTTAATCCCAGTACTGGGAGGCAGAGGCAGGTAGAACTCTGTGAGTTCGAGGCCAGCCTGGGCTACAGAGTGAGTTCCAGGAAAGGCACAAAGCTACACAGAGAAACCCTGTCTCAGGGAAAGAAAAAAAAAAAAGCTAGAGTGTAGCTGCATGATAGTGGTTCATGCCTTTAATGCCAGCACTTGGGAGGCAGAGCCAGGCCTGGTCTACAAAGTGAGTTCCAGGACAGCCATGGCTACACGGTGAAACCCTATCTTGAAAAACCAAAAAAAAAAACAAAAAAAAAAAGGAAAGAAAGAAAAAAAAAGAGAAAGTTAGATTTTAAAATGCTCCTAGGGTAATTAACACAAATGGAGTTTAAACCCAAATCTCAGTGCTCAGAACCTCTCCTCCCGTGTCTCTTCAGTCATTTCACTTCTACTCTTTAGTTTTCTTCTCTGCATGGATAGAATTGCTGTCCCTTCGCCTGCCTCACAAAGAAGCATAAAGTCTGGTTATACAACCAGACTATATAAAAAAATATTCTGAGAATGTCAAGATATCTCTCGTGTATAAAAGATAGTAATAATCCTCCGTTTTCTTATAAAAATGTGTCGTTTTTATTTTACATTTAGGTCCTTGGTCCACTTGAGATGACTTGTGTCTGAAGTAGCAGCTGAGGCTCTTTTCTTTTCCCTATGTGCATTCCCTCCCAGTTGTTCAGCACTCCTTGTTGAACAGACCATCCTTTCCTCCATTTAGTTACTTTGTTTTTGTAAATAAGTGTTATGCCTCTGGTTTTAGGTTTCAGCTTGTAGGTGTTTGATATGGGTTATAAAAATGAAAGAATAGCCAGGCGGTGGTGGCGCACGCCTTTAATCCCAGCACTCGGGAGGCAGAGCCAGGCGGATCTCTGTGAGTTCGAGGCCAGCCTGGGCTACCGAGCGAGTTCCAGGAAAGGCGCAAAGCTACACAGAGAAACCCTGTCTCGAAAAACCAAAAATAATAATAATAATAATAATAATAATAATAATAATAATCACAGACCTTCAGAAGTGAAATTGGGGTCAGTAGGTCAAGGTCTTCTGTGGTTATATAATGAGTTCAAAGCCAGCCTGAGCTACCTGATTCTCTATTTCAGGAAGGAATTTTAAAAGATGGAAGTGAGAAAACAAATGATTTGGGGGGAAGAAGAAATAGACAATTTGTGGGGAAAATAACAAAATTGGACTTTAGTGCGAGATTTCAAATATTACTATAAGACTATAGTAATCAAGACAGTGTGGTATTTGTATAAGTATATATATATATACATATATATATATATATATAAAATAATTGTGGAATAGGAAGCTTAGATATAGATCCAATATACATATTTTCATTTGACTTTTTTTTAACCAAGGTGTTGATGCAGTTCATGAAGACAGTTCTTCAACAAATGTTGCTATAACCGGGAGACATTCATATAGAAAAACTAAACCATTATCTGTTAGATGGCACAAAACAAACATTTATTTGAAGTAGGTCAAAGACAAAATCTAGTATTTCGAGTAACAACAGAGAAAACCCTTGTAGTATAAAGATAAGCAGTGATTTCTTAGAACACAAAGGTAAAGGAAAGAAAGAAATGGCTTGAAATACGTCAAAACTTAAAATTAGTTTTCCTCCAGAGACAGTATTATGAAAATGAAAATATGTCTGGACATATATCACTCATTAGTAGGGCACTACCTAGCCTGTGTGAGACCCTCTGTTCAGTATGGCAGAAGAAGATAGATGAACAAAAGAAAATGAAGACAAATTACAGTCTTGGAGAAAATGTTTGAAAATATATCTGATAAAAAGTCTTCAAAGCGGCTGGAGAGATGGCTCAGAGGTTAAGAGCACTGACTGCTCTTCCAGAGGTTCTGAGTTCAATTCCCAGCAACCACATGGTGGCTCACAACTATCTATAATGAGATCTGGTGCCCTCTTCTGTCATTCAGGAATATATGCAGACTGTATATGTAAAAAATAAATCTTAAAAATAAATAAAATAAATCTTTTTTAAAAAGTCTTCAAGGTACATAGAGAACTGTTAAATTCAATAATAAAGCATAGGGACAGGAGAGATGGCCCAACATAAGAGCACTGGCTGTTCTTCCAGAGGACTCAGGTTTAGTTCTAAGCACCAATATTCAGCTGTTAACTCTAGTCCAGGGTATCGGAATCCCTCTTCTGGCTTCCGCAGACACCAGGCATGCATGTGGTGTGCAGACATCCTTGCAGGCAAAACACCTATACACAAGACTACCCTGACATGATGTCACCACTGTCACATCTGTCAGTTGAGACAGCTGCCAATCTCCAGAGAGCTAGGATGTCAGAGGAGAGAGTCTCCTTTCCTGCTTGAAGTCTGGGGATCATTTGTGGAATTATGCACAGTTCAGGAAAGACCGCTTTAAATTCACCTATCTTATTTGCCAGGTCTGAAGTTTTAGTAATAATTAAAAAATACAAGAAACTAACAAACTTAGATGAGCCACTAAGACCTTTCCCAAATAGACTAATTGATTAAACTGGTTTGTCAGCCAGGTGATTTTTAGTATTTTAATTTCTGGAAAGCATTTGATTGGTGTCTTTCATGGTATTCTTGAAGAAATGAAACACAAGCAGCTAAATTTAATTGGTGTTAAAACTAGACGGATGATTGTGTACCTGAGGATCGCAAGCCAGAAGATTTCTGACTTCATTCCTTTGAAAATGATGAGCTTTTTGACATCTTATCTTTATTATTTGGTGTGTATAGGTACTTTGTCTTCATGTATATATGTAAGTGTAATGCATGTGTACAATGCCCACAGGGGCCAGAGAGGGTGTTGGATCCTCTGGAACTAGAGCCACAGATGCTTTTGAGCCTCTAGATGGGTGCTGGGAATCAAATCCAAGTCCTCTGAAAGATAAGCCAGTGCTTTTAACCTCTGAACCCTCTCTTCAGCCCCTAGGATGAGCCTTCCTAAAAGTAACTGAGGGCTGGAGAGATGGCTCAGAGGTTAAGAGCACTGGCTGCTCTTCCAGAGGTCCTGAGTTCAATTCCCAGCAACCACATGGTGACTCACAACCATCAATAGTGAAATCTGGTGCCCTCTTCTGATACACAGGCACACCGTATACAAAATAAATTAATTAATTAAAAAAAAAAAACTTCAAAAGTAACTGAGAGCCAAGTCTGGCAACTCATTCCCGTATTCTCAGCACTAAGAATATTGAGACAGGAGAATCACCACGGGTTTGAGACCAACCTGAACTACATACTAAGTTCCTGGCCAGCCTGGGCTAATGGGTGAGACCCATTAAAAAAATAAAAATAAAAAAGGAGCTGACATAGAAGTTACTAGAATTCTGATCTTTAAAGCTTTACTTTTAACACCTAGCATGATAGTACACATCTGTAATCTCAGCACTCCAGAGATGAGGCAGGAGAATTGTTTTAAAAGTTCAAGGCCAGCTTAGGAAGCAAAATCATGTCTCAGAATATAAGTAAAAACCTTCAGGTGAAATTTGTTTGTTTTGGATTAAGATTTGTTTTGGATGTTTTTGTTGTTGCTGCTGTGTGTTTTGAAACTGTTTTCACACTGTACCACAGACTGAACCATATGTATGTATGTATGTATACGTATACACACACACACACACACACACACACACACATACAAGAGCGCCTGCCTGGGTTGGCCGTGAAGTTAGAGTGATCTTACTTCCTCAGCCTTTCAGTGCTGGGATTACAGAGACATGAACCACCATGTTAACTGAAAATGAAATCTAGTAAGCTAAAAATTTAAACCATATCTAAAAATAAAATCCTTCTAACTACGAAGAAGAGAATATACAAATATGGGATCAAGAAGTATTTTATAAAAGTAATTCAAGAAAAATTATTGTAGGGTTGTAATTAATATAGTCTTATAGGATTCCTAGAATTAGTAGGCTCTTGATTATAAATTCTATGCCTACCACAAGGGAGATAAAGATGAGAATCTCAACCTAGTTTGTGTTGGTCAGATCAAGTCCGAAGCATATTAATTTGGTGCATCATCTTATACTCTTCAAAGAATGTTGGAAAGGTCAGTCTTGTGTAAGATTTTGAAAGATGTAGAACAAAGACAGATTGTATCAAGTGCTTTTGCAGCTGTATGAGTAGATTCTGTCAACACACACTTTTAGCCAAGCAAAGAAACTGGCAAAAGAATCCTGCCAAGAGAGTATGGTACTTACTTAAATGATAGCATGTTTGTTCCTTCCTGGTGCTGTAAACAACGCGCTCTCACACACACACACACACACACACACACACACACACACACAATCATAATGCTCTCCTAACATATTAAAAAAGTAGAAAGTTTTCACCAAGATTGTTCAGTGGGTAAAGGCATGTGCTGCCAAGCCTGACCTGAGTTCAATGCTCAGTACCAACATAGTGGAAGAAGAGAACTGACGCCCATAAGCTGACCTCTGACCTCCATACATACAATGGTGGGCACACATACACAAGCACTAAATTAAATAAATGTTTTAGAAGGTAGGAAGGAAATCCATTGTAATTATCCTAAATAATTGATATACTTCTGTATCATGTCAGATTATAGCTTATTTAGTGTGGTTCCCTTTCTTACTACCAGCCAACTATGTACTTATTGACATCTTCCATTATAATTAGTTCAAGCTTAGTAAACTAGGTTTTAGAGGTAATTTGTATAGAATTATTTAGTGCAGTAATTACATTGAAATATTGTATGGTGTAGATTTTGAGTGTGATACTCACCCCATTTTTCTAGCTGGGCAAATAGAGTTTCTTTTCCTTCCAGCCTTCCATTATACAGAGCTGTTCTACTCTTGTGCAACTTTGTTTACAGAAAGAAAATACTAGGTTAAAATTAGGAAAGCAGTTTGTACTATAAAGAATTACACAATCAACCTGAAGAAGCTGTTATAACTTTGGGCTCTGCTAGGTTTACCCTATCTAGCTAGCTTTTAGTAACCAGGATGTCACTAGTTAGCAATCAGATATATCTTGACCAGTATCTACTGAGTTCCTGGCCCTAAATTTTTTCTCTTCAACCCTTCAGTTAAATTTTATATACTTTACTCTTGCTGTGATTCCTTCAATCAGATTTCTGGAACTGATCAATGCTATCCATCAGGGACACCTTTTCCTTTCCTTCTCTTCATCATGTCTCCGTATTTTTGTATGAAACTCACATTATTATTGGGCTTGTTGGGACCTATGACCCCTCAACCCCTCCGTGACAGGATGCTGGGATGGACCAAGTCCCATGCAGATGATGTGCAGATAATCAGCCAGGCCGTGCCCTGAGGTCAGTGTCCACACCAGTCTCTAGACTGTCCATTCTTTTTGCCCTTTCTTGGTGGAGAGGCCAGCGATGTCTGTCCTGTTTATGGTTGAACACCAGCAGTCATTCTCAGCACTTTGACCAGTTGAGTCTCAGTTAGTCACCACTGGTCACTACATGGTGATCAAAGCAGACAGTGACAGTCCTCTTTGGCCATAAGCAATTATTCAGAAAACAATTGAATGAGTACATCATGTCCATTTAGACATTTAAACAACAGCAATAGCTTCCTGATTAGAAGGCCGATGCTTTTGCTAAGCATAGTGGCTTGAGTCTGTAATTCCAGCCCTTCGAAAGTGGAGGCAAAATTGCTGTGAGTTCAAGGCCAACTTGAAGTGAAGAGTAAAACCCTGCCTCAAAAGGGGGGAATGTATTGGCTTCCATATTTTTTTAAGTCGTTCACGCCATACCAGCACTCTCATTACCTTACCTCCCTTTTTTTCCTCATTTATTCAAAATCTTGCCATTCTAAATAGCTCTTTCCTGGAATGAGTTTATCTTCACCTGTTCTTATCTTTCTCTGCCATTGCAAAAGTTATAAAATAGGGCTAGCAAGATCGCAATTAAGAGTACTTTGCTGCTCCTCCAGAGAACCCTGGTTCAGTTCCCAAAACCCACATTGGGCAGCTCATAACTGCCTGTAAGTATAGTGCCAGGGAATCCAGCACCCTCTTTTGGCCCTCACAGGCACCTGCACAGGTGTGGCTGGCAGACAGAAATACATACATACATATAAATAAGAAAATAAACCTTTAAGTGTTTAAAGCAGATGAAATCTATAATTGACCTCTTCATTTCTTTTGCTATAAGAGTAGTGATAATGATGTAGCAGAAGCCTAGAGCCAGAGTCATGACAAGATCATTTTAGTTTGTATTAAGTGTTGTGAAGAAAATAGCATGAAGTGAAAGAGTAATGGAGGAAAAGGGGTTACTTTGGATAAAGTAATTTAAAATGAAATTTTTGTTCAAAAAATAGTTCCAGATCTTGATGTCTCTCTGGGAAAATGAGGACAATTAATAAACATAAGAAGGTACAAACAGCCGGGCGGTGGTGGCGGCGCACGCCTTTAATCCCAGCACTCGGGAGGCAGAGGCAGGGGAATCTCTGTGAGTTCGAGGCCAGCCTGGTCTACAGAGTGAGTTCCAGGAAAGGAGCAAAGCTACACAGAGAAACCCTGTCGGCGGGGCGGTGGGGGCGGGGGGGGGGGTGCAAACAGTCTGAACTATTTATAAATCTGTTTTTAATAGTGCTCATGGTACGACTTTGATTTTATATTCTGATTTTAAGTCAGAATTTACTTAATGTGGTCACTTTTAGGTTTCAGAAGTCCTTTATATCTGTTTTCTCCGGTAATAAGACAGATAACTTGCATCTATTGTGGTTGATTTGACAGGCATGTATTCAATGCTTCACACCTGCCAGTTCCTGTTCTATGCATTGGAAATAAATAGAAATCTAAAACTAAAGTAGTTTTTAAGGATAATTTAGGATAACTAAGGATAAGTGACCTATCATTGACTTTAAAATAATATGTTGGTGGGCATCGTGGCGCAAGCCTTTAGTCTGAGCACTCGGGATGCAGAGGCAGCAGATCTCTGTGAGTTCAAGGCCAGACTGGTCTATGTAGTGAGTTCCAGGACTACATAGTAAGACCCTGTCTCTAAAAGGCAATAGTAATAATAACAACAACATTAATGGCATTAATGTTTTACAAATATATCATGCCTCCTTTAAAATTAATTGTCTTTACCAAACTTTCCTAGTCTAGTGGAATTTG
Organism: Peromyscus maniculatus bairdii; assembly: GCF_049852395.1. Lineage (NCBI taxonomy): Eukaryota > Metazoa > Chordata > Mammalia > Rodentia > Cricetidae > Peromyscus > Peromyscus maniculatus. Next base: position 51,416,402 of record NC_134854.1, read on the forward strand.
CATTCTAAATGGAAAGCAAGCATAGACACATGAAAAACAAAGCAAAACAAAGATCAAGCTGTTGGATTACTTACTACATAAGTGAACAGTGAAAGATCACTTTCCATTGGGTTCTTTGTTAGAAAATAAGAATGTTCATCTTAGAGTATGAATAGGTGGAAAAATAGAATGGTGCTGAGTTGGGGACAAGTACAGAAGGGAAACATTGAAAGAGATTGGATTAAATATCAAGGACATGGATAAGTAGGCTTGACTGAGTGAAAGGTTTGTATTTGTAACTAGTAAAAGATAAAGCAGTCCTCATATGCACCAGGATTTGGGCTGTATATAATAATGGTATGTTTTTATAATCCTCAATTTACCATCAATTATTATGTAAAGAGGTTATCACAATATAGCAATTTCAGTTGTATCATTATTCTAAGTCTTTACATCCCTAAATATGTTCTGTAGATTTTGAGGCCAGAGTCCTACTCAGAGTCTTACTCAGGTTAAATGATGTTTTGTTTTTCAGTTACTTACACGCCAAGTCAATCATCCACAGAGACCTCAAGAGTAATAGTATCCTTCCTGAAACTGGTCTGCGAAGTCTGAAAGCATCCTGACTTTTTCTTCTGCATTTTGTCTTCATGTTATGTAAAAACAGTTCCATGCTAAGTGTAATATGCTGTAAAGAAAATGAGTCAATTTGCATGAGAGTATAGTAGAGCAGAATTCAACCTGATCACATTTCTGTATGACTGGGCCCTGTAGGAAAAGTCTTTATTATAGTAGAGCTTTTTATCTTGCTTGCTTTCATTTTATGTGCCCTAGAAAGTAAATATTTTATGGCTACTGCTTTAATTCATCTAATCTTGCTGAGCAGTAACTGAGATATGAAACTGAAGGTTCAAAATTATGTGACAGTGACATGAGGAAAACAATTTTTCTTTTTTTTCCCTGAGTCCAGACAGATCCTTTCTGATACCATTCTTATTCTAATAAAGAACCTATGTAGGTTTCCCAGATGTGTTAAAGGATATCTGGACCAACTCAAATTAGAAAGTTTCCACATATCCCATAGGCTTAGAAAAATACCTTAGCTGGGCGGTGGTGGTGGTGCACGCCTTTAATCCCAGCACTCGGGAGGCAGAGCCAGGCGGATCTCTTGAGTTTGAGGCCAGCCTGGTCTACAGAGTGAGTTCCAGGAAAGGGGCAAAGCTACACAGAGAAACCCTGTCTCGAAAAACCAAGCCAAACAAACAAAAAATAAACACCTTAACCTTATGCTCACATATTTCTAGCCCAAGAAATCTTAAAAGCAGGTCATAAAAGCCGAAGAGAATTAATTCTTGTTCAAAGAATGTTTGTTGACTTTAGGGGGAAAATATGAATTACTATATTTTAAAAAGAAAATCTTACTACAGAATTAAAGAAACTAGCCCCTTTACCTGAAATCATCAAAACACTTTCTCTAGTACGAAAATGAGATCTATTTTTTTTTTCCTTTACTTACTACACCTCAGATATATTTCTTCATGAAGACCTCACGGTAAAAATAGGTGATTTTGGTCTAGCCACAGTGAAATCTCGATGGAGTGGGTCCCATCAATTTGAACAGTTGTCTGGATCTATCTTGTGGATGGTAAGAATTGAGGCTATTTCTCAATTGATCACATTCTTTAATCCTAAACTAGTGACTAGTTAGTAGAAAGTCACTGAAGGTCTTAACTACAGTATTTTTACAGTTCCCACTATTCACAAGAATCAGTATAGAAGCCAGGCATAGTGGCATGTGCCTTTAATCCTAGCCCTCGGAAGGCAGAGGCAGTTGGTATCTGTGAGTTTGAGGCCAGTCTGGTGTACATGGTTCCAGGATAGCCAAAACTACCTAGTGAAACTTTGTCTCAAAAAACAAAAACAAAGAAAAGAATCAATATTCTTATTTTTTATGTAGTCTTTAACTTTTTTCTTGTCTTTAAAAAAATTACTGCAAAATTAGTGTCAGTATATTTCAGACATAATACATATATGTTATAAAATGTTTAAGTGTTATTGAAAATACTTTGTAGGATTTGGTGGTGCATGCCTTTAGTCCCAGTGCTCAGGAGGTAGAGGCAGGTGGATCTCTGTGAGTTCCAGGCTAGCCAGAGTTAGGTGAGACCCTGTCTAAAAATAAAATTTTTTTAAAAAGAAAGAAAACAACAACTTTATGTTCAAATGGTCTGTATACCCTGCTTTTTTTTTTTTTTTTTTTTTTTTTAAGGTTTGCAGTTTAAGACATGTCTTAAGAGACGTATTCTTAACAGAAAGGCTGTTTCACACTTGTATTTGAGCCTATATTGGAAATAGACCTTCTTCACACTAGAAAGAACTTTATAATTATGGGGCAGTTGGAAGAGGAAAGACAAAAGAAAAAGACGGGGATATTTTTAGTGAGCTTTGTGCTGTCTGCAGAGGTCTGTCTCTCCTTGTTTCTGCTTTGTAGAAAGAGGTTCTAACAGTTGGGATCCCAGTTAGTGCAGCAGGCTGTTTGAAGAGTCATTTCAAGGAACGCTGCTGTGAACCACAGTGGTTCCTTGTGACCTTTCTAAAGGTCTTTCCTTTGTGACACCACTTTTTCCTCCTTTCCAACAGTCCAAATGACACACTGCAGCTGACTGAATGTAGGAGCACATAGGCGATTCCAGCTGGCTGCTGTTACGCCAGACCCATGAGAGAGAGTTGTCGCTCTCCTGTCACTAAACTTTGTTTTTGAAAATAGAGTTAGTTTTCATTGAAAGCAGGTATTCTCTGCTAATATCTCCCAATTGATTTAATATTTAAGTGAATTAGTAAATAATTTAATAGTCAGTTGAGTTTTAATATCTTAAATATTCACAGAGGTAGTCCACACAGACAAACATTCTATAGGATCTTTGATAATATTTGAATAAAAGCAATCCTGAGTCCAAAGAATTTTCAAATATAAGCTCTAAGTGGAATACAGGTGTTCTAAACATTTTTGTGTAGTTTTAATCTTTAAGTAAATTAATGCTTTAATATTTTTGGGTCAACTTATTAGAAACAGAAAAATCAGGAGAGCTTTCAAAGCCATATTTGCCTAAATTCCCAGAACACGATGTAGCAGTCTCCTCCAAAGCCGTGGCCTGAGTTTGTCTCGTCGGCCCAGGGTTCAGTTGAGTGTGCTTTCTTGGGTGAGCGATGAAGACAGCGCAAGTGGCCGAGTGGAGGAGGCGGGAGAGCTGTGCTCTGGCCACTAACGGCCTTGAGTCTTTTCATTGGAAATGTGAGGTCAGAGTAGTCATGACAAGATCCTTTCTTAGATTCCGTATTACAGTTAGCTAAGTTTCTTTTTAAAGTTCCTTGATATATACTTAACTGTTTTAATTTATTAGAAGAGACTATTTGATGGTTGTATTCTGGCTTTCAGGCACCTTTAAGGCACATACTCCTAACAAAGATGGCAGTGTGTCCCAAGAGGATGGGGAAGGGGCTTTTCGCTTCTGAAATTATAGAAGCAAAAATTTAAAACAGATCACTCACATACTTCAACAGTGTATTTATTTTAACAATACAAGAGTTGGTCTAGGTCCAGTCTCTAGGTTTGTTCATTTTCAAAAGCCCTAGTTTATATAGTTAGTAGAATATTATAAAGTTGTTTATATTTAATTGTGATTACTTTTTTGTTGATAACTCTGGATCAGTGAGTTCATCTTTTATTCTACCACGTTGAATTTTAAAAGACCAAGATTAGCCAGCAGTGCACTTCATTGTTGAATAAATCTTTCCAATTGGTATCTGCCTTCAGAAAAAAATGTGACAAGCTGGAGAGATTGCTCAGTCATTACGAGCTCTTTCTGGCTGTTCTTTCAGATGACTTCAGTTGAATTCCCAGCACCCACATGGCAACTCACAACTGTCTGTAAACTCCAGTTCAAGGGCATCCGATGCCCTTCTTCTGACCTCCACAGTGCACATACGGACATATACAGGCAGAACACCCATACACATGACAATTAAATAAGCTGGGTGTGGTGGCATGCACCTTTAATCCCAGAGGCAGAGGCAGAGGGAACTCTGTGAGTTCCACAGCTAGAGCTACATAGTGAAACCCTGTCTCTAAATAAATAAATAAGTAAATAATTTTGGGGTGTGTAGAATATCCACAGCCTGAAATAGTAATTTGGTCATAAACCAGGTTATGTGGTCCTCTGAATTATTTACAGTAGTCTTTTATTTATATCTTAGAAGAGAGAAATTTATATAAAAATTTTTGTAAATTAAAAAATTGAAGATTATCACACATTTCTTCTAAATAGATGACATTCAACTTTTCATCAAGTCATCTACCAGCAGTGAAAGAAAACTAGATTTTAAAAGACAGTTCTCAGTTGATCTCAACTCTGCCCCGCCAAAAAGACTACTTTGTTTTATCTCACTTGTGTGGGGTTGGTTTGAAACCATGTCCCTAAAACAGCCGCTGTCAACAGAGTGTGTGGCAAAACAAATAAGAGAACCCTCCTCCACCGCTGTGCCTTGACTCTTTGGGTTCCCACGGGTCTGCCCTCAGTGTTCCTTCACGTGTGCCGACAGCAGACGCATGTGCAACTTTGAAGCATAGTAAAGCATGGCTCCTACTTGTAGCTTCTGATGGTCTCTGTTGGGCTGAGGGTAGGCAGCACTGAGCAGGCTCTCCAGACAGTTCTGACTTGCTGCTGTGGTAGAGTACTGTTAGTCCTCAGCAGATACTTACTTGCCACGACCAAGAACATTGTCCTTCAGCTCTTTTTGCAAAGTTTCATTAATACCATTTGCCACTTCTTCAGTTCCTTTCTAACAAAACAGTATAAGAGATGGAAGGTGAAGGAAGAAACCCACTAGTTCTTCATCTATCATTAATGTAAATGAATTATATTATTTTATTAATATTAATAATTAATATAAGTAAGAAACTGAGTTGTACAGCACAGTGACTAAATTATGTTAAAATCTGGTGAATATGATTTGGTCTTTGTTTGCCCTAGAAGCAACAACTAAAGTTTTCTAATAAGTCAACCTGTTGTGTGTTACTCTTGTTAGTAAAGTTTTTGTTTTATTTTGTTTTGTTTTTCAAGACAGGGATTCTCTCTGTGTAATGTAACAGCCTTGGCTATCCTGAAACTCACTCTGTATATCAGGCTGGCCTCCAACTCACAGAGATCCACCTGCCTCTGCCTCCCAAGTGCTGGGATTAAAGGCGTGTGCCACCACTGCCCAACCAGAAAAGCATTTTTTATACCACACATTTATGATGTAACTTTGAAAGATATTAATTGCTTGTGCCTACTCCCAAGTTTTTTGTAAGTGCAAATCTAGTATTTCTTTGTGAATCAAGAAGAGGAAGTGGAGACTAACTCTGATAGGATAGTGTTGAGAAATGGTGTTTGTTCAGAAAGAGGATTGCTGATAAAATTATATAAAACCATAGTAATGCATAATGGAAATTTGGCTCAAACCACCTTTCAGAATTTATAAAGCAGGTTTTCCCCCCTTTTTCTTAGTTGGTTTTATTTCTTTGACCATTAATAGGGGAATTACATAGTAGAAGACTTCTTTAAATAAGGTGTTGCTCTAGGAATTATCATAGTTTGTATTTCAGTCTTTATTCAGCTGAACTGAAGGATAAAACTAGAATTTTTCTTCCTTATCTAACAGGCACCAGAAGTAATCAGAATGCAAGATAAAAACCCATATAGCTTTCAGTCAGATGTATATGCATTTGGGATTGTTCTGTATGAACTAATGACTGGCCAGCTACCTTATTCGAACATCAACAACAGGGATCAGGTAAATATTTATCATCTCTGGGGGTTATTTTAGTTTTTCACTTAAGGCTTCGGTTCTTTGTAGGAGGAAGTCTGGAGATGGAGGTAAACATGAAGGATAGAGCTTTTGATCTTTGTAATCAACTTTAGAAAATGTTTGTGGCATTTGACAGTTGTAAGGCTTTTGCTTGAAATGTTGGTCATAAATGTTACAACAGAGTAAAATCCCCAATTGTGTGACTAGAAATTAGAAGTATAACAATTGAGGTAACACCTGTTTCTTGGTCAATGCAGAGCTAAAAGAATGAACTCTGGAGCCTGTTATGATGGTGTATGCTTTTAATCCCAGCACTCAGGTGGCAGAGGTGAACAGATCTCTCTGTGAGTTTGAGGTCAGGTTGGTCTAGAGTTCCAGGCCAGCCCTGTCTTTTAAAAAAAGAAAAAATGAACTTTGCTGTGATCGCAGGTATACTTTTATCCTTTGATTGTATCACAAGTTGTACTGTTAGAGCAAGCGTTCAGATGAACATATTTGTGTCCAATTCTTCCAGAATTATTAAGATGTTGTTTAAAACACAAAAACAAAGTGCAAGTGGAGGAAAACATCCTGATACCCACTTCTGGCTTTAGCATTTATCCAGGCTAGCACACTCACATGCATACACACATGCACGGAGCGCACAAACACACACACACACACACACACACACACACACACACACACCTACAACAAAAAGGGGGGTATAAAATGGCTGTTACATCATGTTGTATCTTTTCTCTAATGAAAATTCTAGCAGAAAGATAAATTTTTATTTTTATTTTGGTTTTTCAAGACAGGGTTTCTCTGTGTAGTTTTGGTACCTGTCCTGGGTCTTACTCTGTAGACCAGGCTGGTCTCGAACTCAAAGAGATCTGCCTGGCTCTGCCCCCGAGTGCTGGGGTTAAAGGCGTGTGCCACCACTGCCCAGCCAGAAGGGTAAATTTTTACTTCTTCCTTTCCTAAGTTCTCTTTCTCATTCTGTTTCTTCCAAAAGATGCCAGCCAGTATCAGCTCACAAAGCTTTGTTCCTCTGTGTTTTCACAATAAATTCCCTTAGGCTTTTCTTTCTTTATTTCCATTCCTTCCCCCACTCTCTCTTCATCTTTCAACAGAATAGTATTCTGTAATCCTGGCAGAACTTGAGATGTTGATCTTCCTGCCTTCATCGCCAGAATATTGGGAATTACAGTTTGTAACACTGATTCCAGTTCACTAATGCTAGAAAGTGAATAAGTTGTCTTTACTTAAATTACCTTGGATGCCTCAACATTTTAAAAAAGTGTGTGTGGATATATGTGTGAAGAAGACAGTAATGGCAATTAAATTGTCATTAGAAGAAGATAGTTACCCATGTAAGCAATGATTAAGAGTATTTCTGCTATATGCTGTGGCTTGCATAATAATCACATAAAAGACTGCTTTAAAATGGAGATTCTAAGGCCGGGCGGTGGTGGCGCACGCCTTTAATCCCAGCACTCGGGAGGCAGAGCCAGGCGGATCGCTGTGAGTTCGAGGCCAGCCTGGGCTACCAAGTGAGCTCCAGGAAAGGCGCAAAGCTACACAGAGAAACCCTGTCTCGAAAAACCAAAAAAAAAAAAAATGGAGATTCTAAGGGCTGAAGAGATGGATCTCTAGTTAAGAGTGCACTGCTCTTGCAAAAAACCTGAGTTCAGTTCCCAGAACCCACATTGGGTGGCTCACAACCCACTCGAGGGATTGTGACACCCTCTTCTGGCCTTCATGGGCAACTGCACACATATGCTCATACCCCACACAGATACATATCCATACATTTAATTTAAAATAAAAATTTTTATATTTTAAATAGAGATTCTAGGGCAGATTTTGATTCGATGGGATAGAGTCCAAGCACATGTCCTTTTTTTGCTTCTGGAATAATTCTGATGCATACAGAAGTTGAGAATTATCATTTTGTTATTGTGTAGTTGGATGACGTATAGAATGCACATAGCAACATCAGAGGACAACTTTGTGGCATTGGTTCTCCCCTTCCACCTTTCTGTAGGTTCTAGAGATCAAACTAGGTTGCCAGGTTTGTGTGCCACGAGCTTCACTCACTGAGCTATGCCTCTGACCCATGTATCAGGAGCTAAACTCTCAGTCTTTTTGTTAATAATCTGACTTTTAAATTTCAACTATGATATGGTATGAAAGAAGTGTGTTCTCATGATAAACCTTTTGAGAACCACCTATTGGTTTTCCAAAAAAACTGTACTGCTTTGTATTCCTGGACCCCATCAGTCAGCACTTGTTATTATTTTTATAGACATAGTAGTTGTGGCTTTAGTTTTTCATTTCCACAGAGACTAAGAAAGTAGAATGGTCTTTTATGTTTTGTTGTTACTTGTATATAAATCAGATTGTTTTTGTTTGTTTGTTGTTTGTTTGTTTGTTTGTTTGTTTGTTTTTCAAGGGAGGGTTTCTCTGTGTAGCTTTTGGAACCTATCCTGGAACTCGCTCTGTAGACCTGGCTGGCCTTGAACTCACAGAGATCCACCTGCCTCTGCCTCCCGAGTGCTGGGATTAAAGGTGTGCACCACCACCACCCAGTATCACAGTATATATATATATATATATATATTTTTTTTTTTTTTTTTTTTTTTGGTTTTTCGAGACAGGGTTTCTCTGTATAGCTTTGCGCCTTTCCTGGAACTCACTTGGTAGCCCAGGCTGGCCTCGAACTCACAGAGATCCGCCTGCCTCTGCCTCCCGAGTGCTGGGATTAAAGGCGTGCGCCACCACTGCCCGGCACAGTATATTTTTTATATAATAAAATATCTACTCAAATACTTGCTGATTTTAAAAAATTGTTTTTCAGATGCAGAGTTCAGCTATCATTTATGTATTCTTGAATCAAGAGACATGATTTACAAATTTTTTTTTAAAGGTGTGTTCTAAGTGATCCTGTACTTTATGTAATGATTTGTTAAGGGCTCACAGGTTCAGAGATTTCAGTCTGCTGTTCATGACTTTACTGATCCTGGACCCATAGTAAAGCAGAACATTATGACACCAAGAGCATGTTGGGGAGGAAACTGTTCCCCTCAGCAGACAAGAATACTAAATCTCTGAATGACCTTTGCCCAACAAGGATCTTGATTGAGAGGGAGGGAGGGAGGTATGAAGGTAGGTAGGTAGATTGGATTGTTTTGTTTTCACATTTATTTATGTTGTTGGAGTTGGGTGTTACGTAGCGTACATATAAAGATCAGAGGACATTTTTCAGAAATCGGGTTCTTCTGCCACCACGTGAGTCCCTAGGATCAAATTGGTGTCATCCGGTTTGGTGACAGGTGCCTTTGCCCACCTAGATATATTGCCAGTCTGAGGTCCTGGTTCATTATAAATTCGTTTTTTGTGCAGGGTGAGAGATCTGAAGCATTCCAGAGTTCTGGACTCATCTACCTCTTGGCATTTGAGGTGCTTTGTCTCCCATGAGAGGATAATAAATGAAAGGAAAGCAAAGGCTTGTTCTCTCTGAGAGGAGAGAGTGACTAGAAAGTTAGGCCTTCGTCACTTAATTTTTTCTACAGTGTAGTTGAAGCTCCTACAGTTTGCCAGTCTAAAGCCAAGTTACATGTTTGGTAAAGAAGTAGAAGGAAAAACGTTACAAATCCTCCGCCTGCTCTTACTCCACTTCATTGCCCTGTGCACCCCACTGTCTTCAAACTGTCCCTTCAGTGGAATACTCTATCTTGAAAGGGTAACGTTGGTCATCCTCAGTGAGGTAGCACCATCCATCCTTTTGAGTTGTCTCATTTTCCCTATACCTCGATCTCCCAGGCTCTCAGGGTAGACTTCTGTTTGAGAATCTTGTACTGTGCAGTGTAGATACTGTTCGCCTGTACTTTCACCCTCTGTAGTTTGGGGTTTGTGTTTTGCATGTAAACTCAAAGCAAGGCTCCGCTAGGGCAGTACTAATACAGTGGCAGACCTTGGGCTCAAGACCTGAATCATCTTACTCCAAGGGTTTTTGGTTTTTTGGTTTTGTTTTGTTTTGAAGTCAATTATGAATATAGGGGGTTGGGTCGAAGAAATTCAGTTCTAAAGATCATAGGGGCTAAGAAGATGGCTTTGTCAGTAAAGTATTTGCAGAGCAAGCATAAGGACCTGAACTCAGATCCCCAGCACTCATGCAAAAATCTTTGCCTAGTGACAGATGCTGTAATCCTAGCTCTGGGAGACAGAGACAGAAGGATCCCTGGAGTTTGTTGGCCAGCCAGGCTAGCACAATCATGAGCTCCAGGTTCAATGAGAGACTCTATCTCAAAAATTAAGGTGGAAATCAATTGAAGGAACCACCCAAAATAAATCTCTCACCAGCATGCATATGTGCACCCACCACACATAAACATGCAGATTCAAAAACAAATAAAAATCAAATTATGTATTAAAATCGGTCTCTTGCTCTCCAAATGATAACTCTCTGTGTTACTCTGTAGAAGAGTATGGGGTAGTGTGTGTTGGGGGGGTGTATTTCATTGGTTTTTCTTAGTGTGAAAGTCTGAGAAAAATGACTTCTTAGGGCTATACAGAGAAACCCTGTCTCAAAGAAAAATAAATAAATTTAAGCCAGGCAGTTGTGGCTCACACCTTTAATTCCAGCTTTCAGGAAGCAGAGGCAGGCGGACCTCTGTGAGTTCAAGGCCAGCCTGTTCTATGGAGTGAGTTCCAGGATATCCAGGGCTACACTGAGAAACTACTCCAAAAATCAAAAAAAGGAAAAAAAATTGGTTTTTAATTTTATATTGTGTATGAGTATTTTGACTACATCTGTACTTGCACCATGTGCATGCCTGGTATCCATGAAGGTCAGAAAAAGGCATCAGATACCTAGAAACTAGAGTTATGTGTAGATGGTTGTGAGCCACCATAGATGCTGGGAACCAAACCCAGGTCGTCTGCGAGAGCAATGAGTGCTTTTAACCTCAGAGCCATCTCTCCAGCCCCATTTATCAGTCTTATTGTTTCCTTCCTCTTACTGTGGTTTCTCTACCAAGTTAAGATTAATACTGGTACTTATTCAAGCTGGATATATAGACTGTGTATAACCTCATGGCTTTCTTTTTCTTGAAGCAGAAATTCTACACTTTAAGTATATTGTAGTTACTTTGGATGCATAATAAGTCACCCCAAATGTAGTAATTTAAAACAAATTACAGGTCTGGAGAAATGGCTTAGAAGTTAAGAACATTTGATGCTCTTCTAGGGACCTGAGTTCATTTCCTAGTACCCACATTGGGTCGTTCACAGCTACTTGTAACTTCAGCTCCAGGGCATCTGAAGCTCTCTTTAGCCTCTGTGGATACCCTCGTTAACTGGCATACATACACACAGATACATAAGTTTTAAAAAACCAAGTAAGGCAAGGCCTTTAATCCTAGCACTGGGGGAGGCAGAAGCAGATAAATCTCTGTGCATGCAAGGGCAGACTGATCTTCATAGTGAGTCTTGGGTCAGCCAAGATTACACACTGAGACCCTTTCTAAAAGCAAACAAATATTGCTGTAGAGATGCTTTAGTATTTAAGATCACTGGCTGCTCTTCCAGATGACCCTGGTTCAATTCCCAGCACTCATGTGGTCACTCACAACCATCTGTAACACCACTCCCAGGGAACCCCTTTCTGGACTCTGAGGGCACTGCACACACATGATGCACAGATATCCATGTAGGCAAAAGACCCATACACATAAAAGTAAAGATTAAAATTTTTTAATTAAAAAAAGTAAAGATCTATAATTTGAGATGATCTCAGGAGGATTTACATCTGTTTCATATGGTATCGGCTAGAATAGCTTAAGATAAGTATTAAAAATGTTTGCTTACCAAGTAACTCACTCATATACCTGCCAAGTTGATGCTGTCAGCTAGAAGCTCACTCGGGGCCAAGGGTTAAGTCCTTGAGTGTTTCTCCACATGGACCTTTCTGTGAGACTTCAGGCTGCGTGGTCTCTCTGATGGCATGGTGCCTGGTTCTGTGAATGAAATCTGAAGAAACAAATATAACAAATATCTTGTCTTATCATTAGGCTTTTTTTTTAAACAGCATCTCATGTAGCCTAGACTGACGTTGAACTTCTAGCCCTCCTGCCTCCACCCCTAGAGTACTGGGATTACCTGTGTGCTCCCGCACTCATTTTTTACATGGTTTTTAATGTTATTAATATCTACTATATGCAAAGTACTGTGGAATATAAAAGGATTCAGAAATAGAGAAGAGGCAGTAGAGAGGAAGATGCTGAAAACAGGCAGCATGCATGTCCTCTGGTAGTCCTGAGACAGGACCAAAGAGGAAGAGATGCCAAGAGTTCTGAGTTTAGGCTGAAATTGTCTCAAAATTTGAAAACAAGGTACTAATTTTGTCATCCTTATGCCCTGTGACTTTTCTACCCACAAATTATATCCAGGAACTTCCCTTTCTCGTTCTTGCTGTATTTGCATCATTCAGCTCCCCACCCAGTAGCAAATTAACACCTCCTTTATGCTTTGCACTAAGCTAAATTTTGTGGGTCATATAAAAATGTGAATTGTCTTCAATTTTTCCCCTCCCATCCCTTCTGAAAGAATATTTTGAACAACTAGACCTCTGTGCATGTTTTCTTTCTTCCTTCCTTTCTTTTTTTTTTTTTTCCTGAGACAGGGTTTCTCTGTGTAGCTTTGCACCTTTCCTGGAACTCTCTCTGTAGACCAGGCTGGCCTCAAACTCACAGAGATCCACCTGCCTCTGCCTCTTGAGTCCTGGGATTAAAGGCGTGCGCCACCACCGCCCGGCTTATGCACATTTTCAAGTTGTCATCTAAAATGTTTTCTTATGTGTTAAGTAATTGCAAAGAATGTCAATTTCAGTATAACTTGGCTAAAATTTGAAGATACTTAGCTGGGTGGTGGTGGCACACGCCTTTAATCCCAGCACTCAGGAGGCAGAGGCAGGTGGATCTCTGAGTTCAAGGCCAGCCTGGTGTACAGAGTGAGTTCCAGGACAGCCAGGACTACACAGAGAAATCCTGAAATGTATCCAGTAAAATCTAAAGACTAGCCCCTGTTTAAATATAGAAAAGCTCTACAGTGACATGGTTCCTATTTTTCTCTTCAAGCTATTTGTAGTATACTCTAACCCCTCAAAGAATTCTGTCCTAATGTAGCATACTGTTGTGCTTTTAAGGCTTTTTTATTATGCATTATATATCTTCAAGAAAAAATATGAATGTAAGGTTCTAAATTTTTTTTCTTATGACTTTAAGCTCTGGTGAGTTATTTTTAAATGCTGGGTTCTGCCATTGTTATAGTTTTTAATGTATAACTGATAAATTTTATCACATAAAAGGTAAAAATTGGCCGGGCAATGGTGGCGCACCCCTTTAATCCCAGCACTCGGGAAGCAGAGGCAGGCAGATCTCTGTGAGTTCGAGGCCAGCCTGGTCTCCAAAGCGAGTTCTAGGAAAGGCATAAAGCTACACAGAGAAACCCTGTCTCGAAAAAACCAAAAAAAAAAAAAAAAAAGAAAAGAAAAGAAAAAAAGGTAAAAATTGAAAGTACATAGTTTTGGCTTGTTATTTGTTCCATTTTAGACATGGAGTCTGGCTGTGTAGCCCAGCCTGGTCTTGCACTCCTGAATTTCTTGCCTCTGCTCTCCAGTACTGGGATTATAAGCATGCCTCACCTGCTTAACAGAAATGAGGGGGCAGGGGTGACATGTGGAGGCCAAAGGCAGTCTTGGGTATCATTCCTCAGATGCTGTTCACTTTGAGTGTTGAGAGAGGCTCTCTTGTTGGGCTGGGGCCAGCTGATTAAGCTAGGCTGGCTGGCCACTGCGTCCCAGGGATCCACCTGTCTCTGCCTCCACATCACAGGAATTAAAAGTGCATGCCACCATGCCCAGCCTTTTTAATGTGGCTACTCAAGCACTTTACCTACCAACTGAGCTATCTCCCCAGCTCCAAAAGTATGTGTGTTAATGAACACCATGGTGTTTTTCATTTTCTCTTTAGTTTATGTATATGTGGGTGAATATAACTTTTTTCAAGCTTCATTTATTTATTATGTACACAGTGTCCTGTCTGCATGTGTGTCTGCAGGACATAAGAGAGTACCAAATCTCGTTATAGATGGTCGTGAGCCACCACATTTTGTAGCCTGGAATGATACATACTAGAGTCCATATTGGTAAATGTAAAGGCCTTTCATAAAATAGAGGTTAGGTGCAACAAAACATACACCTAAGTGGTTCTCTGGCAAATAAGTTTTAAGCTTTACTTTATTACTGTATATGCACATACATGTGAGTTCTCTGGAGCCACCGGCTGCTTGGGTCTGAACTTAATTACATCCTCTGCAAGAGCAGCAAGTATTCTCAAGTATTCTGAGCCATTTCTCCAGCCTCTAAGATTTTAAAAAAAAAAAAAAAAAAGGTCCATTTGTGATAGACATAGCCCCTGTTTCCAAGGACCACAGGAGAAATTCGAAGGACTTTGCCACAGGCTTGGGGTCATGAAACAAGCTTGCATCCTGTTGGTATGGGTGCCCAACAGTCTGTGATGGGTTAGGAGACCAGATACTAGCTTTGTTTTTTATTTTGGCTTATACAAAGTTAATGTACATATAGGAAAGTGCAAATTCCATAAGTATACAGTTTGTTAAATTTTCATTGCTGATATATTTGTTTATTAATAAGACTGTATGATTTGCCTATTTCTCTTCAGATAATTTTTATGGTGGGACGAGGCTATCTATCTCCAGATCTCAGTAAGGTACGGAGTAACTGTCCAAAAGCCATGAAGAGATTAATGGCAGAGTGCCTCAAAAAGAAAAGAGACGAGAGACCACTCTTTCCCCAAGTAAGAATCCCTTCATGATACCCCAGGGTACCAACTAACTAACCTTCATAAGGTGATTTTTAGGGTGATGTGGGCAGGAGCTCACGTGAAGGTATGGATTCTGAGTTTGGATTCTGAGTTGATCTTCCGTGCACAGCCAGATGAGCAAACAGGGCAATGACTTTACAAAGGCTGAGCAGAATTCTGTTTGGGGTCCTAATACAAGCCCCGTAGGGGACTTTGCGTTTGTCCGGCCATTCTCAAACTCTTAGGAGGCATTCTGTTCTGTCTTCATTTATTTTGTGTATGGGTATTGCTTACATGGATATGTGTGTACCACTTGTGTACCTGGTGCCCACTGGGGCTTGAAGAAAGTCAGAGCCCCTGCAGTCTGTAATAGCTGTGAGCTCTCAACATTTTGATCTTGGAATCCTTTCACATATTTTAAAATAGTTAAAAGCCTGTAAAAATGCCAGGCAGTGGTGGCGCACGCCTTTAATCCCAGCACTCCGCAGGCAGAGGCAGGCGGATCTCTGTGAGTTCGAGGCCAGCCTGGGCTACCACATGAGTTCCAGGAAAGGCGCAAAGCTACACAGAGAAACCCTGTCTTGAAAAACAAAAACAAACAAACAAAAAAAATCCTTTAGAAGGCTTCTGTTTGTGAAAATAACCATTATGAGTTTATAAACAATGAAGAAGAACAAAACGGTGGTACTGATTTCTTTTTTTCCCCAACTGTTTTTGTACAGTTAACACACTTGGATTCTTTGTTTTATACTCAGTGTGCTTCAGTATCTTATACTATGTTGCCTCTGACAATTTACTTATAAAAATTCTACTGACAGTTTTGACCTGGGATTATTCTTGCTGGTAAAATAGATTCTAAATTTTCTGTTCATGCTAGAATTTTCTTATTTTTTAATTTTTATTATTTTAGGCTTTATATTATATATTTATATATTTTTATTATATATTAATTTTTTTATCTTTGTTTTTTTGAGACAGGTTTATCTATGTAGTTTTGGTGCCTGTCCTGGACCTTGCTCTGTAGACCAGGCTGGCCTCGAACTCACAGAGATCCGCCTGCCTATGCCTCTGGAGTCCTGGGATTAAAGGAATACGCCACCACCGCCTGGTTTACATTATATTCTTACTATAACTACATACTATAATGGGTTCTTACTTCATGATATCCCAGGGTATCATGACCTGGCACTCAAAATGTAGCCTGGGGTGGCTTGAAACTTGAAGATATCCATCTGCCCCTGCCTCGAGTGCTGGGATTAAAGGTATATACCACCACACCTAACTTAGATCTTTTTTTTCCCTAAAATGTGTGTGTGTGTGTGTGTGTGTGTGTGTGTGTGTGTGTGTGTGTGTGTGTGTGTCGTTTGTGAGAATGTCCGAGGAGGACAGAAGAAGGTATTGGATCCCCTAGAGCCAGAGTTTCAGGTTTGTAATTGATTTTAAATTTTTACTTACCATTTCAGGGATGGCAAATGATCTGAAATACAAACTGTGAGTGACTTATTCAGCTATGTGTGCATATAAAACTTGTGTTACTGTGCTAGCTTTTGACTCTTGTGTTTATGGGAAAATACCAGTTTCTTTTTGTTCATTGATTATACTGAAAACAATGGAAAGTCTCAGGTAAAAGCTGGGCGGTAGTGGTGCACGCCTTTAATCCCAACAGAGGCAGGTGGATCTCTGTGAGTTTGAGGCCAGCCTGGGCTACAGAGTGAGTTCCAGAACAGGCTCCAAAACTACACAGAGAAACCTTGTCTCAAAAAAACAAACAAACAAACAAAAAGTCTCAGGTAAAAATCTCATTATAAGTATGATGAGCTCTTAAAGATTTATACTACCCCAAATTCTTATTCTGCTTTTTGTTTCTTGTTCTCTCTGTCCCTCTTTGTTCCCGCCCTGCCTGCCTTCTTCCTTACAGATCCTCGCCTCCATCGAGCTGCTGGCCCGCTCATTGCCAAAAATTCACCGCAGTGCATCAGAGCCCTCCTTGAATCGGGCTGGTTTCCAAACGGAAGATTTTAGTCTGTATGCTTGTGCGTCTCCTAAAACACCCATCCAAGCAGGGGGCTATGGTGCGTTTCCAGTCCATTGAAACAAACTAAATGAGTGAGACATTAAAGTAAGGTAGCAACCAAAACAAATGAATAATTTCCCTTATACTTAAATTAACTAGGAACTCTGCTATACACAGGGGAGCCAAAGAGTGTTTGTGTTGAAAAACTTAGGAATTGCTTCCAAATCTTAAAATCATACTTAACATTGAATTTTCAACATCAAGGGGTTAAAGTACACAAATGCTGCTAAACATTTTCAGTGCCTCTTCCAGGGGCTTTACTTCCTGTTCTGACTTGATTTGTTCACTTGGTTATCCCTGTTGTTAAACTCGAGGTTTCTCTCAGTTTGCTCGTGCAGCTTTTGTTATTACCTGTCACTTGTAGGACATCCGGAAAAAGGGAGGCTCCCTCTCCATGTTCACAGGTGGGGAGTCCCCAGGAGGCTGGCCTCTGTCAGCTATGCGAACTCGATAAATAATCCTGGGGTTTGTTCTTCCCATTTCCTATAGCTGTATCTTTTTACTACAGTTTAGAAAGTATAGAAGTCTTTTATTTCCTTGAAGCCGTAATTTCTTTTAATAAATTTTGGGTGTGAGTGACCAGAAATATCAGTCAGTCAGTGGCACATTTGACATAGGTAACATGACTTGACTTTGGATTTTTACCGGGGAGTACAAATTAAGGTTCTTAGATGTCTTACATGTGCAAAAAAGTCAAAGGTCTTTGCAAATGCCTTACCCTTTAGTCTCACCCCCTTCCCCAAAAGAAACTACAAAATTCTGAGAATCTTTAGGGTGTCTGTTTGCTTTTAGATAATTGGTTGCCACACACCAAGTAATTTTTTAAGTTATTACATTAGATTATGCCTACTTTTTTATGTATGTTACAGCAGTCACTTAGCATTGTGTCTCATAACTTTCTTCCTGATACCCTTTGTACAAGAACCCACCCATAAAGAATGCCTGATACTCTCTTCTTGCATTTCAGTGTGAAGTACTTCTAATGTTTACAGTTTTTATGGATAGAAAATGAGTATAATGTAACCATGATGGAATAGAATTTTCTAGTGATTTGGAGAGAATCTAAAAGCAAAAAAGTAGAATCATGTGGTCTTCTAAAATATCCTGCTATCTCTACTTCATTCATAGTCACCTAGCAACCAAAACCTACTGATAATCAGTTGTAATAATGCTTAAATACAACCCAAAGCAAAAATAATTATTCAACAGACAGATCATGTTTGCATGATCCTCCTTTGAAAACAATAAGCAGATAATTGGGAAAACTTTAATGATAATTGAGTGTTTAAGTACCACAGATATTCTTCTGAAATACTTTCCTTATTTACATTTTTATATTTCATATAAGGAAACTGCTTATTATTATGACTTGTCTTTTGTTCCTCACTTGGATACATTGAGAATGCCATCACAATTTTATATACTGATTCATTATTCTAAATATAAAAAGCCAGTACATTGGAATCAGGAGGATCACAACTTGAAGGCAAGCCTGGGCTACATAAAGGCCCTGTCTCAGAAACCCTAGGACTGTGGATATAGCTCAGTGGTAGCTGACTTTATAGAATGTGCAAGTGCTTCTATAGTGTTTGATCACCACATGGGAAAAAGAAATGAGAAAAGAAGATCAAACAATGTAATGTATTAGAAACCATCAAAATCATGATTTCTAAATCTTCCATTTAACATAAAGATGAGTTTATTGTTAGATATCGTTGCATGTAGCAACGATATAAAATTTTACAAAATTTACTTGGCTCATAGAATACTCAGACATTTTGAGCATAAGAAACCTAGTATATGGAAGGATTTTTTTTTTTTTTTTTTTTTTTTTTTTTTACTGGAGCTCTTTCTGTAATCCCCCTCACACCTGCTTTACTAGCGCGTTCCTCTCCTCGTTCACTGTCTTCCCGGCACTGCCGTGCCCAGAACTCTACCATCTTCATTTGACTCACTCACACTCCAGCCTTTCCTCGCTCCTGTCTTCCTCTTCTTTTCTCCTTTCTCAGCAGCATTGGCATTCCTAATCTCTCAAGCTGCTCAGAAACTCATGTGCAACCAGACACCCAAGCATTCCCCCATAGATTACATAATATTTGATTTCCCCTTCCACATTTGGCCACAGGATGGCCAAAAAGGAAGAATATTAAAATACGATAGGTAAGGTGTGTAGATCATGTAGATCTAGAAAAATAGGAAGCACTAGAATTAAATCAGCTTCTCTATGTTTTTTTTTTTTTGGGGGGGGGGTTAGTGGTGCTATTTTGTTCGTTTGTTTTGTCATGAGTTCTAGTTTTCTCATAAAGGATTATACCCAAATGTTCTGTTCTAGACCTTTTTTAATTTTTTTTTCTAAGTTGTGTGATTTTGGGCAAGTTTCCTAACCATTCTGAACCCCAGGTTGCTCATCTGTAAAACAAATTCCTTGTGCAGCCCAGGCTGGCCTGGGACTTTGGATTTTCTTACCACTGCCTGCCAAATACTAGGATTGCAAGCATGAACCACTATGCTTAGCTTCCTTCTTTGGTCTTTCAACTCAACGGTGCCTTGGTTAGTTGCTCATTAAGAAGACTCTTTGATGGAAAGAGTGTCTACAGTCCAATTAGCTGTATTCAGAATAGGAAAGCAAACCTTAATTATTAAACCTTGTTTAGAGAGCTGAGAAAAATGGTAGACCTGTAATCCCAGCAAGCAGAAGAGGAGGCCCCAGGATGGCATGGTAAAGACCACCTTGCTGACCTTCTCAACATGTAATCTTAAGATTCAGTCTACCAGTCATTAGCAATAATTATTTAGGACCAGGCAAAGTAGCACAGAATCTGTAATCACAGTACTGAGGAGGCAAGGTAGGAAGACCTTGTGTGTTGAGGGACCCACCTGCCTGCACTATGAATTGGAGGCTTGACCAGCAGCATGACACCCAGCTGTGAAACTCCCTGCAGCTGTTATTTTCTTGATACAGTTGAGCTGATCTTTACATGGCATGCACATACACTTGTGTTCTTTTGTGGATTCCAATGAATTGAGGTTTCAACTAGTGACTGTGTTACAAGGTTTGTAATATCTTTAACTAGTCACCTTTCAGTGAAATTGAAGTGAGCCTTTTCTATCTTGAAGTTCTTTTGAGATAACTTTTTAAAATCAGCTCTTGTCCTCCCTCCACAGGAGAATTTGCAGCCTTCAAGTAACCACTCCATCATGGCAGCATCTGCTCTTTATTTCTTAAGTCTTGTGTTTATACAGTTTGTTAACATCAAAACACAGTTCTGTTCCTCACATCTTTTTCTAAAAGATACAAAATTTTCAATGCCTAAGCTCGTGTGGAACAGAGTGGAATTTCTTATTCAACAAAAGAGGGAAGAATGTTTTAGGAACCAGAATTCTCTGCTGCCCGTGTTCCTTCTTCAACACAAATGTCACGTGCACACAAGTCTGCCCATTCCCAGGAAGAAAGAGGAGAGACCCTGAATTCTGCCCTTTTGGTGGTCAGGCATGATGGAAAGAATTTGCTGCTGCAGCTTGGGAAATCTGCTATGGAAAGTCTGCCAGTCAACTTTGCCCTTCTAACTACCAGTTTGTGGCTGGTCATCTGATGGGGCGATTTCAATCACCAAGCATCGTTCTTGCCTGTTCTGGGATATGTTGTGGAGTGCTTTCCCTATCCACCACCGTTAACTTCTGAGGGATGGAGTAAATGCAGCATCCCCTTTGTGTAGCACCTGTTCAGTCCTCACCAAATGTCACAGTGAAGCTCTTTAAATTTCAGTGGAGGGTGAGAGGTGAGGAGAGACTGTGTTGGGGGCCGAGAAAGGGGGTGCTGCATCTTCTTCCTCACCTCCAGCTCTCCCCTTCGGTTGCCTTGCTCCCTGGGCTCTGCCTAAGCACTCGGGCTGGACAGTGCTGGCACACATTGCCTTCTTTCTCATTGGGTCCAGCAATAGAGATGAGGGCTGGGGGATTGCTTCCTCCACAGTGTAGCAAATTCTCAGGAAAATACAGTCCATAGCTTCCTCTCAGCTCTTCCAGTCACCAAATACTTATGTGGCTACCTTGTCCAGGGCACAAAATGCCATGGACGGCATCTAATTAAAAGCCTACAAAACTGCTTACTGACAGTTTTGAATGTGAGAAATTAGTGTAATTTAAATGTAAGGTACAGGTTTTAATTTCTGAGTTTTTGTCTATTTTTATTTTTAATAAAAGAAAGTAATTTTCAGGTTTAATTGGAATAAAAGAATACTTCCCACCAGAATATATATCCTGAAAATTATATTTTTGTTAATTGTAAGCAACTTTTAAAGAATGATTATTATCCTTTTCTTTACCTAAAATTATGGGGAGTCTTAGCATAATGACAGTTATTTATACTTTTTAAATTAATGGTACTTGCTGGATCCACACTAACATCTTCGCTAACAATCCCATTGTTTCTTCCAACTTAACGCCTACACTACACCCTACATCCTCTTTCTAGTCTTTGATCTATAATATGCAACCTAAAATAAAAATGGTGGTGTCTCCAGTCATTCTCCTTCCTTTTTTCCCAAGCCTGGTCTTCAGAAGGTTGGGTAATTTAGTAGCTGAGTTCCCTAGATAGAAATAGAACTGTTAGGGACATTGGAGTTGCAGGAAGGTGTGAGGCCTGTCATCAGTTTTTTGTTTTGTTTTGTTTTTTTGTTTTTTTTATAGAACCCTAAATCTTATCTTTGCACAGATCAAAAGTATAACCCAAGTTACAGCTTCCCTTGGCTTTAAGGGTAATAAATTACCATAGTAGCAAAGAAAATGACTGGATATACTAATGGCCAGTACCTCTCTTATCCAGGAATCTTGAATCTTGAATTTAGAAATGCAAACTAAAAGAGATGTACTTAGCAACTACACTATAGCCAAGAACTTGAAAAAAAAAATACTGTGGAATCTAAAATAAAATGGAATTTTAAATTATTTCAAGTTTCAAATTATAATGATCCCACTATATATTTAAGCCTATACAAAACAGCTAGATGATTTTTGCTAAAATATCTGTCAAAAAAGAAAGGCTATTGAAAATTTTATGAATCCCCATTAATCAGTTAGCAGCAATGCATTTTTAAGTCTTAGATGAGTACCTTAAAAATGTTAGAAACTGAGATGAAAATGATTCATGCTGATATGAAAAATAGCCTCTGCATATGATGTGCCACTCTTTGAAAGTCATTGTTACCCTTTTAAATGCTTTTTAGCATGGCTTTGTTCCCTTTACCCAGGATTAGCTAGAAAGAGCTAGGCTTTGGCCGTCAATGTACATTTAGGTCCTGCTGAGGAGTTAGAGCCTCCAAGGCATGCCTTGGTGCAGGGCCACCTCCTTGCTGGAAGAGGGGGCCCAGCAAGCTTAAGGAGGGAGCTTAGCATGTGAGTGGTCTAGACAAAATGCAAAGGGATCCTTCTTTCATTTTAATGTAGGTTGCTATCTCACTTGAAAAGGGAAAGTGGAGTTGATATTAAATGAAGCTGTGCCCAGAAGCCAGGCTCAGGGGATTGAGAGATTTTTTAATAGAGATTATAAAAAGTAGAAATAAATATTTAAGCCTTCCTTATTTTCTATCAGATAGTTTTTTTCTTCTTGTTTACAAACATGAGAAAGGTTTCCTTTGGGTTCTTTCTTTTTTATGCTTAGACTGCAGATAATCTTGTTGAGCTCCTAAGGAAATACAAGGAAGTCCTTGTTTGTGCAGAGCACTTTATAAGTAATTGTATAGACAGAATGTGGCTGCTTCACTGTCTTGTAAGGCTGGAGCTGTCGGGCCATGAAGTGGTTGCAGTGCTTCCTGAGGTCTGTTTTGTTTGGGTTAGGAGTGAAGTCTTGGAAAGGTTTGAGAGCAACTATATAGAATTGTTTTTAAATATGTAGTATTCCTGATGGACCTTTTCACCATTAAGCTACAGGACCCAAACTTTTGACACTGAGATATTATTAACCTCAAAATGTAGTTTATAGAAGGAATTTGTGACTAGAGTATCCAGTGTGGTCATTTGTACTTATATGCATCTTCAGCAAATGTTCTGTGTAACTGTCAGATTCTGGTTCCTGAACAGCCCATCTCTTAAGTCCATATGTGAGGTCTGGGAGGGCATGAGGCATCCTCAAAGATGATCTGATATAAACTGTATGCTAGATTTATGCTGGTACGGGAGAAGGAATTATATAAAGATGTAATTCAAGACTTCAGCACTGTCAACCAGAAATCTTGTAAATACTCCTCAGTCTTGGTGCAGTCCCACTTCTTTTATCACGTGATGTCTTGTACTTGTCAGGCACTGTCAGAGCTGCTGTTTGTCCCTCTTCAGATCTCACCTGTCCCTACCGCACATCCACCTCCCAGACTCTTGCAAACCTCAGCATCTAGCTTTAGTTGGAAACACAGTGCAGGGATCAGGTGACCTCTTCAAAAAACTACCTCCTCAGAATGAGGTAATGAACATTTATTTATTTTAAAGTATGAAAAGTCAAGAGCTCTAGAACATGAAGATGATAGAAAATTTTAACTTTTATGTGTACTTGTAGGTGAGCACTCGTTTTGTCCTAAAGGGCATTATACATTTAAGCAGTGATACTGTTGGAAGATTTTTTTCTTTAAAGGTGTAGCTCAGAGTATCTGTTGTTGGAATTGGTGCCAGAGTCTGTTTAATATATTTCAGAATCTTAACCTTCAGTCAGTTGCATGAAGTTAAATAGTTATGGTAACACTTTGCTAACCGTGATATAATTCTACCTTTCAGTAGTAGGTTTGGCAAAACAGTATACCTTCATAGTGAGTTGGCCACAGCTTTGTCACGTGCACAGATGTTCATCTACAGAGACTGCCCAGCTAAGAGGGTAGAAGGATGCCCTTTTTATAAGATTCTCTTCTTTGTCTAAGTTGGCATTGTTGTGCTCTAATACCAGCACCTTGACCAGCAGATGTCAACCAATAAGCTATTTTTAAAACCACAGCCAGAGATGGAAAGGTCACTGTGAGTAGAAACAGCAGGCAGCTTACAGGAGGGAAACAGTGTAGGGAGGCTCGAGAAAAACACCTTGACAATTTGCCAAATGCTTTTACTGTGCCTTCATGATGCAATAACAAGCTAACATTTAGCAGAAATCAGTGATTTATGAAGAGAACAGCCAGTCTGGTTTAACTCAGCTGTGTTAATATTTTTTAGAGTGCAATTTAGACTGCGAAGATAACTGCACTAAAGAGTTTATAGCCAAAATCACATCGAAAAACATGAGAAAATGGTAAATTTTCAATGAACAAAATTATTTTTTTAAAGCACATAATCCCTAGTATAGCCAGAAATATTTACCACATAGAGCAACTAGGTTGAAAATACAGTTCAGTGACATTTCTAGAGAAACTTTTTCTACTCCCATAGGCTCTTCAAAGCATGGAACTTTTATACACAATGTTTGACATTTTAAGATACTGCTGTAGTTTAGTTTTGAAGTAGTGTGTGCTGGGCAGCAATCATGTTCTAACTCAATGAGAAAAAACACATTGTAGATTTGATTTGTTTCCAGAGAATGCTGCCAACCTAGACACTGAGTGTTCAGAGTTTGAAATGTAAACTTGCCTCCCAAGACCTGTTTGCAAATGAAGCTGGCTAGTGCTACTGAGCGCTCTGGTGCATGGCGGAAGACAGGGCCGTCTCTGCAAGTGTCTTTTGTAAAGGGACATTGTAGTAAAAGACTTGGCCAGTGCATATAAACTGGACACTCCATGCTGTGGTTCTTGCATCCTTTCCTCACTAGCCCCAAGAAACTCAATGTTTTCCCCAGTGTGTCCTTTAGCTGTTTCACTCAGATTCCAAGATGAATTGCTGATACCAGAAGGGACTGAAGTGGTTGGTGTATTTGTGGTCCTATTGCTAGCTCTGGTAGAGTTGAAGATGCTGACCAGATGCTTGTTCTGTCAGTACACCAGACAAGAATTGAATAGTTTCAGATTAACTTATTTCTACTTCCATTTGGGCAGAGACACTTAAACTGAAATTCAGATCTAATTTTTGTCATTTGAAAGGAAAGAGTAACAGTTCCTATGAGGTATGTTTGAGGTAGAATCTGAAGTCCTAATTTTTTTCTTTTCACTGGGGTGTGCAGCGAGGGCCTTGTATGCACAGGCAAGGATCCTACCACTGAGCCACATTTATCCACATTTATATAAAATGTTAAGTTAAAACTCTCGCTCACTGTTTCTCTCTCTCTCTGTCTTAGGGACACCTAGTTACCACCTTAGTAAAGTGATAAAGGTGAATCCTTTATTTCAGTCTCCACAACTCCAACTATCCCTTTTATTAATGACTCAATCAGTATCACTAAATTGTTTACTTTTATTTAGCCATTTTGACTAATTGCAGTGATATAACCAGTTGTGCATGAGGACAACAGCCAGTGTGTTGTTGTTTTTTTCTTGTTGTTTTGTTTTGTTTGTGGTGCATTTTTTTGTAGAGAATTCTGTAGATTGAAATGCTCTTTGAACAGAACCGAAATATATTTATTCTTGTGAGTATCAAAAAATGTTTTGTGCAAATCATTTGCTTTTCCTGGCAGGCTGAGTACATTAGCCAGCACCCATGATTGCCGGTTCTCATCTACAGTGTGCACAGGGGAGACAGACGGGAAGCGTGTGAAGTGTGTTTACAGAGCTGGAATGGGGATGGGAGTGATTGTTTGAGTCTTATTTTTGCCTTGAAAATCACTGTTGTTTTAAGACCCATGTGTGTTTGGCTGGGCTATGAGTTACATAGGAAGAAACTGCAGACTAGAAAGCTCACAGACTAGGCACAAATGGAAGGAAATGGACCAAAATAAGGTAGGGTGACACTTCAGTCTGGGACTTAGGAAAAAACTAAAGGTGGGAGATGAACTATAGTCACCTGAAATACGATGTAAGAGTGCAATAAATGTGCTTCTTATTCTAAGCTGTGAACTTTTTTTAAGTCATTCCTTTCTAATACATTTAATGTATGTTCTATTGCTGACTAAAACCAGTTATGTGAACATATGCCTTTTTATACATGTTAATTACCAGTAGAAGTGGCTAACCTTGATGTCTTATTTATCTTCATGTTGTATTAGTTTACATACCAGGTATGTGTGTGTATGCTGTACTCTTCCTCCCTTTATTTGAAAACACTTTGGGTCATTTCCTTTGGCCATTCCACAATACAGCATTGGTTTGGCTTCCACGTCACCTTATTGGAAGGACTGTGTCCCAGTAGCAGAATTTATGGTATTCCCATTGTTGGGTGTACTTCTGATCCTTTGCTTCTACAGCACTTGCCTCTCCTAAGATAGTCATACAGCTAACTGATCAGGGGATGGACTTCACCACTCATGTCTCTTGGATTCTATTAAATAGACCACTCTTTGGCTTTAGACCAGGAAAAAGGAGACAACCCTAGCCATCTACCAAGCCTCACTCTAAATGGTCATATGTACTTCTTGGTCTGAGGACAAGTCTCTAATAAGGGAGAGGAGAGGGAATGCTTCATGTTTGAACTGCAGTGAGTTACGGCTCCTGTTTCACCACCCAAACCTATGGCAACTCCTACACATTCCTCTTGTCTGTAACTGCCAGAGGTTTGGGTTTGTCACCTCAGTTCCACTCAAAAAGGTTCTCTGGAGTCTGGGGTGTGCCCAGTGAAAAGGGGGGAACTTTTTCATTATCCACAGACCTCTCTATACCTGCTTTGCAAAAATTATAATGGAGTAACTATTTTTAAAGCTTATTTTTCAATTCATAAGAAAAAGACATTTATTTTCAATCAAATGGATGATGTCTCCCTCTTACCCCGTATTCCTCAATGTTTGCTTGAATTTTTTTCTTCTCTATACCTACTTCCTATTACTTTAGTTCTTTCCTGCTCAGGCCCCTTCATTTGTACTTTGGAGTTTTTCTCATGTAAATTTGTATAATGGAAAATATTGTTCAGTTTGGATAGAAAGCATGGAGAATTAAATAAAAAGATAGCTGAAAATCAAATTGAAGAACTTTATTTCTGTGTAAAGTTATTTAAAAACTCTGTATTATAAAAAAGGCCAAAAAAGTGCTATGTAATTGATGTGAATATGCGAATACTGCTATAATAAAGATTGACTGCATGGAGAAATCTTAAGATTATTTTCTAGCATTGACATCGAATAATAGTAGTCACTGGCTATTGACAGTCCAAGCTAAAATGCACATTTTGTTTCAAAATGTTGATTGCTGCTTGATGGGTAGAAGTTAAAGTTGGCCAGATTCCTGCATGGTCTAGCCAACTTGTAGTAGTCTTTTTATCAAGTTTTGGTGATGACCCTCAAGTATTGTATGACCTTCTGCATCTCTGGCTTAAAGTAAGTGTTCTCTGTGTAACCACATACTTGAAAGTATAATTTAAACTTTTAGCTGGGTGGTGGTGGCTCACGCCTTTCATCTCATCAGTTGGGAGGCAGAGGTGGGTGGATGTCTGAGTTTGAGGACAGCCAGGGCTACACAGAGAAAACCTGTCTCCAAAAAGAGGCAAGCTGGTGTGTAGAAATTATCTCAATTATCTCAGAACTGTTCAAAAAAAAAAAAAACCCTTTGTGACACAACTTGCAATCACACACTTTCTGTAGTACCAGACTCTACACAAACACATCTGAAGCTGACCTCGTTTTCAGGGATGGATCCCCGGATGGGCTGACTTTATTATGTATCTAATTTCAGAATCTCTTTATTTTGAAAAACACCTGAAATATCTTCAGACAAAACATCAAACTACCAGTTTCCAGAAAAAAAAGATGACTTTAAAACTACACACCTGGAAACCCTCTAAGAACAGTATAAAAGGACAGAAAAATTGCCAGGAGGGTGCAGGCTTTCAGGGACCTGTTTCTGACCTTTCCACACTACATGTCTCTCTAACCTAAAGATGCTGTCGAGACTTAGCATTCTCTGAACTATGGTTTTCTCAACTGAAGAAAAAGTTATTCTGTATTTACGAACTTGTTTTCTAAATGACCATTCCTGATTACAAGTTATTGCTGCTTTGCTTTTCAATGTGTCCTACATGGAAGTTTTCTATAAAATTTGTCCCCAGAATGTGGATGTTTTTCTTACATTAAACTCTCCCATGCCAGCTCTTCTGAAAGGGCTGTAGTCATTATACCTTACTGTCTGGGTTATAGATAATCTCCCAAACTCACAAAACTAATAGAGAGTCATTAAAAAAAGAATCCTAATCCCAAGAAACTCTGAAGGACATGCCTCACCTAAATCTATGCAGCCAGAACCCAAGATCAGTACACAATGGTGTTGTAATGAAACCATCAGGACAAGATGAAACCTAAATGGAAATGCGTGTTTACTTCTCAACAGAGAGTTCACAGAAGAGGATGCTTGCCAGACAATGCTCCACTTACACTTGTCTTTATCAACCAGGTAAGTCACTGAGAAGTGGAGAAAGTGGAGGCTATTGAGGTAGGTCAGCACAGCAGCAGCTTAGTCTACTGACATTTCCTGGACAGCACACACTTCTATCCTGTAGATGGAAAGATGGCACTGGAAAGCAGAAGAGCCAGCTTGTTCTAGAGAATAGTTTGGGGACAAGTGAAACCAAAATTGTGGGAGGCCTGCCCCCACTTTTTCCCCATGGGTACTCTTGAGCAGGCAGAAGCAAATATTTAGATAAAAATAAGAGAGGAGAGAGACAGAAACACAGGACAGCCTCGGGAGGGCCTGGGTCAAAACCAATCAGCCCCTTCTGTCTCTTCTAAAGGGCTTTTTAAAGGAATGCCAAGGGGTAGAGCAAAAGACCTCCCCCCAGCACAGCCAAGTGCAGACCATCCCAAACACCTGGTGAGCCAACCCCTAATGCAGCCTTGCTGGGTAAAGCAAGCTCAGATCTCACTAGGAAACCTCTGTGGGCTCCCACACAAAATGACATCTGTAGCACACTGCCTTTAATCTCAGCACTTGGGAAGCACAGGCAGGTGGGTCTCTGAGTTCAAGGCCAGCCTGATCTACAAAGTGAATTCCAGGACAGCCAAGACTACACAGAAAAAAATCCTGTCTTTAAAAACAAAATGACATGTGTCTCCCTGTAATAGCATTTAACAGGTGTTCTTATATAATGCCTTATCTCAGCCTTATTATCTACTTATTAAAGACGCCATAGGAAACTAGTAAAATTATAGCATACTACACTATTGCTGTGAGTCATTCCTCATCTTTTGTTTACAAAAGCCTAGCTATCTACCAAGCTTCACCCTAAAACTTACTTTGGAATACACTCTCAGCACTCATTGAAGCCAGTAAGAGAGCCCCTAAACTTGCTTGGGTTTTTTTTTTGTTTGTTTTGTTTTTTGGTTTTTTGTTTTTATTCTTTGGTTTTGTTTTTTGAAGAGAAGTGGCACCATATCTGTGAAAAGTTTACAGCTTAGTCTCCATGTGTGGGGCTTTCCTGTGAAAATCAGACCCAGCTTAGATAAAATGTTCTAAAAAATATTAATTAATTGCAAACAGTATATAACTGCTTCTATTTAGTGCAGTGGTTCTCAACCTGGGGGTCAAACAACCCTTTCCACAGGTCACCTAAGACCATTGGAAAACACAGATATGTACATTACATTCATAACAGTAGCAAAATTACAGTTATGAAGTAGCAACGAAATGTCAAGGGGTCAGCGTTAGGAAGGTTGAGAACCACTGCTCTAGACATTATTTCCTTCGTGCTAGCCATAGGTCTAAGCTACTTTACAAATAGAGAAATTAAGGCACGAGATTAAAATAAAGTACTTTGCCCACACTCAGCAAATAAAAGGTAGCTTAAGATCAGATCTGGCCAATTTCATTCCAGAGCTTGGGATGCTTTCTCTCTCACGTACACTGAGGCCCATGAGTGGGCTGTAAAACCAGTTTGGGATGTCTCCACTGGCCATGTCTTTTTGTGTTTGGTTTTTCAAGACAGGGTTTCTCTGTGTAGCCCTGGCTGTCCTCGAACTCAACAGAGATTCGCCTGCTTCTGCCTCCTGAGCACTGGGATTAAAGGCCTACGCCATCAGGCCTGGTCATGTTTGAAGTCCACATACTAGAATAAACAGAAAGTAGTACTGTTTGGGAACTTTGAATCATGTATAAAAACTAAGATTTGACGGAACAAGAGTGACTGTACTCATATTACAGTTACAGCCAGGACCTCAGTTTGGGCTTGGCAAATTTCCAACCTATCTACTCATAACTCCATCTTATAAAACAGAAACGGTACTGTGAAGATTTAATGAACTAACACATGCTTATAACGTCCGGCCTGTGTGACAATCTGCTGTGAGTTCCCATTATGTCACCATCAAACATGGCTATACTTAATGTTTCTTTGGGACCCTCTTCCATTTAAATATTTTCTCATGTGCTATACAGCCATGTAAAGGGCATTTCTTTGAGCAGGTTGGGGAGTTTTTGACATTTGGCTTGCATCAGTTTCCCAGCCCAAACATGGAAATGAGGATTCCAACATTCTTCTAAACAAAAGAATGTATTTCAAGTTTGCTATTAAGCAATTCTTTGCTTCTAAAGAAAAGAACTAAGGGGATTATCCTGCTTAAATTCACTGTTGGAGACCATGTTCCAGGTGGCTTTACACATAAGGAGTGGGAAGATAAGGAGACCCGGAAAGCACAGCTCACCCTCACACAGATGTGAACACATCGCCCCATGGAAGTGCCCCCAGTGCCACAGCTGGGATTACTGTGGTTGCCAGTGAAAGAGACAGCTGTTCTAGTTGTTTCAGCTTCTCTGCTACTGAGACCTCTGGAAACTGAAGAAAAAGTAGAAGACTATATGTTACAGGAAACCCTATCATTCCAGCCCAAGGCCTGCCACAAACTGGTCAAAATACTTAGTCAAACACAAACGAGCAACCATTCCCATTCCCACCCTTCCTTCCTTGTTCACAGCCACAGTAGGCTTTCTCAGACAAAACTGGTCTTCATCTAGACCTTAATGGGTCACCTTGTTCCTAAACACACTCCTGTAAATCCTTCTTACTCAGGGTACAGTTAAAATGCCTTAGTACAAAATCATCCAAGCTCTGAGCAAATCTCAGAGTACTGACTTATCACCTGTCATTCCTTTTTTTTTTTTTAAGATTTATTTATTTATTATGTATACAGCATATATGACTGCAGGCCAGAAGAGGGCACCAGATCCCATTACAGATGGTTGTGAGCCACCATGTGGTTGCTGGGAATTGAACTCAGGACCTCTGGAGGAGCAGTCAGTGCTCTTAACCTCTGAGCCATCTCTCCAGCCCCTTGTCATTCCTTCTTAAAGCCCTCTAAAAACAGAATCTTTTTGTCTGTGTGATTTTGAGATAGGTACAATCCTCTGGCCTCACTCTCCACAATGCTAAAAGTATAGGTGTGTAAGCCAGGTGGTGGTGACACACGCCTTTAATCCCAGTACTCGGGAGGCAGAGCCAGGCAGATCTCTGAGTTCAGGGCCAGCCTGGCCTACAGAGCAAGATCTGGAACAGGCACCAAAACTACACAGAGAAACCCTGTCTCGAGAAAAAAAAAGAAAGAAAAGAAAAACTATAGGTGTGTAACCCCCAACCCCCAACCCTATTCAAATCTTGGCACTGTATTCCCAAGACTAAAGTGGTCAAAACTTAATGAAGTAGTTAGGTCCTCAAGTTCTGTTACACAAGACTTTTCTATGTGGGTAGAGGAAAATCTATCTTCCTCATAGCTGCTATGATGCCACAGAAAGTGAAATACCCTGGAACAAAACTTTGGAAAAAGTAGAAAATCTTACCCCTATCCCCAGTCCTGAGAAATTCCTAGTTAGGCATGGCTTATGAGTCCTACAGGAGATTCGAAAAGAATGGACTCTGCTGAGCCCTAACCTCTGGGGCAACAAGCAAGCTGCAGCAGCTCTATGGTCATATCACCTGTCAACACTCATGTAACTAGGGCATGAGCTAAGGAGGAGGCGTGGTACTTGAGTCACGCATAAGCTGGAGTCAGATATAACCTAACCACTCACCAGTGTGTGATGCTAAACAAGAAACTATCTCCGAGTTCCTAAGAGCCTCAAAGAGATAACGCCTACCTACATCATAGGGGACCCACGAGGATGAGCTGAAAGGGCACACACCACTTAGCCCAGCAAGCAGTTAGAGAACAGAATGAAGGCCAGCCGTGACCAGAAACAACTCAGTTCCTCATCCTTGGCAAACCACTTTAATTTACAACTTTAAATATGAAGGCTGTAATTTCTTCAGACTTCTCACCTTGTTCCTGTAGGGAAAGAAAAGTAAGTTTTAAGAACTATTACATTTACTAATCCAAATCCATAATCTTATTTATCCAATTATTCAAGCATTTTTTTTTTTTGAGCTCTGACTGAATAGCTTTTCAAGAGAAAAGCAAACTCACCCTTCCTAGTCCCGTTATTAAAGTAGTTAATTCCAAGTGAGAGTAGGGCATGCTTTTACAGCCACAGACCATCATCAGCTCTAACCAACCACTATAGTCCAGGAAACAGCACAGAGCTGGTTTCTTTTCTTTTGTCTTGTTTTTCAAGACAGGATTTCTTTGTGTAGTCTGGGCTGTCCTGGAACTCTCTCTTAGATCAGGCTGACCTCGAACTCACAGATGCACCTGCCTCTGCCTCCTGAGTGCTGGGGTTAAAGGAGTGTGCCACCACAGCCAGGCTGTTTGTTTTTGAGGCAGGGTCTTAACTAGCTCAGGCTGGCCCCAACTCTCTCTGCAGTCTCGTTATCTGATCCCTATCCTCTTGCCTCTGCCTCTCGAGTGCTGGAATTGCAGGAACAGACCAGCAACCTGGGGTCTCGGTTTTGCTGCACTTTGTTTTACACCGGCAACTGAACCCAGAGACTTGACCATGCAGAATTCATCCATCTTTATTCAGTGAGTGGATAGCAACCAAAAACTGTAACCTAACTTTAAAAATACTTTTTTGTTTTTAATATATGACAAATAGAAAGAAGATAGTAAAGGGGTGCAGGCTAACAGTGTGAAAATGGTTAGGCAGGAATTAGATAAGACCTGTGGCTGTTAGGATATGCATGGTTAAGGCCATCAAGAGTGCAACACAAGCCGGATGAAGGTGGCGCACACCTTTAATCTGCACTCGGGAGGCAGAGCCAGGTGGATCTCTGTGAGTTCGAGGCCAGCCTGGGCTACCAAGTGAGTTCCAGGAAAGGCACCAGAACTACCCAGAGAAACCCTGTCTCGAAAGAAAAAAAAAATTAAAAACAAGACGTTAGGGCATACCTACTTGTACAGGTTGAGTTTATGCTCTCACTCCTCTTCATCAGGAGGGATCCCCAATTCTTCATCTGTCCACTGTGAAGGATCTGGGTACGAAAAGTGGCCCTGGTGACAACCAGGCAAAAGAAAACAAAGTCAAGAGTTTGTAATAATAAATGCAGCTAATTAAGTTCCAAGATAAATCTTGACTGCAGTAATTACTACAGCCAGCACCTGCCATACATGAGAACTAATCAGTGACTCAACCCACTTCAATCTGCCCATTACACACAGTGGCTTGAAATTTCAGAGGTGGCAGCCTAAGTCATTGAGTGTTTATGATGAAGAGGAGGAGGAAATGGAGGCCACAGATATATACGCATGTATATTCCTTATCTCAGCAATTTCTCATAGTCCTGGCAAAACAAAATGTTTCAAAAGCCTTCAACTCCGACTATGAGATTCGGGAGCCTCCAGGGGCAGCACTCGCTCCTGACCTGGAGACCTATCTGGCTGAAATATCCTCTACTACCCACAGCCGAATACTCCTGACGGCCGAACTGTAGTGAAATGCAGATGTCTCCAGCAGGAAATGTGCAGCCCAAGCAGCCCCTCCTGAGAAGCAAGGGCACAGAAAAGTTCCAAGAGGACAGAAGCAGAGCATCCTAATGCTTCTGAACCCATCAAACCCTGTGTATTGTTTACATTTCCTTATCATGCACGTGGGTATTTGCCTACATGCCACAGCATACCTTGGACAGTCAGAGGACCGTTAACTTAGGTCAACTTACAGTTCTCCTGCCAACACATGGATTCCAGGACGGAATTCGGGCTGTCAGGCTTGACTAAAGTGCCTTTACTTGCTAAGCCATATTGCCAGCTAAAAACAGTTTTGTTATTTAAATTGGAGGATTTTTTTTTTCACCTATCCTGAAAACAAACCCAAATTTACCAAAATGCAAAGTGTCCTGGACCTATAAATTTCAATGCCCATCTTTGTTGCCTTTTTTTTTTTTTTTTTAGTGCTGGAGATGAGACCACAGGGAACTCATTCATGCTCAACCAACCTCAAGATTTCAGTGTCTTAAAGATGTAATTTCCTAGCAAACAGGAGTCCATGTAAAAATGTGACAATAAGCTGGGCGGTGGTGGCGGCGCACGCTTTTAATCCCAGCACTCTGGAGGCAGAGGCAGGCGGATCTCTGTGAGTTCGAGGCCAGCCTGGGCTACAGAGTGAGTTCCAGGACAGGCTCCAAAGCTACACAGAGAAACCCTGTCTCGAAAAACCAAAAAAAAAAAAAAAAAAAAATGTGACAATAACTCCCCTTCCCAAGACAAATTAACTTCTATCTAGTACTCCCCAATCTGGTTGCTCTGGGCTCTGGACAGAGAAGAGGATGTTCGACATTTTAAAAGAACTTAATGCTGGGTGTGGTGGTGCCTGCCTACTGCTTAGAAGGCAGGGAGGGGAAGATTGAGAGTGAAGGGCCAGTCCTACCTATATGGGTAGTTTGAGGACAGCCTGGGCTACATAATATCTGGCTCAGAACCTGGCAACAACCTAGATGCACCTCAACTGAAGAATGGATAGAGAAAATGTGGTACATTTACACAACGGAGTATTACTTAGCAGTAAAAAATAATGACATCATGAAATTTGCAGGCAAATGATAGAACTAGAAAAAAATCATCCTGAGTGAGGTAATCCAGACTCAGAAAGACAAACATGGTATGTACTCATTCATAAGTGGATATCATATGTAAAGCCAAGGATAACCAGACTACAACCCACAGCTCCAGAGAAGCTAGCTAACAAGGAGAACCCTAAGAGGGACACATGGGTTTCCCTGGGAAGGAAAAATAGATGAGATCTCCTGAATAAACTTGGAGGGGGGGGAGGAATGGGCAAAGGGGAGGAGATGGGAACATGAAGGATCAGGTTAGTCGAGTTGGGGGACAGACGGACGGACAGACGGACAGAGGGAGGGGGAGAGTAATGAGAGAGATATCTTGATAGAGGGGGGAATTCTAGGGTTAAGCCAAGGAAATTCCCAAGAATCCACAAGGGCGACCCCAGCTAAGACTCCTAGCAATATCGGAGAGGGTGCCTGAACTGGCCGCCATCTGTAACCAGATTGGTGACTACCTTAATTGTCAACAGAGAGCCTTCCTCCTTAACTGGTGGAAGCAGATACAGAGACCCACAGCCAAGCACTGAAGAGAGGGAGGAGGGACTGTACAAGCCAGGGGGTGGGGTGAAGATCATGACAGGGAAACCCACAGAGACAGCTGACCTGAGCTCACGGGCTCTGGACCAACAGCTAGGGACCCTGCATGAGACCCATCTAGACCCTCTGCATGTATATGACAGTTGTGTAGCTTGGTCTGTTTGTGGGGCCCCTAGCAGTGGGTTCAGGAACTGTCCCTGGCACGTAGATGGTTTTTGGGAACCTGTTCCCCAGGCCGGGTTGCCTTGCCCAGCCTGGATGCAGGGGGAGGAGCTTGGCCCTGCCTCAACTTGATGTGCCATGCTTTTTTGACCCCCATGGGTCAGAAAGGAGGCCTGCCCCTTTCTGAATGGGGAGTGGATGGGGAGTGAGGTAGATAGGAGGTGGGGGGAGGGAATGGGAAGAGAGGAAGGAAGGGAAACTGTGGTTGGTATATAAAATAAATGAAAAATTTAATAAATAAAAAGAAGAAGAAAAATACCTGGCTCAAACAGAAAAGTTAAATGTGAAATTTAAGCTACAAATGAAGATAATTGTTAACTCACCAATCATAAAAGAATTACTTCTAGCCCCCTCCCCTACCTGGCAACCTAATGGAAACCATAAATCACAGATCTCCCCAATGTACATCACCACGGAAACAGGTCCAAAAACGACGTTTCACTAGGTAACAAGACAATATGGTGGAAAAGGGATACACCTGGACAGGACAGGATATCTACACACAAGCTAAGCTAGCCATGCCATCTTTCTCTCCTGCTCTCAGATCAGGACTAGAACCATTCTCCCGCACTTACCAGCACAGCATCCGAGTCATGCCAAAAGCGCCACAGAATCCAGAACCACATGAGTGAGCTTATGAACTCAGCCTGGATCTTCTGGTTTCGTGTAAGGTGGGGAAACTCCCTGTACTTGGGCGGAATGTGCACATCACTGCCAGCACTAGGAGAAAAAGCAATACGAAAAACGGCTTCTTAGTGCATTTCCAGAGCAGAAAGTCTTTCAGCTTTCAGATGCATCTTTAAAACTGAAGCTAGCACATCTCATCTACACCAAAATAGAGACCGACCGGCTCCCGCTTCCTTCCCATACTCGTTTTTCATTTAGCTTGCTTTAAAAATGGAGACCAGGAAAACTGGCTGTACTGACAAGAGGCCAATGTATGGTTCTTCCCTGCTGTCTTTTCTCCTAGCAGAGGACATCAAGTGTCTTGCTCAATCACTCTACCTCATTCCCTTGAGAAGAGGTCTTCCACTGAACCCGGGGCTAGGTCAGTGGCTAGCAAGGCCCAGGGATCCTCTGACTGTCCCTATAGCACGTGCGGAAGGCAACTCCTGGCTTGTCCTCTGAGTGCCGGCATTGGAACTCAGGTCCTACAGCTCCTGTCTTCACCAGTGAACTAACTCTTCAGCCCTGATAGCTGCTGACAAGCTGGGGCTGTTTTTATTATTCTCTTTCATTCTAAAAGACTGCTGGCAGGTATTTATTGAGTATTCACCATGTGCAGGTACCACACTGGACTTATGACCATTATCTGTTCTCTGAATATTTGTAACTTTATGTGACAGAAGCTGTGATTCACTGTTTCATAAATTGAACACATGTATTTTGATGACAAAGCCCAAGAATGTTGCCTACAAGCAAATAACACTAGTTATTTTTTCCGGTTTTGTTTTTCATTTTATGAACCAAAGATATAACTCATGTGCTGGGGATGTAGCTCGATGGTACAGTGATTGCCTACCATGGGCTCAGTACCCAGTGACACAAAAGAACAACAAAAAAACAACCCTTCATCGGGATTCCAATCGTCGTCAAAGCAGCTTGATGATAACGGTCCATTTTTGTGTAACATTTACCAACCTCTAGCACCTTCATTTGGAAGGCTCTGAATGAAATCTCAATGGTGTGAGAGGTGACTTTTAATGAGGCATCCACTCACCATGTGGTACAGGCTGTCCTTGAACTCACTATTCATCCCAAGTTAGTCTGGAACTCATGATCCTTCTGCCTCTGCCTCTGCCTCTCAAATGCTGAGCTTAAAGGAGTGTTATCACCATGCTCTATTCTCTTATGGACAGGATATTACTGTGTAGCCCAGGCTAGCCTCAAACTCCTCATCCTCTGCCAAAGCCGCCCCAGCACTGGAACCACAGGACTTGCTAACCTATTACTTTAAGCCACTGTCAGGTGCCACTGCTTAATTATTCAAGATCTAGCTGTGTGCGTCAATATCGCTTTATGTAAACAAGCCGTACTGGGTAACCCAATGTAACAACAGGTTTCCTAGACTTCAGCTGCAAGCTAGGCATGTAAGTGGCAGGTCAGTAACTTCATTAAAGTAAGCTTTGCATCATGCTACGCTTACAGTTCAAACCCACCATGGCAACTCTACACATCTTGTTATTACAGGAGTGACCTTCTAACTATGAGCTAAAACAGGGAAGCCACTCATTAGAAAGTATCAGGGCTGGCCTGGAACATGGTCCATCGTACAAATGATCTTGAACTTCAGATCCACTGCCTCTACCCCCCAAATGCCGGGGTGACAGATCTGTCACCTCACCCCTGCTTTATAGGGGTTTCTGGGGAAGTGCAGGGGATCAAACCTACGTTGGGCGAGCACTCTAACAACTCAGCTACATCCCCAGCCCCAAGTGGAGGAAAGGGGATTGAACAAAGGGATGAAAGACAACAACTTTAGGGAGAGAAAAACAATAACAACAACTATTATCATGATTAAGAAATGCACATTTTTGAGCTGGAGAGATGGCTCAGAGGTTAAGAGCACTGGCTGATCTTCCAGAGGACCTGGGTTCAATTTCCAGCAACCACGTGGTGGCTCACAGCCATCTGTAATGATATCTGGGGCCCTCTTCTGGCCTGCAGACATACGTGCAGGGAGAACACTGTACACATAATAAATAAATAAATCTTACAAAAAAAAAAGAAAGAAAAGAAAAAAGAAATGTAAATTCTCAACAAATACCTAGATGATTATGTCATGCTACAAACCCGGCTACATGCACTGTGGCAAACTAGACACTCTGAAAACCCTTCCAATTAAAATAAACAATATAGGGGGCTGGAGAGATGGCTCAGCAGTTCTTCCCGGTCTTGAGTTCTATTTGCAGCAACCACATGGTGGCTCACAACCATCTATAATGGGATATGGCAAAAGGCATACATGCAGATCGAGCACTCATATACATTAAAAAAATAGGATGCTAAATGAAATAAAATAAATAAGAAGTCCATTTTCGAGCATTGCTAACCAAGCACAAATGCCTGGGAAGCAATTACTGAGGCTGACATTCATAGGGAGTCCATTCAGGCAGCTAGGAGACTCAGGCTCCAACCCGAGACAAGCTGTCTAATCATTAGGCCTCTGAATCAAGCTGTAGTACCATAATAAATAGATGAAAGAGTAATAAACTAACGAGAGCCGGGCGGTGGTGGTGCACGCCATTAATCCCAGCACTCGGGAGGCAGAGCCAGGTGGATCTCTGTGAGTTCGAGGGCAGCCTGGGCTACAGAATGAGTTCCAGAACAGGCTCCAAAGCTACACAGAGAAACCCTGTCTTGAAAGAAAGAAAAAAAAAAAAAAAAAAAACCAACGAGAAAGAAACTGAAACTTGTTTGCACCCAAACTCTACCTGGGTCAGACCTGTGTAGCCCCAAAACCCAAACTAAGGGCTAGGGACCTAAGAACGCTTCCCTAATTGGAGGTAAGGGAAATCCAAGCTAAGGATTTAGAGTGAGCTTGGACTGGAGGCATCCTCCAGAGGATAAAAGAATTAAGACTTCAATGTACCTAACGGTAAAAATAACGGACTTACTACCTTCCTGCCTTAAGGTGTCCCCGTGGCTGCCCAGGACTGTTAGGGAAAGTCCTCAGTTCTCCAGGGCACTCCCCGTCCGGCCCTCACTTGTCTCAGAGCCCATCTCTACCCGTCTCCCTGCGCTCCCGACCCCCACTGCCCGGCTACACGGAAAGTCAGTCCCGGGGACTGTGCGAGGCTGGGTTCATGCCTTCCCCTGGGATCCCCGTGCCAGCCCGTCCCCTCCACCCCACCGATCTCGTTGGGCCACTGTCTCGGTCCAGGCAGACTACAAGACCCAGCATTCCTCGGGGGGGGGGGGGCAGCAGAGTGCGCACGCACCCGCCCGGGCGCCAGCCTCAAGGTGACGGCGTCGGGCCAGCAGCGCTGGTGGTTGGAGCCAGCCGCGCCCTCATGCCCACCCGACACTCACTGACGGACTCCACCGCCTCCAGCCGCCCGCGCGCCGCAGCCCCGGAGCAGACGGCCTCCGACGCGACCCAAAGGTGCCAGCCGCGCCAGCGCAGACATACTAGCGGGGAACGGACCGATCTCCAGCCCTCCCACCCTGATGCGTCACTTCCCCAAGTCCCGCCCCGTGACGTCACGGCGTCGCCCGTCTCTACCTGGGCGGATGGTGGGCCGCAAGGGTCATGCTCAAGGGGACTGTTGGCGCCTGTGGCCGCTCTAGCTTCTATTTGGCCCACCTTGGAGACTCCGGCCTAACGGGAGGACAGGCTGTCCTTCGGGAGGAACTCGGGCTGTCTCGTGACGCAGCCTGGCAAAGTGCTCCTGTCTGACCTCGCTGCTGCTGCTCCCTGCTTCGGCTCATGGAGGCGGTGCCTTCATGGGTGTCCCTGCCACTGTGGGCCCCACGTTAATGGCCTTCATCCTTTCTGAACCACGCCATGTTTATAAGATCTTTGTTCCAGTATCGTTCTGAAGCCTGATGACTGGCAGCCAGGGTGTTAAATCGCAGTACATGGACCGGTGGCAATGGCATCAGGATCACCTGATGAAGAACCTAACCCTGCAATCTCGGAATAAGTAAGGCCAGGAATAGGGGTGAAGGTTCCTGACTCCTTGATTCTTAGCCAGCCAGGGATTCTCAGTTTTGTCTCCTGTTGTTATAATTGCAATAAGCAAGCAGAAAAACGAGGACGTGAGGGTAGGCCACTTAATACCAGCGACCACCAAGATGGTAGCAAACCTGAGAGCTGACCTCAATTGTAATAATATTCTGGTAGAAGAAGCAGTAGCACAAATACAAGCACATGTCGAACTGTGTAGCTGCGCTGGTGCACGCACTCGTCCCTTTTCGGGGAAGGGGATCGTGACTACTCAAGCTCGTCCCCTTAAGGCATACCTTCCTGTTCTGAGCCGCGAGGACTGTAGGGTAGCCTGCTGTTATCATTGCAAACAGCTGTCCTTCTCTCACGTCAGATTTCCTTCAAGAAACAAAGGCTCCACTTGCCATTAACAAAATCATCCTCCTGCCTTAGCCTGCTTCTATCTCTCAATATTGCCTCTGTCCAAACCTGGATAAATTCCAACCCTCTATGACTCACTCCTAAGATCCCCAAATTGTTGAGGTTGTGAGAAGCAGGTTTTTTCTATAAAAGGTGGCTAGCACACGAAGAGCCAATACTCCAAAAATCTCCACCCTGTAAAACCTTGAAATCATCTGGGAAACCTGTTTACACAGAGGCCTTTCATTCTGGGAACTTGATGACAGCTACTGACCCCTCCCCTCCTTCCTTTGCATCTATTAGGAATTAGCCAACCATGGCAGACTGTGAGGTTAATCTTTCACCAAGAGTCAAAGTTATCACCTGTGTTAGAATTACAAGTGAACTTCCTGCCCTACTGTGCTTGAGAGGCCAGTTTAGGTTACACACACTCTTTTTACAAAAAGGCATTGCTTTGCAGGGTTACTTTTGCTATGTTCTAGTGAGTTTTTGGGTTTTGGTTTTGTCTTGTTTGGGTGACATTGAGAATACTGTTTCCAACAAGGTCTTCCCTGGTACATTATAGTTTGGATTTGTATGTTTTCAGAATATGCAGTTTTAAGTTATGATATTAGCCTGCCAAGCTCACACTTTGGAGAATCGCTACGGTATTCCAAATTCAAGAGTCTAATATGGGAATAGATACTTATCAAGGATAGACCTGAATTTAGTGACCCGACTGCATCACATATAACTATTAACTTGCCTTCTGTGCTAACATATGGGACTCTTTGCCCTTGTATGTAACAGGAAACCTGTCCTAGGAGTTATATCCAAATAGAACATATGATTATGAGACCC
Organism: Peromyscus maniculatus bairdii; assembly: GCF_049852395.1. Taxonomy (NCBI): domain Eukaryota; kingdom Metazoa; phylum Chordata; class Mammalia; order Rodentia; family Cricetidae; genus Peromyscus; species Peromyscus maniculatus. Next base: position 51,457,788 of record NC_134854.1, read on the forward strand.
TGAATAAACTTGACTTCTTCCCACCAAACCTCCAAATATTGGTTTTTGGGTGGCAAGCAGGCAAGACCTACTCTGAGAACATAAAAAGTGATGGTAAAAAAATTTTATCGTGTGTGTGTGTGTGTGTGTGTGTGTGTGTGTGTGTGTGTGTGTTGTTATATGTGTGGGCACATATAACTTTGGATAACATCAGGAGTAATGCCCTTCCTTAGTTTAGTTCTGTGTATAGACTATCACAAAGCATGTAAATTGCTATGAGGTTTAACCTGTAGAAGATGATAAGCCTATATTAAGAAAATCCAGGGAAGCTGGAGAGATGGCTCAGTGCTAAAGAGCATGTTCTGCTCTCCCTGGGGATCTGATTTCAGTTCCCAGCACCCACATTACATGGCTCACAACCACATGTAACTCTCTCCAAGGCATGATACCCACTTCTGGCCTCCATGGGTACCTGTACTCACTCATGTGCATGTATGTATAAATACACATAGTCTCTCTTTAAAAGAAAACACAGGAACTAATCTATGGAATATTCCTTTACAGTGTGTGAATATATGTCACTGTGGTTGGTTTAATAAAAAAGCTGACTGACCAAGAGCTGAACAGGGTGGGAGAGGGGTGGAGTCGGAGGAGTTGCAAGTAGATGCAGAGGAGCAAGAAGGGCATGCCGTGCTAAGAAAAGGCACCAAGGTACATGGCAAAGCATAGATAAGAAATAGGGGTTAATTTAAATGTAAGAGTTAGCTAGTAACAAGCCTGAGCTATTGGCCAAGCATTTATAATTAATATTAAGCTTCTCTGTGGTTACTTGGGAACAGCTTGCAGGTGCTCCAACAAAACTTCACACAAAAACTTCCAGCACTAATCAGGAAGTTGAGACTGATTGGGATGGTCCCCACAGGGGAGAAACAGACCACACCCTGGATGAGCCCTCACAAAGCTGGAGCTTTGAAGACAATAGCCCCTCCATGTTCTAAATCTGACTCCTTTCCACCAACTCTTGGCTCCCAAATACTGGCTTTTGAGTGGCAAATTGTATCTGCTAAAGACAAGCCTTGGGTTGAACCCTGAACCTGTAGAATTCTTCTATGAATGAAAGTTGACTTTCTAGTTTATATTCAATGGCATGGTTTTCTCTGGGCTACTGTCCACCACTCCTCCTAACAACATGTACAAACCACTAAGAAAGAAAGACAGTCCATGAATGGAAAGGGCAGAAGTTGCCAGTCCTTTCTAGAAAGCTCACTTCCCAAACTACATAGCTGTCTAGCTCTAGGAAGGCCACAGAACAAACACAGCTTATATTTCTAAAAGGCCATAGAGGGCCAGTGAGATGCTCAGTGTGTAAATGGGTGGACCATGCAAACCCAACCTGGCTTGGGTCCTGCCCGGAAGCCAGGGTGGAGAGAGAACCAACTCCTGACATTGTCTGACCTCCTCACTCACATATACACATGACACACAGTAATGACAAATTCTAAGAGCTTAGAAATTGGGAGGCTGAACTTCTGGAGTCCAGACCCCAGCTATGCCAATTATCCTTGTGAATTAGGACAGGCCATCTGTCTCCTCTGAGCACCAAGGCCCTTCATCTGCAAGAGTCATTCAAGATGTTATGATCAGGCTCATAGCTGCTTCTCAGGGAACTTCTTATTCCCTTTTTACCTTCTCCTTCCTAGGATCTGAGTATTGTAGGTAAGCTGAAGGTCATTCACTCATCTTTCTAAATAAATCACCAAAAGGGGGTATATGAGGGAAAAAACAGAGATGATATAACTTCCTGTTTACTTCCTAAATGCTTGCTACATCCCCTCCCCACCAAAAAGGAGAAGTTGTTGGCTCTACAGCAGTCACTTATGGGGATGGGGGTTGTTGAGGATTGAACCCAGAGCCACATACATGGTAGGCAAGCCTCAACCATTGGGCTATACCACCAGCTTCACAATTTTGTTTTGTTGTTTGGTTTGGGTTTTTTTGTGTTGGGGGGGGGTGTTTTTGATTTGGGGTTTTTGTTTTGTTTTGTTTTCTTAGTTTTTTTCAAGACAGGGCTTCTCTGTGTAGTCTGGCTGTCCTAGAACTTGCTCTGTAGACCAAGCTGGCCTCAAACTCAGAGATCCGCCTGCCCCTGCATCAAGAGTGCTGGGATTAAAGGCGTGTACCACCACCACCCAGCTCTATATATCATTTTCAAAAAAATTTTTTAATGTGGTCTGCAAGATTTATGGCATTTTCTAACCTGTGTCTATCTAAGGGTGGGAAGCACCAGCAAGAACCACCTTACCAAGGAGCAGATTGAGAAAAAGGAAAGGCAGGCCAGCATCACGGCTCTAGTAAAGGCGCTTGATGGCAGGGTTGAAGACCCGAGTTCAATCCCCAGAAGTCCCTATGGTTCCCACTCCACACACGTGCTATGGCCCTCGAGCTATCTCCCCCTCCCCTCAGCTCTCCCTCTCACACAGCAAGTGTAGTTTTATTTTATTTATTTTTTATTTTTTGTTTTTTGAGACAGGGTTTCTCTGTGTAGTTTTGGAGCCTGTCCTGGATCTCGCTCTGTAGACCAGGCTGGCTTCGAACTCAGAGATCCGCCTGGTTCTGCCTCCAGAGTGCTGGGATTAAAGGCATGCGCCACCACCGCCCGGATCAAGTGTAATTTTAAAACAAAAGAAAGAAGGGGCTGGAGAGATAGCTCAGTGGTTAGGAGCACTTACTTCTCTTCCAGTCCCCAGCACCCACGCTGTGCAGCTCACAACTGCCTCAAACCCCAGAGGGTTCATCCAGTGCCCGCCTCTGGCCTTGGTAAGCATCTGCATACACATGGCATACACACACACACACACACACACACACACACACACACATTTTTAAAGTTAAAAAGGGGAGGAAAACAGAAAAACAAAATAAATAAATGTATTTGTCGTCTTCTGCGGGGGATTTTCCTGAAATGGTGTCTCTGGCCCCGGTTTCAGCTCCCCTCCTTTGTACCCTAAATAACCCCAAATTTTTCAAACAGACCGTGAAGCTAGGTCACCGGGTAATTAGTAACGTTTTAGATGTCTCAGCTGCCACAGGACAGACCGTCAGGCTCTGCCTTCACCGTGTGCCGGCTGCCAGTCACAGGAGCCCTCCTCCTCTGAGCAGGAAGGGCTTAGCTGCCTCCAGGATGTCCAGCGTGGGGTCCAGCGAGCGCCCGAGCCCCTCCAGCACCATGATGGCGAACACAATGGAGGCAAAGTTGCTCTCGAGCTTTACCTGGAACAGAACAGAACAGAGCAGTTCTTCCCGAGCTCAGGACGCGGCTGAGCACCGCGGACAGCCCTGTCACCGAGCGCCGCCCCTCTCCTGTGGGGTTCCACCCTCTCCCCTCCTCCCACCTCCCCCCCAGCAGTCAGGAGGGAACACTGGGGCTTCTGGGGGCCCAAGGACAAGGGTCCATCCCTCACCCAAGGAGGGGAAGGAAGGGAATATCTGGCTGGACCCTTTCTACATCTTTAAATATTTCTCTCTATCATCTAAGTCAGCCCGTAGACGGACTACACAGATTGACAGATCCACAGACTCTGTTCTCAAGGGACCATGAGCCCACTAGATCTGTTTCAGGAGATTAAAAATCCACCATCAATATGCAAAAAACGCTGGAGAAAAGCGGGTCTAACCACCCCGCTGCCCTGCGCCCTACCCACCTCTTCTCTAACCACCCCGCTGCCCTGCGCCCTACCCACCTCTTCTCTAACCACCCCGCTGCCCTGCGCCCTACCCACCTCTTCTCTAACCACCCCGCTGCCCTGCGCCCTACCCACCTCTTCTCTAACCACCCCGCTGCCCTGCGCCCTACCCACCTCTTCTCTAACCACCCCGCTGCCCTGCGCCCTACCCACCTCTTCCCAAGCCTTCCCTAATGACACCTCACCTTATGGATCATCAGCAGCTTAAAAACACTGGAAAGGAGGCTGGAGACATGAAGCTGGAAAACAAAGAACCCAGTGGAGTCCCAGAGCGTTTCTTCCCTCCCAGGGTCCTGTACTTTCCCACTTCTCCACGCCCACCGCTCACACTCCGAAGTGTGCACACACTGAGAGAGAGGGGCTGCCCAACAAGCAACCAAAAGGACTTCACCCGGGCGCTGGTGGCGCACGCCTTTAATCCCAGCTTTGGGGAAGCAGAGGCAGGCCGATCTTTGTGAGTTCGAGGCCAGCCTGGTCTACAACGTGAGTTCCAGGGCAGCCAGGACTGTTACACAGAGAAACCCTATCTCTAAAACAAAAAACAGAAAAAAGGACTTTACCAATACAGGCCCCACTTCCATACAGGCCACAAATGCCCGCAGAAGAAGGCTCAAAGCCATGTCTACTCCATCCTTCTCCCCATCCCTAGCCACACTCAGAATGTTCCCAAGCAAACAGACTAGGCTGTAGCTCAGTAGCAGAGATAGAGGCTTGCCTGGTGTAGGCATGAGTTGGGGGGCGGGCGGGCATGTGTGTGGGGGTATCATTAGTAACCATCTGCATAAACCAGGTCACCCAGAATCTAATCAATATTTATATGTGTAATTCAGCTATTATTAGGCTTAAAAGGGCTTACTGGGAAATGTTATCATTTTTACTATTTTCTACAGAGAAAATATTTCCCAGTTTCAAATAACCCTGAACTTTTGAATTATAACCTGTTTTTATGTTCAAGCTATCTGTGTATTATTTCTCCTGCAGTTGCACATAAAATGTTTTTACATTTAAAAAAAAAAGACAAATACTATAGAATTGTATTACATGAAATATATAGAATATACAAATTCATAGAGACAGAAAGTTTAGATGTTATCTCAGGATGGAGAAGAAAGGGATATACAGCAATGATTTCCAAAGTACAGAATTTTTTGTGAATCTATTTTGTGTGATGGAAAACCCCCACAAATGGACAGTAGTATCAGGACATAATATCATGAATGTAAAAAATCAATACAATCAATGAATATCATAAATATAGTTATTGAATGAATACTGCGAATATAATCAATGAATGTCACAAATGTAATTAATATAATGAGTGTAATTAATGAATATCATGAGTGCAATTAATATCTTGAATGTAATTCATGCCACTGAATTGTGAATTTAAAAATGGTTACAATTGCAAATATTAGGTTCATTTAAAAAAAATAAGGTGAAATATAATCATAATACATTATATGTGTATGAAATTGAAGACAGCGATGTTCTAAAATAGAAAGTAGTAATGGTGTCATGGGCCTATGAGGATGCTGGACTAAAGTCTATCAAAATGTGCAAACAGGCAAAAAAATAAACAAAAACAGGTCAGCATCACTGGTGGCCACTCTGCACGGCCAGTCTGGCTAACGCAGGCCATCAACTTGACAAAGACAGGCGAGTTAACAGGGCGTAAGTACACCATGGGTCAGGCCAAACAAGGGGCACAGGCTCATGGCACATCTCTGCGATGCTGCCTCCCCTGCATGGCCAGGGGTCTCCACAACAGCTCGTCTCTGAATAAAGCAGAGGCTCTGCCGGCAAGGAACCTGTGATTTCAGTTGGCCCCTTGAGCTTCTTGGAAGATCTGAGAACAAGAAAAGATTTTTTTTTTTTTAACCTGCCTTAAAAACTCTACCTCCTGGGGGCTGGAGAGATGGCTCAGAGGTTAAGAGCACTGACTGCTGCTCTTCCAGAGGACTTGAGTTCAATTCCCAGCAACCACATGGTGGCTCACAACCATCTGTAATGAGATCTGGTGCCCTCTTCTGGCCTGCAGTCATACATGCTGTATACATAATAAATAAATAAATCTTTAAAAAAAAAAAAAAAAGAAGAAGAAGAAAAGAAAAACAAAATTCTACTTCCAAGCCAGGCAGTGGTGGTGCAGGCCTTTAATCCCAGCACTCGGGAGGCAGAGCCAGGCAGATCTCTGTGAGTTCAAGGCCAGCCTGGTCTACAGAGCGAGATCCAGGACAGGCACCAAAACTACACAGAGAAATCCTGCCTCAAAAAACAAACAAACAAAAAAACTCTACCTCCTGCTGGGTGAAGGTGATACACACCTTTAATCCCAGCACTTGGGAGGCAAATGCAAGCAGATCTCTGAGTTCCAGGCCAGCCTGGTCTGCAGAGCAAGTTCTAGGACAGCCAGGGCTACATAGAGAAATCTTGTCTCAACATCGCCCCCAGAAATCCTACCCTTTGCAAGCTCCCCACAAAGCGGACCCTCGATTAAGTGTAGCTCTGCCCAAGCGGCGCGGTGCCTGTCTACCTTTTCCAGGGTCATGGTGTTCTCCCGGGCCTGGGTCACTAGTGTAGCCATCTCAGCCTTGAACCTTTCCACATCCTTGCACTCATTGGCCCGGGCATGATGCAGGATGAGTTCAGCTACTCTGTGGCCCTGGAAGGTACATAGGAAACGTGGCTTAGTAAAACAGTGAGCACACTGTATGCTCTCGTCTCTCAGTTGTTCTACACAGGAAACGTGACTTGGTAGATCAGAGTGAGCACGCTGTATGCTCTCATCTCTCAGTTGTTCTACACAGGAAACGTGGCTTGGTAGAACAGAGTGATCACGCTGTATGCTCTCGTCTCTCAGTTGCTTTACACAGGAAACGTGACTTGGTAGATCAGAGTGAGCACGCTGTATGTTCTCATCTCTCAGTTGCTTCCGCCTGGTTTTTCTACCACCCAGTTCTTGTGCCCTCATCCTTTTCAGCTACTATCATCCACTAGACCTCTAGCTAGGCAGAGTTTAAGGTCTCTGCTGGCCAGCAGGCCCGCCCTATGCTTAGTCCAGTCAAGACAATGATGCGAGCAGCCTCTTTCTCCCTCCTGGGCCACATGGGGTACTTCATCAGGGAAAGGCTGGAGTCCTGATGCTTAAGTTCCATGACTCTGATGACCACACGGCCCAGTTGGGGCCACCAGGCCCTACAAGCTGGGCTGGAGGGCTGAGCTGCCCTGGTCCCGGCCATGCAGCCTTCTCCCTGATCCATGAGACCCTCCAACCCAAGTGCCCAGTCTCCCAGGACATTCGGCCCTTCCCCAGTGTCACCTCCCAGAGTATGGCCACTGTGGCTTTTGCCCTCACACAAGTCTGGACAGAGGAAGACGGTCCCACCCATACTGCATCTCAGTGTTTAAGCAGGAGGCACCTTAAACTGGCTTCAGGCCACGGTTTTAGTTGGCTAAGCAGGGACATCCCTGAGTCTTGCTTCTTTTAAAAAGCTCTCTAGCTGGATGTGGTTGTGCACATCTTTAATTCCAGTGCTCTGAAGGCAGAGGCAAGTGGATCTCTATGAGTTCAAGACCAGCCTGCTGGACTGCACAGCAATTTCCTGGCCAGCCAGTGTTACAAAATAAGACCCTGTTTCAAAAAAAAAAAAAAAAAAAAAAAAAAAAGCATTCTTTTTCAACGTTTTGTCACAGGAAAATCCTATTCCATGCAGTCAGAGTGTTTTCCCAGCCTCCTTGCCATGACACTTCATCTGGACTCCACAGAACACAGTCCACTTAATCTGGGCTGTCAGATTTGTGTTCTCTAATAATACCTCCCAACCCCTGAAGCCCCCAGAGTGTTTGGGGGAAACCACTTACATCCCTACACCACAGATCCCAACCATCTCACCCCACGTGAAGGACATGTTCTCTGTGCTGCGGGTGCTTCCCACCCTTTGCAGCAAAGAGCACAGATGGAAGACTGCCACTGTTTTATCAAAAAGCTAGAGGACCAGTGAGACAGCGCAGTGGCTCAGGGTGGCTGCCACACAAGCCTGAGGACTGACTCCAGTCCCTGAAAAGCAGGACTACCAGACAGAGCTGCCTCCCGAAAGTCCCGAAAGTGTCCTCTGCCCATGCCATGCACACCGTGTCTCAAGCTCACCTGCCCACACATATACATCACACACAAAGGCAATAAATACCATTTTTTTAAAGCTACCTTCCTGTCACCGTCATGCCAACAAATTTGCTGACAGATTTACAAATTTACAACAAATTACAGTCACACAGTGCAGGAGAGAAGGTGCCAACCTTAAGCTGCCCAGCCTGAGTCAGTGTCAGTGCCCACCCGTGCTCCACCTGTGTCCAACCACAGGAATCTGGCACCCCTGAGCTCTCACCAGAGACAAGGGTTAGGAAGTGATTCATGCAGCTCCCCAGAGCCTAAAGGGCTGGCCCCAGTGAGTCTCACCTGCCCCAGAACTACAGCCAGGAAGACTGCCCGGAAATTCCTCAGGTCTGAAGCCTGCAACTCGGCCACAATGCCAGCATCCAACAACACCAGACGCAGTGGGCACAGGGCAGGCGCTAGGGTAGCCACCAGTGTGTCACGGACGGTCACCTGCTGCTGTTGCGTCTCCAGGCTTGGGGACAATCCATCAGCACCCTGGACCAGGATGTTCCCAGGGTGAAGGTCTCCATGAACAAAGTTATCCACAAATATCTGGAAGAGACTGTACCAGTCAGGCCTGTGTCAACCCTCCCGCCCTGGCACTACTGGGGTACCTGCAGAAAGTTTTAGGGGACAGCTGGCTGCCAGTGACAAGCCCAAGGGGTGGACATTCCACAAAGCCCTTGCTGCTAGATGCTCTCAAACAAGAGTTGGTGCAGGGCTAAGCCAAGTCAAGGGCTGCTTCTGTTTGGTTTGGGTTTTCACTTTGTGACAACATAGGGTCTCAGGTAGCCCAGCCTGGCCTTCAACCTGGGAGAGATCTACCTGCCTCACCTCTCAAGGGCCGAGATTCAAGGTCCTGCCTGCCCCAGCTGTCCCTCCCTGTCCCCAGGTAGTAGAACTAACATCTGGATTCAGACAACACCAGGTCAACTCTGCTCCAAGCCACCTGGGTAGACCACCCGTGCCTCCGGTGACTCAAGAGTCAGTGTGGCTTTGACTGACTGTGCAGCCTTCCACACTCCAGAGTTCTTTCTCAGAACCAAAGCAGCAATTTCAAACCTCCCTGTCTCCTCTACACCCCAGCAGTAGATAACCTCAGCTCTCGACTCGCCAGGCTTCTCAATTCATTGTTGGGGATGCCAAGTACTATCCTATATGCCCAAGTGTTTGGGGCATCCATAGCCTTTTTCTGCACATCACCTGGTTCCAGACACATCCCAGACCCAGCTCTAACAGCTAAGTATGCCCCCAGACAGAGCAGGCATTTCCTGGTGGTTAAAGGCACCACTGAGATCCCCTGCCACAGCCTTGTGGAAGACAGGATGATGAGGCTCGGTACCTGCTACTTATCCCCCTCATCCTGATGTACAGGCAGGAGGTAGAAAAGCTCACTGAGGGCTTCCGAGAGAGACCCAAATAGATTCCAAAATCAACATCAGTCCAGTGTGGCAGGACACTTGGGCCATAATCCTGTCCTCCCAGCATTTGGGAAGTGAAGAAACTAGGATCAGGAGTTCCAAAGTCATCCTCAGCTACATAGCAAGTTCAAGCCCAGCTACATGAGACCCTGTCTCAAAAAAAGAAAGAAAGAAACCACCATTTGCCTCTGGGCTCCTCCACCTCCCTGCCTCACCTCACGCCTCCAACCCAACTCCACCCCGAGGTCACCATTGTCGTGACTAGCTTATCTCTCTGCCTCACGGTCCTCCACTGCCTGCATCAGGATTAAAGGATGTTTTTTTTTTTAAGATTTATTTATTTATTTATGTATATAGTATTCTGTCTGCACATATCCCTGCAGGCCAGAAGAGGGCACCAGATCTCATTACAGATGGTTGTGAGCCACCATGTGGTTGCTGGGGATTGAACTTAGGACCTTTGGAAGAGCAAGCAGTGCTCTTAACCTCTGAGCCATCTCTCCAGCCCAAGAATGATTTTTTTTTTTTAATTCATTAAGGGGCCAGTAAGACGGTTCAGTGGATGAAGGTGCTTGCCACCAAGCCTGACCACTTGAGTTTGCCCCTCAGGGTCTACGTGATGGCAGAGGACTGGCTCCCACAAGTGGTTCTTCGACCCACATGCACACACCATGCGGCATGTGCGGGGTCACACATACACAAACACACTAAAATTTTTTTTAATTAAAAATCTGGGGCTGGAGAGATGGCTCAGTGATTAAGAGCATCGGATGCTCTTCCGGATGACCTGGACTAGATTCCCAGCACCCACTCAGCATCTCACAACCATCTGTAACTCCAATTCCAGGTTATTTAATGCCCTTTTCTGGCTTTCTGGGCACCAGGCAAACTTTTAAAAATTAAAAGGTTTTAATAAATTAAAAAATATGCAAATTAAAAAATATACTTAACACCTGTATACTTGCCAGGCATGATGGCCTATAATCCTGGTACTTAAATAGTCCACTATTTAAGAAGGATTAATGTGAGTTTGAGGTCAGCCTGGGCTCTATAATAAATTTCAAATCACTCTAGGCTATACAGAAAGAGCTTGTCTCAACTTAAGTGTGTGTGTGTGCGTGTGCGTGTGCGTGTGCGTGTGTACTTCAGCAAATGTTGTAATAATGAAACATGGAATCTTTTAAGGGACTAGAGCTCAGATGAGCCCGTTGCCCATGGATTAATCCTGACTCGGAGATACTCTGTGCAATGTGCCTTCGCGTCTCCCACTGCAGCGCACCCTTGGCACAGGCTGCTGTCTCTAGACAAGTCCTGCCATTTGTCTTCACGTTGGTGAAGTAGAGCCACCTCCTGGGTGAAGCCCTGGATCCAGAAAAGGTCCCTTCAAGCTAATCCTTGAGCACGGGCCCTCAATGGCATGCGGTTCTTTCCCGCTGTTTTACCCAGTAAACATTGTAGTCAGGTCTGCTTTTAAGTAAGTCCAACACTTCATTCAGCACTTGGCATACAGCAGGTACTCCATAAATACTGAATGAATGAAGAACAAATGAATGAATGAATGAAGCCATATCTAACACACATCATAACTGCTGTTGGTCTAAACGGTGTGCTTACCATTCTTCCCACAGCACACAGAATGCACACCACAGAGCAGGGACTCAGCGCAAGCTCTGGGTCACAGAAGCAAATTGGGGGGGGTTCCACTCAGCTCAAGTTCTCAACCTGCAGCTCTCTTCTTGGCTGGCCCTTCCAGTCCATGCCCGGCAGAGCCCTCTGCACCTTCCCTTAAACGTTCTGCTTGTGTACTGAGCCTCAGCACCCAGCTAGGCCCCCCCACTTCCCGCTATGCAATCTGCCCATGCACTGAACCTCAACATTCGGGGCCCCCAGCTCACCATCTTCAAAAGCATGTTGATCCCCAGCCTTGCAATCTCCCTCTTCAGGTCGGCAGGAGTTCCTGCCTGCTGGTAGCTGGACACTGGGACACTCTCCTTAAAGACAGCAGAGAGACAGCTTTAACCTGCTGGCCACCCCACCGCAAGATGCCCCAGAAGCTGATCCTAAAACCCCTATAAATCTGTCACTAACACACTGGTTTTAATCTGTTTACATTTCCTTCATATACTTCTCAAAAGAAATACCCAAGAGTTTGCAGCCATCGACTCTGCAACTAAGAGGAGAGAGATGCTTGAGGCCCTGGGAAGAGACAAGAGCAGATAGATGCTGAGACTGAGCCAGGCGCCAGGCGTGGCGGTGCAAGCCGGTAATCCTGGCCCCTGGGAAGCAGAGGCGGGAAAAACAGGAGTTTACGGTCATAGTTTGAGGCCAACCTGGAGTGTGTGAGACTGTCTCAAAACAAACTAAAACAGGAAGAGAATCATCCAGCAGAGACCTGAGCTGGAGCTCCAGCAGGAAAAGGGAAAGAAAGGACAGTCAGAAGAATGAACGGGCGACTAGCAAGTCACCGCTGGTTCAGTCTGTCAAGGCGGCCCGCTGAGCTGGAGCACAAACACACACACATACAAAGAACAGCCCAGAGGGTCTAAGACCAGCCTCAGAGTCACACAGCTAGGAGACAAGTCTCTGGATGTCACAGTACCCTTTTTTTTTTTTTTTTTTTTTTTTTTTTGGTTTTTCGAGAGAGGATTTCTCTGTGTAGTTTTAGAGCCTTTCCTGGAACTCGCTCTGTAGTCCAGGATGGCCTCGAACTCACAGAGCTCCACCTGCCTCTGCCTCCCAAGTGCTGGGATTAAAGGCGTGCGCCACCACCGCCCGGCTCATTACCATTTCCTAATGAGACAGGTCTGGGGAACAGCTGAGGCAAATGCTTGCCCGAGCACTTCCTCTGTGTCAAATGTGTTTTCATTCAATGTGTCACTTACTCCTGGGCAGTGCCATGAGGTCCCCAGCTAATAAGACGGCAGAGTGAGTTCTCAATTCTAAGAAGTCTGAGGCTACCTGCAGCTCTCGGGACCAGCTCACAGCTCACTCCACTCTGTCTGGCAGGGATGTGGTAGGACGGACGGCTCTGGCAGGGGTGTGGGAGGAAGGACGGCTCTGGCAGGGGTGTGGGAGGACGGCTTTCTGCAGTGCCGGGCAAGCCCTCCACCATTCTCAACCCTCTCCCAGTTGACAGACAGGAAGCACATCCTCTCTCTTCAGCATGAGTGACAGGCAGAACCAGAGCCTTACCTCGTATGTCTCCACCAGGATATCCCGAGTGATGAGGGGGTGTATCGGGGTGGGGAATTTCACAGATGCCATGTCCTGGAAGTTGTGCTGAAAGTGTTCCAGATTCCGAGCTTCATAGCGCAGGTCTATCTGCAGAGTGGAGAGGAAAGGAGAGCTAGTGTGCACAGGGAGCGCCTCTACCAGGCCAGGAGAACCAGCTCAGCAGGTTCCCTTCCTTCCTCCTCACCCGCTTCCCTGGCTCCACCAGGAACCTCGAAGAAGACACGCCAGCTAGCTGCCGCTGAAGGCGCAAACATCCACTGTCCACATGAACTCCCCTAAGGCAGATCTCAGACCCCTGGGAGGATTTGGGCCCTCACAGCAGCCAATGGATGCCCATCTGACCTCATAGCTCTTTTCAGTGTCCCAGTGCTCAGCTAGCCTAACCGTCCATCCATTACGATCAATGTGCTACAGCCACTTCCACACAGGGACGGCCTTGGCCTCCAAACTATCGCAGTGACTGCCATAGTTGAATGCCCACCCCCCCCCTTTTTTTTTTTTTTTTTTTTGTTTTTCGAGACAGGGTTTCTCTGCGTAGCTTTGAGTCTTTCCTGGGACTCACTTGGTAGCCCAGGCTGGCCTCGAACTCACAGAGATCCGCCTGGCTCTGCCTCCCGAGTGCTGGGATTAAAGGCTTAAAGGCGTGCGCCACCACCGCCCGGCAATTTTTTTTTTTTTAAAAGAGTGTGGATGACACCATTCACATGACATGGATATCAGGTAGATTAGGAGAAAAGTTGGGAAGTTTACTAAAAGTTGGAGCCGGGCAGTGGTGGCGCACGCTTTTAATCCCAGCACTCGGGAGGCAGAGCCAGGCGGATCACTGTGAGTTCGAGGCCAGCCTGGGCTACCAAGTGAGCTCCAGGAAAGGCGCAAAGCTACGCAGAGAAACCCTGTATCGAAAAACCAAAAACAAATAAATAAATTATAAAAAAATAAAAATTGCTGGGTGGTGGTGGCACACACCTTTAATCCCAGCACGTAGAAGGTAGAGGCAGATAGATCTGTGAGTTCAAGGCCCGCCTGGTCTACAGAGCTAGTTCCAGGACAGCCAGGGCAACAAAGAGAAACCCTATCTTGAAAAACAAACAAACAAACAATAAATAAGCAAACAAATAAATAAGGTTTGTTTTACATGTATAAGTGTTTTATGTGCACACATGTGTGTACACCACATGCATGCCTGTTGCCCACAGAGGTCAAAAGAGGCGGTCAGATTCCCCGGAACCGGAGTTACACAAAGATGCCTGTGGGTAGTTCTCTGCAAGAGAACTCCCTTAACCAGTGCTCTTAGCCCCTGAGCCAGCTCTCCAGCCCTGAGTTGCTGCTCTTTAGAATGACGTCCAGGGGGGGCATGACTGGGCTCCTGCTCCTCTCCAGATGCACCTCTTTGGTGCTCCCTACCATCCTCTCCCATCCCATCAAGTCTACAGAGCGCCTGACACCCCCTGATCCCGAGAGTGTGGAATAACTGCCGTGACTGCACACAGGAGCACTGAGGCAGACTTGTAGACACACACACCAGGCCTGCAATGTGCTGCTGCACCTGCCGGTCAGGGCTGGCCAGAGAGGCTGGTCACAAACAAATGGGTAAAATACGGGGATGTTGTTTCAAGAGATGGGACCCCGAGGTCTGTGGAGCTTTTGATGGGAGCTGAAGCTCAGGAGGGAGGCGAAGCCAAGAGTCAAGATGAAGAGACGGTGGTTGGAGTAGAAGCTGTTTGCTCAATTTTCATTGCCTTATCATCAAACTGGCAATGCTCCAGTATAGAAAGCCAAGCCCATTGGGCGGTGGTAGCGCACGCCTTTAATCCCAGCACTCGGGAGGCGGGGCAGGCAGATCTCTGTGAGTTCAAGGCCACCCTGGGCTACAGAGCTAGTTCCGGGACAGCTAGGACTGTTACACAGAGAAACCCTGTCTCGAAGAAACAAAAAAAGAAAGGAAGAAAGAAAGGAAGGAAGGAAGGAAGGAAGGAAGGAAGGAAGGAAGGAAGGAAGAAAGAAAGAAAGAAAGAAAGAAAGAAAGAAAGAAAGAAAGAAAGAAAGAAAGAAAGAAAGAAAGAAAGAAAGAAAGAAAGAAAGAAAGAAAGGAAGAAAGAAAGAAAGAAAGAAAAAGAAAAAAAGGAAAGAAAGAAAGCTCTCTACTCTGTTCTGGCAGGTCTCCACACATACCTCTCAGTTCCCCACAAATTCCGATTTGAAATCCTAGCCTCCAAGGTAATGATATAACTGAGAAGGACCTGGCAGAGTGGTCAGGTCTTGAGAGTGCAGCTCTGTAACATCCTTATACAAAAGGCCCGAGACCCTAGCCCCTTCTACCCTGGGAAGATTCCATAACCACAGTCTCTCTTGACCCCAGGCTTCGTCCTTGGAACTGCTGGTAAAATTCACTGCCACTCTACTTATGCCAACAGCCCAAATTGTCCGTTTTTGTGTTTTGAAATAGGACCTAGCTGCCTGGAACTCATTTGGATTAAGTTGGACTTGAACTTACAGACATCTGCCTTCCTCTGCCTCCTGAGTGCTAGGATTATAGGCCTGAGCCACCACACCAGGTACCCAAATGCTTTTGAAACATCAAAATGTGTGCCTGGAACTTAAAAATCTTCACCCAGAATATATAAATGAAGTCTTGGCACATAACTTCTGAAACCCTGCCCATACCTGAGCCACCCAGTAGGGAGCCAGTGCAGATATCCACTTGAAGGCCCAAACACCTTCATGTAAGTTTACCAAGTCTGGCTACTTGTACAAATGCCCCCAAGGGTCCCCACCAGGGAGTAGGTCCTTGTCTAACTCAATTAGCTCTAAAAACAAAGCAAAACAAAGAAAATGAGTCTTCTTGCCCTAGAGGTCGGCCTCTGGTGGTTACAGAGTTAATATGACCCCTTAGTTTCATTTTTCCCTGAGGCACAAAGGGAGCCTGTATCTCCCTCCTAAGTGCTCTCAGAGGTCCATGGAGCTCTGGTTGGCAGGCTGGAAGGAGGAGCTGTTTCCCACTTCCTGGCCTGCCGTAAAATCTCTCCCATCTTCCATGTCAGCTCCATTCCACACCAACTATGTCGGAGATGGTAATAGGGGACAGGAGGGATAGATAAGGGCATTTTTGTTCTGCATTCCAAGACATACCTGCATTTTCTATTGCCAAAAGGAATCTCTCTGTCCAGTTAGTCATGGCGTAACCGGCACACCATGTCAACTGCTCCTGTGAGATGCTGCGCTCGCCTCCTCGGCTCAGATGTCCCCACCGGAGAAGCACAAGGCTGATAACTGTGGACACCACACAGCCGGCCTTTCTAGAACTGCCCCAGCTCAGATATCCAGAGAACCGGGAAGAGTGCAAGTGACGAACCCCAGAGAGGCACAAGCCTCAAAACTACAGCCAACGGACTGACCAGGGGGCGAGCCTGAGCTCCAGAGCAAATGGCTGCCTTTGTTTCCCCACTCCCAGCCCACCCCATAAAGCCTGCTAACTGGAGAAAATATGGAAGGCGGGTCTTTTTGTTTCTTAAAGGATGTCAATCTATGACCATCTCAAACCACAGGCTCGCTAAATAAAGCACAATTTAAAGATTCAATTCTGAGCCAGTAAAATGGCTGAGTGGGCAAAAACACTCGCCATGGGAGCCCCAGGCTCAAGGACCCACTCTGTGGAAGGAGACAACTGCTCAAAGGGGTCCTCTGACATACATATGCCATGGCATGCACATGCCTACCCATCTCCACACACTCACACAAGAAGAAATACAATGTAAAATAAAAAACTGTAAAGGGTTAGTTTTTGTCTCTCTTCACTGGCCTCTGTGGTGACAGGCAGCACTGGTTTTCCAGGTGGGATGGCAGAGCCAATCTTACAAAGAAAATGGGTCCTAAAGCCACTCCAAAGGAGAGCTCCTGGGCTAGAGAGATGGCTCAGTGGTTGAGAGCAGTGGCTGCTCTTTAGAGGACCCGGGTTCAATTCCCAGCACCTACATGGCAGCTCACAACTGTCTGTAACTCCAGTTCCAGGCCTTCTGACACCCTCACACAGACATACATGCAGGTGAAACACCAATGAACACAAAATAAAAATAAATTATTTTTTTTTAAAAAGGAGAGCTCCCTCTCCCTCAGGTCACCTGAGTATAGGCAAGAAATAGCCTAGCTATATGAAACTGCTGGGACTGGACCATTTTTTGTTTCATCAGCTAGCATTACCCACCCTGACTAATAGATCATGCTCTGCATGACATGCTGGGAAATTACCTACCCATTCACCTGTTCATAAGCATCTGCTAATGGCAAGAAGTATGGTAGGTGCTATTTACAACTGAGAGAAGGAGTCACCTGTTGGACCATGAGCTTCTCAAATTCCTCCACAATCTCAGGCAAGCTAAGCCACTTGACTCCTGGTAAAAGCCCCAGGGCTTGGCTGCCAATCTTCATCAGCTGCAAATCCATGTACACCTGAGTGAGCAAGCCAGGGTGTAACACCTGCCAGGAAGAAACATGAGACAAGACAGAATCAGGAGAGGGCATTTTACTGAGCAAGCATTGGCTCCCACCTTCAAAAGAACCAGAGTGCCTCTCCTCAAAACAAAGGATGCTCTTGGGTAGTGGTCCCTCCTCCCCAGAAGTAGCAAAACCCAAGTTTTTTGTTTGTTTGTTTGTTTTTTCCCTCCCTCAGACTATTCACACCACCAATCCCTAAAGTCAAGAAATGAAACCAGGGCCTGTTGTGGAGGAATACACCTTGAATCCCAGCACACAGGAGGCAGAGGCAGGCAGATCTCTGTGGTCTACCCTAGTGAGCTCCAGGACGACCAAGGGAGCTATGGAGTAAGACTCTACCAAAGAAACCACACAAAAGAAAGAAAGAAAGAGAGAGAGAGAGAGAAAGAAAGAAGGAAGGAAGGAAGGAAGGAAAGAAAGAGGGAGGGAGGGAGGGAGGAAAGAAAGAAAGAAAGAAAGAAAGAAAGAAAGAAAGAAAGAAAGAAAGAAAGAAAGAAAGAAAGAAAGAAAGAAAGAAAGAAAGAAAGAAAGAAAGAAAGAAAGAAAGAAAGAAAAGGAAACAACTTGGGCCTGGAGGCCTAGTAGCACTGGTGATCCCTGCTATTTGGGAGAGAAGAATCATAGGTTCAAGACCTGCCTGGGAAACTAACTTAGCAAGGCCTTGTCTCCAAACAAAAAATAGACTGAAGCCTCACAATATAGCTTAGAGGCCTAGCATGTGTGAACTAAATTTTATTCCACCCTAGGTGCAATCCTCACTATGAGAGGGGGGAGGGGGGAGGGAGGGAGGGGGAGAGAGAGAGAGAGACAGAGACAGAGACAGAGAGGAGAGAAAGAAATGAAACAGCTTACTTTTAACAACAATACAGGTTGAGCAGCCCTAATCCAAAACCCAAAACTGAAAATGTCCCCAAATCTAAAACTTTTTAAGGATTGATCTAACACAAGTGAAAAATTCCAAATCTGACCTCAGGGGATGGGTTGAAGTCATAACAAAGGTGCACCAAAAATACTGCAAGAAATAACTTGTAGTCTACACGTATAAAGGGTGTGTGTAATATACATGAATTTCATATTTCCTGTTTAGACTTGGGTCCTATACCAGGATAGCTCATCAAAGACATGCAAGTTGACCAAAGATGGGGCGCACCAGACTGAGGCTTGAGAGCACTTACTTTCACCGCTACTGGGATGAGGTGGTCTGACGGAGGTGGGTGGCCAGGAACCTGAGATGTGCCCATTTCTGACCTAACAAGGTCAGTTTTAGGGAGCAGCAGCTTTTCTAGAAATGCTTCATCAGCAAGGTTTTCTAAAGGCTTCTTCCATTCCTTCGCAAAGGGCTGTCTCTGCATCCCGACTGCCCCGGTTCCTGAGGACAGCTGTGGGACAGAGAGGTCCCCAAGTCTCCAGGGTCTGTCCTCCAGCAAGGCAGGGCTAGCGAATGCTTTGTACACTTGGGCCACACAACCCGAACCCACGGGTTCCTGGGTATCAAAAAAGAGGAGGCTGCCCCAGTCCTCCCCGAATGCCTGCTGGAGTGAGCGTTCCGTGTGGGCCCAAGGGTGGGGGGTCACCTGGACATGCAGCTTGGAGAACTGGACACAGAAAGCCTCTGAAAAGAGATCGCGCCGGGTGCCGGCCCACTGGCCCAATTTGATATAAGTTGGACCCGAGGTTTCTGTGGCTTTCAAAAGCAGGTGGAGCCAGAGGGTGGAGAGGCTAGGAGACAGGTAGGTGAGAGGGTACAAGACCAGGAGGGGGAAGAATTTCGCCAAGAGCACGCCAGCGCGGAGCCCTAGGCGGAGACACAGTAAGACGCGGCCCAGAGGCCCTGCTTGGGCCACTTCCACCCGTCCATTTTCAGCCAGGTCACTCCAGTGGGTCTTTCGTTGGCACAAGCTGCCAGACGCCCCCTCTCCGACATTGCCATGGACTGAGATAAACTTGGGCAAAGTACCCAGCAGAAACCAACATAGCCTGGCATTGCGAGAGCACCCCAGGGGTCTGGAAAGGCCAAGTTCCTTCCCGAACTCAAAGCATCTTAAGTGTGACAAGCAGACCCTGACGGACAAACGCCAGAGGGTTACCATCCTCCTCAGGCCCCCAGACCTAGGCTGCTTGCCCTCTGCTTAAGGAGGAGAAGCCATTTGTGCAGATGCTCCGGGAGAGGCGAGGATAAGTCGGGCCGACCCCCCCACCCTCCCCCGCGTCCCCTCCAAGCGCCGCCGCCTAAGCCAGGCCGGGCCCGGGGCGGGCGGCGACCTGAGCCAGGGACCCCGGGTGACGCGGGGTCAGCACGCGCGCGGGCTGTCTGGTGCCAGATCGCCGAGTGCCACCGAGCGCCGGGGTGGAGCGGTGGACCCGGGGCCTGCAGCGGACGGCGGGGCCTCACAGAGCCGCAGGGAGGCTCCCGGGACGCGGCGGGGCACACACCCCGAACTACCCGGGGACCAGCCCCAGTGGGTAGCCCCAGCCAGGCGGAGCACTCGGCACCGGGGCCCGCGCCGCCGGCGACTTCCGGCACCTGGCTCCGCCCTCTCCGCCCGGGACACGCTCCTTAAAGGGGCCGCGGCACGAACCAGGGCAAGGGACACACTGAGACCCTGAAGGGATTTAGCACAAAACACAGAAGCACCCTCTGTGACCCCCTTTTCCCTCTCCTTTTCGGAGCTTCGTAGTTTAAACCCTAGAAATGTTAAACCGCACAATGGATCGGAGGTGTGTCCAGCGGAAGGCGACCTTTTCAGCCGTTGGGTGTGGGTCCTGGATTCTTGAATCCCAGGCTGCAAAAACTTAGCGGTGGTGTTTAGACCTTAGGGAATGACTTATACATTTGACTAATACTTATTGAGCCCAATCAGTCTTTCTCTAATTTGTATTAAACTAGGTATTATTCTGAACTCTGGGGAGTGGACATATTGGTCCTAGTCTCACCCGTTAATTACTGGGAGAGTAGGGGGAGTCTATACAGGAACACGAGACAGCTCGGTGGGTTAACGGTGCTTGCAGTCAAGTCTAACAACTGAGTTCTATCCGAGGAACCCGCCCGGTGGAAGGTCACCATTTTCTTTAAGTTGTGCCCCCCACATAGAAAAGAAATGTGATGAAAATAAATAAAAGTGTAGCAAGGGCCACGGCTCCATGAGGAGCCCGTGGTGCCATAGGACCAGGCTACTTTGGAGAAGAAATAAGGGTCTTGGGAGAGAGACCAAATGAAGAAAGCTCCAGAGTAAGAAAGACTTGTGATGTTTGTGTGCGCACGCGTGTGTTTAATCTTGAATAACCAGAGGGAGGTCAGACAGCCTTGGACTTGGTGGAGTGGCAGGGGGTGGGGGTGGGGAGTGGAGAGACAACATCAGTTTTTAAAAGTGTGTATTGTTCTTTCAGACGTCCAAAATTCGGTTCCCAGTACCCCCATCTAACAACTCTCAAGCCCCTGTAACTCCAATTCCAGGGAATCTAATGCCCCCTTCTGGCTTCTGAGGGTACACACACACACACACACACACACACACACACACACACACACGCCAGCACCCGGGAGGTAGAGGCAGACAGAGTTCAAGGCCAGCCTGGTCTACATAGGGAGCTCTAGGCCAGCCAGGGATACAGGGTAAAACCCTGTCTCAAAAAGCGACAGGGGTTGCTGGAGAGATAGCTCGGCAGTTAAAAACATTAGCTTCTCTTCTAGAGGACTCTAGTTCCATTCCCAGCACTCACATGGCTGCTCACAACTGTAGCTCCAGTTCCAGGGGGATCCAACATCCTCTTCTGACCTCTGCAAGTGATGCACAGCTGTGCATGCAGGCAACACACCCATACACATAAAGCAATAGTTTAAAAAACAAGCAAGCTGTATATATTTGACATGCTTCGCCCCACACCTAATTAGCAAACATCGTCATTTTTATCATCTAATGATATAAAGTAGTTCTGTCTCCTGAGTCATAACAGGCATGGAGGATGCACTGTGGAAGATCTCGTGTTTTCTATGTGATTATTTAGCAGTACTATCACTGTTACTATTATTTTGAGATAAGGCCTTACTCCATAAACTAGGCTGTTCTGGATCTCACTATAGAGCCAAGATGGCCTTGAACTTGAGGCAATCCTTCCTCGGCCTCCCAAGTGCTTGGTCTAAAGCATCATACCAAGCGATTTTTTTTTCTTTTTTTTTTTTTTAGGTTTTTCAAGACAGGGTTTCGCCAGGTGGTGGTGGCGCACCCTTTAATCCCAGCACTCAGGAGGCAGAGCCAGGTGGATCTTTGTTAGTTCAAGGCCAGTCTGGTCTACAAAGCAAGATCCAGGAAAGGCGCCAAAGCTATACAGAGAAACCCTGTCTCGAAAGGCCAAAAAAAAAAAAAAAAGCCAGGGTTTCTCTGTGTAACCCTGGCTGACCTGGAACTCACTCTGTAGGCCTCCAACCTCCAACTCAGAAAACCTCTGCTGGGATTAAAGGGATGTAACACCACTGCCTGGCTACTAAACAATTTGTTTTAAAAGAGGCCTCTATTTTGACATGTTCCTGAGGATGACCTTGAACTTCTGGTCTTTCTGCCTCTGCCTCCTGAGTGCTGTGAGGATAGGCATGTGCCACCATGACCAACAGATCTCATTTAAAATGAAGTCCTGGCCTGGCATGATGGCACATCAAACAACTTTAATCTCAGCACTCAGAAGGCAGAGACAGATGGGTCTTTGTGAGTTCAAGGCCATCCTGGTCTACATAGTGAGTTCCAGGCCAGCCCAGGCTACATAGTGAAACCCTCTCTAAGTAATGAATAAACAAAGCCCTGCCAGGTGGAGTAGTTCACACATGTAATCAAAGTCCAAAGCTCACGTGGGTACAGGAGACCCTACCTGAAAATAAACAAACAAAAACAAATAAATAATAAATGTTTCCCAATTTGCTATTGTTTTTTAATGCCAAATGCTGTTTATTGAAGGAGGGAAAAGGTCTTAAATACAGGCTTACAGCACAATGGGAGAACCCTGGAGGGCAGAAGTTCGCTACTGATGTTTTACTATCTTGCATCTAAGCTGTTAATGCCCATTATGCAGAATACACAGACAAGGAACTTCCCTTAAGCATTCAAGAGGGTAGAACCCGGGAGGGAATTAGCATAGGGAGGATATCAAGGTCAAGGTCTGCAAGCAAGGCAACAGTTACCCAATATGGGGGGTCAAGGCCCTGCAGGTCCCCCTTTTATTAAAAAATGAGCTTCTGACTTGGGTTGCGTGGGACGTCAGCAGGTCACCTTACCCATCATGGAGACGCCTGCCCAGGCCACACAAGTGCTCTGTCTTAGGTTGGTGAATGCCCCCCAGGCATTACTCGTCTCTGAATACTCATTATCATACAGGCTCAATCGTGTGGGAGCTGCAGAGTTAACTGCTGCCAAAGATCTCAAAGTGGCACTGGGCTTGCAATCTGTGTGTTCGACACAGAAAAGACCAACAGAGGTCCTATCCCACCCATAGCCAGTAGGCTAAAGGCAACTGAGCCCTTCCCTTCCTTAACGAGCCTTACTGCCACCAATTCTATTGTTAAAACCCCTATCCCCCACACCTCACCCTACCCACAAAAATAAGTAAAATAACATCTTAGCCAATTCCCAGGAGGGAGTGGGTGCGCCTTTGTTACCTCCTAGAAATTTACCTATGGCACCTACCTCAAACCCGAGTGTCTGTCATAACTACCTTGAGGGCTAGCCCACCCTCAGCTTCTGTGTCTGTAAACCCAGGAAAGGTGCAGGAGAATGTGCATCTGTAGAAGGGGAGGAGGGGAAGGGGGGAGCACATAAGTGCAGTTCTGCAGTGTAGCGAGGGCCGGGAAAGCAATGAAGACAGGGTGGTACCATAGAACGGGGCTACTTTGGAGATGAAATGAAGGCCAGACCATATTTCACCATGGAACTCTGGCTGACCCCTGCCACAGCTATAGGCTTACAGCAAGGAAGGCTTACCTTGTTGGGAGTGCCAGCTGCACCTCCTTTCACCCCACTTCCGACTCAGAACTGGCTGCAGACAGCCCGGCAGTCACATAACAGGCCTATGATGGCTCATTTTTTGAAGTTTTCATTTAAAAACTTTTTTCATACAATATATTTTGATCATATTCTTTCCCCTCTCCCAACCCATCCAGATCCTCTCCCACCTTCCTACTGATCCATCATTCCTTCCTTCTCTAATTCATCCCTCTTTCAAAAAAAAGAAGAAAAAAAAGAAAAACAAACTAAAAAAGTAAAACTTATAAGACCAAAAAAAAAAATAACAAAACAAAAGGTCCAAAAAAACAGAGTCGCCAGGCAGTGGCGGTGCACGCCTTTAATCCCAGCACTCAGGAGGCAGAGGCAGTCAGATCTCTGCGAGTTCAAGGCCAGCCTAGGCTACAGAGTGAGTTCCAGGAAAGGCCCCAAAGCTACACAGAGAAACCCTGTCTCAAAAAAACAAAAAAACAAAGCAAAACAAAAAACATGGAGTGTGTTTTGTGTTGGCCAACAGCTTCTGCACATGGGGCCTGCTCTGAAATGTGGTTGATATATTCAGTGACACTCTGTTATAGAAAACCAATTTTCCCTTTCCAAGTAGGCATCAGCTGCAAATAGCTTCTTGGTCAGAGGTAGGACTTTGTGTTCATTTTCCCATCTTAGTGCTAGGATTTTGTCTGGTTTGAATCTGTGGCTCTTGTGTGTGCTGTCCCAGTCTGTGTGTTCATATGTGTATCTTTCCTGCTGTGTAGGGAAGACTCGGGTTGCTGGGAGTCAGCCACCACCTCGAACTATGAGAACCGTTTACTTCTGCATAGCTGTGATGGCTATTTTTAAATGTCAACTCAACACGAGCTAGAATCACTTAGAAAGAGAGCCAGCCTAGAGCAGGCTGGCATGTAGTCATGTCTGTGACTTAGGAAGCCCCAGCCCACTGTGGGTGGCACCATTCCCTAGGCAGGAGATCCTGAACTATGTAGGACAGGAGAAACTCAGAGGAGAGCAAGTTCACGTGTTGTGACTGATGGGGCTGTTTGAGTTCCTGCCTTGACTTCTGCTCGATGATGGGCGGTAACTCAGAATGTAAACCAAAACAGTCAAACATGGTTGTGCACGCCTTTAATCCTAGCACTTGAAGTCAGAAGCAGATGGATCTCTATGAGTTCAGGGCCAGCCTGATCTACGTAGTGAGTTTCAGGACAGCCAGAGCTACGTAGTGAGACTCAGTCTCAAAAAATTTTTTTTTAAATAAGCAAATTTATAAACCAGAAATAACCCATTCCTCCCCTAAATTGTTTGTCATCAGGATGTCTTAACACAGCCACAGAAATGAAGCTAGAACAAACCTCTTCCTTCACCACTGGACCCAGCAACACCTGTTCCCACAGGTGTTTGTCTCCACTTGAGTTCAAGTCTCTGCTCACAATGGCGCTGGCTTCCTCTCTGTAGCCTACGCTGAGTAAACAGCCCGTTTGTCCTCGTTTGGGTAGCCTCCATTGATTTCCAGATTCTGCTCAACAACAAAAGCCCCAGCAAATGAAATATCCAGTTCTTGGTAGCGTCCTTGCTGGCGTGGTTCACTCTACTTCCACTAGGTGGCACTACTCACCTCGAAGTGTAGCCAAGCTTCCCCTATGGTTCCATTACCAGCCTAGGAAGAAAAAACAAGAAATGTAAACCTGTCTAGACGTCTCTTTGCTCAGGCACCTATCATTTTGGCATCTCCTGTGGCAGATGTGAGGCTGGGCAAATCTAGTGCCCTGGAGAAGGAGGTGGAGGTTTGTTTTCTTATTTTACGTATATGGGTATTTCGCTTGCATGCATACCTATGCATCATATGTATGCCTGGTGGAAATCAAAAGAGGCCATTGGATCCCTGGGACTGAAGTTATAGTGAGCTGCTATGTGAGTGCTGGGAATTGAACCCAGGTCCTCTGGAAGAGTGGCCAGTGCTCTTAACTGCTAAGCCAGCTCTCGACTCTAATTTCTGTATTTGACATTTTGACATTCTGGACAGGATGATTCCTCTGTGTGTGTGTGTGTGTGTGTGTGTGTGTGTGTGTGTGTGTGTGTGTGGTGTGTCAGGGAGGTAGGGTCCTATAACTGGAGGATATTTAGCTGCATCTCTGACCTCTCCCCACACAATGTCAGAAACAACCCTGGTCCTACAGGTCTCTGTGGGCTGCGTTAACAAAACGCCATAACCAGCAGCGTGTGAACTGCAAGCCCTTATTCCTCACAGTTCAAAAGGGCTGATGAGGAGCTAGAATTTGTCTTTTCCCATCTCTTCTTTCTCCACAAGGTCAAGGTGATTATCTAGCAGAGAAACATTTGAAAAGGTCAGCCCTTGACCCCACTGCAGGTCCTATGTGATACACCTGGCCTGCAATTTGCCCCTAAGAAAGTTGGAGCTTGGTGTAAAAACTTTGACCATGGGATGGAACTTTAGGTGAGCAGAGCACTTTCTTGGTGTGTGTGAGGCTTTGGGTTTAATCTTTGGCATCATTTAAATGTATTGTATATTAAATATATGCCATCATTTAAATATATATTTATAACATTTCCAGCCACCCACACACACAGGGAAAAAATCTCAGCACTCTCAAGAGAGAAGGAGAAAGCCTTTGTCAACCTTGCCTTGTGGTGTCGCCCTCAAACCCCTCCCTAGGGAGGCTGGCTGGGCGCCCTCTGCCTTCCTCTTTTCTGCTTCTTCTGGTCCTTCTTCTAGTGAGACTTTCTCCCATTCCAGTTTCAGCTCAAGCACCTGCTGGCCCTTCCCAGATTCTGGATTTGTGCTAACACTGTAGGGACAGTCCCTTCTCCTCTGCCCGGGAAGTATGGGTGCACCCACCTCTGAGACCCTCCACCTCGTATGAGCTACACCCAGTAGTTCTGCTGGCCTGGAGGCCTGGACTATCTGTTCTGAAACCCTGACCAGGCTGGACTTAGTGACTCATGCCTGCATTCCAGTACTCACGAGGCTGAGGCAAGTAGACTGCCAAGAGTTTCGGGCTAGCCTGGGCTACAGAGATACCTGGTCTCATAAACAAAACAAAAGCTGGATGAATGGATCAGCACTTAAGAGCACTTGTTGCTCTTTCAGAGGACCGGAGTCTTGTTCTCAGCACCCATGTCTGATGTCTTGCAAATGCCTGTAACCCCAGCATCCCTTTTTGGCCTCTGTAGGTACCTGCAGGCATGTACACCTACACATAAATGAACAATATTAAAACAAAACCCAACAACAACAGAAAACCTGACCAGTAGCCATGATGCTCAAGCTATGATGTCATTGTCCGTAGCAGGGCAGCCAACTAGCTAACCTCTGGCTGGTCATCTCTTCCACTAAATGAGAAGCTAGCTTGGGACTTACCTTCCAGGCAAGCTCTGCAAGCATGCACACCACCTGCCACCTATGGAAGAGAAGAGCAGAATCTGAGTGAGGGTGGTAAGCTGTGTGGTGCTTCTGCCAACCCGAGGAGGCTGCAGGTGGAGCTGGAGTTCCCCAAGGACCCGTCCAACCCCATCTGCCCAGGGACCTGAGACGAGAAAAGCATTGATTCACCTGAGACCACAATGCCAGCTTAGCAGTTCACGTCGACTGGCTGGATGCTAGCCAATCCTTCTTATTTTGATTAAATTTGTGACATGAACAAGGTAGGAAGTAGTCAGATACTAGGCTTTTCCAGAAGAAATGCTCTTTCCCCAGCCAAGTGTGACTTCTGGGCACACAGTGAAACACAGTCCCTGAGTGGCGTAAAAGCCGAGGGCAGGGTGCAGGGTGAGTTTTAGCTGGGGGAGGACAAGCTGGTAGTACAGCCAACTCATATCCTTGTGTTTTTAAACTCTTCCCTGATTCGTCTTCCTATTCCTCCCAAATATGGAGGCTCAGGCAGAGAAGATGCCCAGAAACAAGATGGGGGGCCTTGTGTCCGAAGCTCAGAAGGACATACAGAAGTTCTGGCCTCAGAGCTAGCCTGGCATCTTGTATGTCCTGGGCTTATGGCGGACATGAAGAGCTTCACTGGCATTCTCATAGATTCATCCACTTTACTCAAAGGACTGGGAACCAAAACTGTAAACCTAAAACATTGTAGGGGCCAGGAATTATTAGCGCAGGACTTTAATCCCGGCACTCGGGAGGCAGAGGCAATTGGATCTCTATGAGTTCGAGATCAGTCTGGTCTACAAATCAAGTTCTAGGACATCTAAGGCTGTGTTACACAGAGAAACCCTGTCTTGAAAAAGGGAAGAATGCCGGGTGGTGGTGGTGGCGGTGGCGGCGGCGGCGGCGGCGGCGGCGGCGGCGGCGGCGGCGGCGGCGGCGGCGGCGGCGCACGCCTTTAATCCCAGCACTTGGGAGGCAGAGCCAGGTGGATCTCTTCGAGTTCGAGGCCAGCCTGGGCTACCAAGTGAGTTTCAGGAAAGGCGCAAAGCTACACAGAGAAACCCTGTCTGGAAAAACCAAAAAGAAAAAGAAAAAAGGAAGAAGAAAATCCCCATTTCTAGCCAAAATTTTGAGTAAATTAAATTTTCTATATATATAATCTTTTTCTCTGAATGCAGGCCAGCATTTGGAATCATAGCCAACCTTTTTTTTTTTTTTTTTCTCAAGACAGAGTTTCTCTGTGTAACAGCTGTGGCCGTCTCGGAACTCGCTCTGTAGCCCAGGCTGGCCTCCAGTTCTCAGAGATTCGCCTGCCTCTGCCTCCCCAGTGCCAGGATTAAAGGCCTGGCTTTTTTTTTTGGCCAGGAATTCTGCTAACACCCAGTTGAGAGAGCCAGGGTCAAGGCTGGGCCTGGCCATGGGAAGAGGACAGGCCTGAGAAGGTGACCTCCTAAGGAGGAAAGGGGTAGGTGCCCAAGGGAGACTAGGAAAGGGCTCTCCTGGGTGTTTCCACAGGCTCTGCGTCCCCTGGGTACAGGCGGTCTCCAGATGGGAAGAGCCATGATCAAGTGTGTCAAAGTGAGTCACAGACGTTCCCTGCCTCTGGTTAGGTCTCTCTTTTGTCCTTTACCCAAAGGATACATGTTCCGTCTCCCCACACCAGCTTTCGAGAGAATAGCTAACCAATGGTCTTGTCCGTCATCACTGACTGTGTAGACTTTTCACCTATGCTCTGGCAGACACGTGTCAATGCAGCAAAAGAAAGACCCTGCCAAGAGCCCAAAGAAAACCAGGCCCAGTAGGCGGGGAGGACGACAGAGCTGAGTGCCCCGAGCCATGGCACCATCTGTACCTTCCACAAGGGGGCAGCATAGCGAAGACATGGATTGGATACTGATCAAGAGATCTTGAAAAGTTGGGGATTTAGCTCAGTGTTAGGTAAGCGCAAGGCCCTGGGTTCGGTCCTCAGCTCTGGGGGGGGGGGGTAGTTAGTGCTGGCAGAACCATGCTCCCAAGCAGTGTGGGGTGACAGAAAAGACTTGGGTTCAGTGGACAGGTCTAGGCCCTTGTGCTCTCTAGTGAGACTCATAATGACATGACAGAAAAGACTGCCTAGAACAGAAAAGTTGCTCAGGAAAACATTAGCATCCAAAAGGATTCTTGCTAGAAATGAGAAAACTTGAGGGTGATGTCCAGAGAGGTCTGTTCTGTGGTGATATCCGGCTCCTCGGGGGAAACTAGCCTGCTCAGGACCCTGGAGTTCTCCCTCTCGTCTCCCCTGGCTGGTGGCAGGCGGCTAAAGCCTGTGAGCTCTTGGCTGCCCACCACTCTATGGTAGGAGGCTCTGACGGGAGAGAAGAAAACCTGCCTGATTCTGTCTTGAGCCTGACGTGCCCTGTATTCATGGGGTGAAGAGAATGAAAGAAATGAAGGAAAAAAGAGCGCTAGAGACACGGCTCAGTTGCTAAGAGGACTTGCTGAGCAACCATGAAGTCCTGAGTTTGGACACGAGCACCCAGGACAAAGGTGGGTGTGTTCTTCCGCACCCACTGTTCACCCAGCCCTGGGTGGGGAGAGCAGAGACATGAGCATCACTGCGGCTTGTTGGCTGCTACCCTAGCCACAAAATGTGAGCTCTGGGTTCAAGGAGAGACCCTGCCTCAAAGGGAAAATGTGGAGCGTGATGGAGGGGGACACCTGACATGACAGCCTCCTCTAGGCTGGAATACCCACACACATGCCACACCTTCCTCCTGACGCCCCCCCCTCCCCATATACACACACGAGGAGAGGGGGGAGACACACACAGAGAGAGAGAGAGAGAGAGAGAGAGAGAGAGAGAGAGAGAGAGAGAGAGGAGGGGGGGAGAGAGACACACACAGAGTGAGAATAACAGGAGATTCGAGGGAGTGAGGGAGTGTCCTCTCACACTGGGCCAGGCACAGTAGCAGATCCTTTTCTCTATTACCCGACTTCTTCCTCACCAACACGATGAGGTGGTTACAAGTGGTTCTATTTCCACTTTACCCTTGAAGATATGGGACTCAGAGGCCAAGCAACCTGTTCTGGAGCTGGAGCTGGCTATCTAGTCCCAAGTCTATGTTCAACAGGGCATTGAAGGAAGAGGAGGGGAAGGAAGTAACGGATGTTCTGTAGTGGTCCAAGGCTCTGCCGCATGGAGAAAGCAGAATTAAAGGCTCACAAGAAGTCAGCTTTGTCCCCTTGTCTCATCCTTACCTTTCCCAGCTTGAGCTAGATCATAGTCAGCCCTCCAAATCTACACCTCCACATCTGTGGAGCCTAAAGTCTTCCCGGAACTTGTTCTATAGACCAGGCTGGCCTCGAACTCACAGAGATCTTCCTGCCTCTGCCTCCCTCCTGAGTGCTGGGATTAAAGGCGTGCGCCACCACCCACCACTGCCCGGCCTGGATCCTAAAGTCTTAGATTCAGCCCATTGTTGGTGGAAAATATTCTGAGATACACATACAACTGAAAATATACAGCTGTGTGTGTGTGTGCTGGGGGTTCCTGGGAGATTTATGTAGCTCAGGCTGGTATTGAACTCATGATCCTCCTACCTCAGTTTCCAGAGTGCTGGGATGAGAGATGGGTACCACCATACAAGGTATGTAGAGTCTTTTTTCTTGTCACCCATCCCTAAACATTAGAATCTAAAGTCAGGTATGGTGGTACACACCTGTAATCCTGGCACTTGGGAGGGGGTGTCGAGAGGTCAGGAGTTAAAAATCCTCAGCTACAAAAAAATAAAATAAAATAAAAATAAAAAATAAATCCTCAGCTACATAGAAAATTAGAGGCCAGCCTGGAATAGGAGACACAGTATCAAAACAAAACAACAAACAAACAAAACAAAACAAGGGATGGAGAGGTGGCTCAGCAGTTAGGAGCACTGGCTGCTCTACAGAGGATCCCAGTTCAATTCCCAGCACCCACACATAGTGGCTCACAGCCCAACCATCTGTAACCCCAGTTCCAGGACCCTGATCTGAAGGCCTCTTCTTCCCTCTGCTGCCACCACACACACATAACACAAGTGGCACACAGACACGTGCAAGCAAAACACCCACACACACGAGATTTTCGGAAAGGAAAAAAAGCCACAACAATAGAGTCTAACAACTATTGAAAATAGTTCAAGACAGCCGGGAGGTGGTGGCGCACACCTTTAGTCCCAGCACTTGGGAGGCAGAGGCAGGCGGATCTCTATGAGTTCAAGGCCAGCCTGGTCTACAGAGCGAGTTCCAGGACAGTCAGACAGTCAGGGCTACACAGATAAACCATGTCTCAAAAATACAACAAAAGGGCTGGAGAGATGGCTCAGAGGTTAAGAGCACTGACTATTCTTCCAGAAGTCCTGAGTTCAATTCCCAGCAACTACATGGTGGCTCACAACCATCTGTAATGAGGTCTGGTGCCCTCTTCTGGCCTGCAGTCATACATGCTGTATACATAATAAACAAATCTTTTTAAAAAATCAATATATATGTATGTATATATTATATATTATTTATAATTACATAGTACATTGGATTAGATGGAAGTAATTAATAATAATATAGAGGTGAATCAAAGAGTATAGAAGAATTCATGTAGGGCATATGCAAATTTGAAACCATTTTTTCCGATGAATTTGAAAATCCAAACATTTTGGTATCCAGGGAGTTGATGAAGCCACAACTCCTTCAGCTACCACAAATGCCTACCTTAGGTCTCATTTTGCAACCTGGAGAGAAGCTGAGGACGGGGAGAGGAGAGATGTGTGCTTCAGAGCAGCCCCAGCACAGAGAGCCTCCACCTTGTGTGTGGAGGGGGTTGGGGCATTACTTTGAACTGCTGGAGCTAGAGACTCACCAGGGGTTGGGTGGGACCAGAAGTTCCATCAGCTGGGAAAACGGGACACCAGCAGACACAAGGCCACACAGAGAAAGTGGGCAGAGGACAATGAGTGGATCTGGGTCTTGGTGAAGGAGCCACAGGATGATGACCCAGCAGTGAGAGCAAGCGGTGAGTCTGGGATGGGAAGGCATTCATCCAAATCTGACCCACGGGGCAGAGGCAGGGATGTTTTCCTAAGACAAGTTAGCGCCCAGAATTCCAGGATAAAATTGTGGCCTAGGAGTTGTCAATGGACTGACTCCTCAGCCCGTGCTTTGTCAGGTCCACCTAAGACGTGATGAGCTCTATCTGGAAGCCACGCATTCAAAGGCTCCTAGGCTCTTTTGTGCTTTGGGCTGGGGGGAGGCAGCCAGCTGGGCTCCTGGCTCAGTTCCCATGGAACTTTGCCGGTTTGCTGCTGCAGGATAGCCTGTGGCCCTGGGAGTAATTAACCCTCCAGCCGCCAAGCCTTTGATCTTTATTTAGAGAGTGAAGACTTAGAAGGATGCAAACAAAGCAATAATTTGAATACTAACACTTCAAAAACAAATGCTTGGGCTTGGCAAATGTCTCTTCTGAAAGTCTACAGTGCTTCATTGAAATGGGTGTGGCATGAAGAATTCAGAAAGGCCTCGAAGATCTTATGCAATGAGCAAACCCCTCAGCTATGAAGGAGATGCAGCTTTTTTTCCCCCCTGTGACTTTAAGTAAATCCCGATTCCCTGGTGTCTGAGGTCCGCCCCCCTCCTCAACCCGGTGTCTGCTTCTCCGCTCCTTCCCCAGGGTCTGTCCGTGTCCCGTTCCCCCCCCCCCCCCCCCGCCCCAGTGTTGGGATTACAGGCATGCCTGGCAGGGCCTTCCTCTATATGCAACATTATTTTTCTTCTAAGTACCCACTTTGTGAAGTTGTAAGAAGTCTGGGTCTACACTACCACCCTTCCCTCCACCTCTCCCTCTACCCCACCCCCACCCAACCTAAGCTTTAAGCCACTAGGCTACCTCCAGAAACATAGGTTAACTCTTTTGGAGGTCTCTAAGCTATAGACAAGAATGTCTTTTTTCCAGTGTAGAGATTTGGCGGGCATCTACCCCCTAGGACAGACAAATTGTTGCTCTCAGGCCTGAGAACTTACCCTTTGGCATTTCTCTGGTTGGACCCCACTGTCTTCAGCATAGTATTCGAAATCTGCCCAGCCCTCTGGAATCTCTTCAGGCCTACCCATCTAACCTCATTCCCTCTTACTTCTTAAAGGTTCCCCTAATACCATGATGGGACTCCCCATAGTCGCCAGAGATACGCTTCCCCCTCCCCAGACTGCCTTTTCTGTCCTGTTTCTCCAGGCCATCGAAATCCCGGAGGACTTCATGTCCCAGCCTGTGTTCCCGACTCCCTTGCAGCCCACAGCGTTTTCAAGTGGACTTCTATTTAGCGATCCTACCGTCCTAAAAACTCCTGCATGCGTGCTTTCATCGTGTAAGAAGGACCAGTAGGCAGAAGAAAATCACTTCTCTGATCGCCTTTCCCGACCAGCCCGCCTTCCAGCGGGCTTAGAACCCTTTCTGTACCCTTCGGTCGGGAGGGGTACCCGAGGATCCTTATGGCCCGCTCCTAAAGTGACTGTGAGTGGCTTGGGGGTAAATATGGACCCGTGGGTCCTAATAGCCTGTCTCATGACTGTGAGTTGCTTGCGGCCAAACAGTGGGCCGGTGGGTCTCGAAGGCCTGTCTCGTGACTGTCAGTTGCTTGGGGGCAAACGTGGAGCCCAATTTTGCCTGCGGCGTTCCGCAGCCTAGCTCCATGCTAACTGACCAGAAACAAAGCGAGGGGCAGGGAGCGTGGCTGCCGCTTCGGTGTGGACGGGTCTTTGGTCCCTGGCGAAGCGCATCTTAGAGAATGGACCCCGGCCGGGGTAGAAGAGAACCCAGGCGGCCATCTTCAGCACAGAAAAGGTTAAGCCACCGTCTCCCCCACCCCCCGAAAGGCTAGGGGGCGAGTGCGGCAGAAGGTCCTGTTTACCGTGGCTCCCCCTCGGCGGCGGGCCCTGGGAGAGTGGTTGCCGTGGCAACCGGCCGGGCGCCCGCCAGCTGCAGATTAGCTCACTGGAGCCGCGGGATGGGTCGGGAGGAGGGGGCGCGCGTCACGGCAGACGGTCGCGGCGCAGCCCGAGGCAGAGGAAGGGGCCGCGCGCGCGCGCGCGCGGGCGGGCGAGCGGAGGGAGGGGACGCAGCGCGCCTCCGAGGCCGGAGGCGGCGGGGACCGGACGGGAGCGCGCGCGGCGGGGACCCGAGGGGCTCGCAGCGGCCTGGGGAGGCCGCGCGGACAAAGGCGCGCAGGGCTGCGGGCCATGGCGCCCCAGGCCCCCGCCCCCGCCGCCGCCACCGCGGGCGTCCGCGAGATGCGCCCCGGAACCCGCGGAGCCGCCGCTGGCGGGGAGGTAGGACCGGGCGCCGGGGGTGCGGGGCGAGCTCCGGGGAAACCCGGGAGGGTACGCGCGGGGGCGGCGAGGAAACTGTGCAGGCGGCGCTGGGGAGTCTTCAGCCCGGCCCCAGGGACACGCGTCGGAGAGCGATCCAGATCTCTTCCCCGGGGCGGGCTGACTTCAGGGCCGAAGAAACTTGCAGAAACTGGGCAGAGCCCGGCCCTGCGCCGTGCCAGAGCTCTGGACGCCTGAGAGTGAGTGCGCGTGTGTGAGAGGGCGTCTGTAATTCGGGGTGGGGGAGTCCAGACGGCTGGAGTCAGGGTTTGCAGTGTTGGAAGGTGGGCAACGTTGAAGTTCACTTCTCCCACTCCCCTCCCAAGGATGGAGTTGGGAGCCGATGGAGCCCAGGGTAAGTCCCTTAAGAACACAGGCTATAATCTTGTGTAGGAGGAGGGCACTGAGATATGGAGTCAGACCACTGAGACAGAGGGAGCCCAGCGCCGGGAATCCTCTAGTGAGGGGCAGGGACAGGAAGCTGGGGGTTGCCCTCCTTGGCCCTGCATTGGAACTAGGAAAGTGCGCCGACCCTGATTTAACCAATCTGCTGAGGAAGAAGCAAGCTGACTTCTGGCCCAGTGCTCTGATGGCTTTGGGGGTTGTGACTTCAACTCCCCAAATGACAGGTAATTGTGGGGTGTGGTAATGGTGTTATAGTATCACTTTGCAGTAATTTGTTCTGAAACACTTGCACCTGCTGTGGTTACTGTAGCCTTTCCCTGCAGTCTCAAACACCTGAAGAGTGGAATGGACTTGTTTAGGGGATGGTCCACATAGGAGGGAAGTGGAAATTCGGAGAGGAAGCTGAGGGCAAACAGAAACCAATGGTAGTTTATTTGAGACCGGGTCTCAGGATGTGACCCAGGCTGGCCTCAAACTTACCATCCTCTCTCGTGCCTTAGCTCTCTAAGTGCGGGATTACTGGTAGGCGCAGACAGGCTCAGTTCAGGACTCGTTTTGTTTTGCTTTTTTGAGACAGGGTCTCAGGTAGCATAGACTGACTTTGAACTTGACTTTAAATTAATTTTTTTTCGAGATTTAATTTATTTTTATGAGTGTTTGCCTGGATGTATGTCTGGGTACCATGTGCATGCAATGACCAAGGAGGCTCTGGTGCCCGTTGCCTGGGACTGGAGTTACAGACAGTTGTGAGCTGCTAGGAGTCGAACCCCAAGTCCTCTGGAAGAACAGTCAGTGCTCTCAACTGATGAGCCCTCTCCCCAGGTCCTGAGTCTACCTCACAAACACTGGAATTATAGAGTGCGGCACAAACCTTTATGAGATGCTAGGGATCAAACCTAGGGCCTCCTGCATGGGAGGAAAGCACTCTACCTACTAAGTTATGTCTTCCTCTCTGAGATTAAAACAAAATTAAAACAATTTTTATTATATATCTATTTATTGTGTATGTGCCGTGAGGCATGTGTGTAAATCAAAAGACAATTTGTAGGAGTTAGTTCTGCCCTCTCATCTTGTGGGTCCTCAGGGTCGGACTTACGGACATCAGGCTCAGCAGCAAACACCTTTACCTGCTGAGCCAGCCATCTTGCCATTCCTCAGACTCTTTGTGAGGTAGGGTAATGAAGACACTGTCTGGAAGATTTGCACCCTGTCTGGACATAACTTCACTCATATAAGTGGCTCTATGTGGTGGTCAGTGGGGACACAGTGATTAAGACAGCCTCTTCCTTCCGGAAACTACCACTCTGATTCGGCCTGGCTATTCATACTGTATGCCACAGAGCCAGGAGAATCCAGAGGGTCCCAGGTTCAGAGGGGGTGCTTGTGGTGAGACCTGGGGAGTCACTTCACCAAGAACATGCGGGAAAGATTGTCTGGAGCAGAGAGAGCAACATATGAAAAGTCATGGAGAGAGGAGAGAGGCAGGCATGGAGGAGAAACCCAGTGTGGCTGCAGCACAGAGTCAGAGCCCCCACCTCCCTCACCACCACCCTGTGTGTGTGTGTGTGTGTGTGTGTGTGTGTGTCTGTCTGTCTGTCTGTCTGTCTGTCTCAGCAAGGCAGAGCAAAGTGAAATGGAATGAGGAGTTCCCCAAAGTAGGAGTGAGGACCGACCAGCTTTGTGTCTTAGAAAGCTCACTCTGCCCTGAGGCCGGCGAGACCCAGGCTTTGTAGCCTGGTAGAGTGGCAGTGTTGAGGCTGCGGGAATGGATGGAGTCTGGAGGTCAGGAGGCAGGCAAGGCCGCTGGTTTGGGGCACAGGATGAGGTTACTTAAACTAGAACCAAACCCAGAGATGCTCAGCAGGAGAGAGCAGAAGAGGAGGGACATTTTGAACGGCCTGAATGGAGCAGATTACCGCACTTGGACAGTGAACTTGGCTTCCAGTTCCCTGGCAGCTGAGGAACAAACAAAAATGCACTAGATTGCATAGTTTTGGATTGGGGACAACAGAAAGCTTACAAATGAACTTTCAGAACAAATTTTTTCCTGGAATTGAACTCAACTGGGAGTTCATCAGGAGAACTTCATGTAAAGACTAGGGAGTGACTGGGGCTGGTGGGGGTGGGATAAAGTCTCCATTAGGGAAACAGAATAATAAACATAGATAAGCCTGAGGGGGGGAGACCTTCATTGTCAGTGGTACAGAAGATGGGATGATACACTCCACAAGACTGTCCTCCTGGACCATCCACCTCAGGTCTAGAGGAACAGTTTGGGTGAGGGTGAGGGTGGAAGGTCAGCTGGGGTGTGAACAGTTATGGTACAGTGCCACCAGAGGCGGGGGACAGGACAGTGATGTCTTAGGAAGAAGTGACATGTACTTTTGAATGTAGAGGACAGAGCAGCCAGTTGCCCAGCCACGAACAGGAAGGCAGCCCATTAGTCTGTCAGAGGCTGGGCAGAGACCCTGGTGTAATGCAGGGGAGCCAGCTAGATCCTGGTGGTGCCAGTGCCACCAGCCTCCAGAAATGCCATTCCGTGGCGAAATGGGCAGAAGCCTTGGGAGCAGCATTTGGGGCTTCCCTCCTGATTGACACGCCCCAGATCCCTCTGCCTTCAAGTCTTGATACTGAGTCTGCATCTGAAGGGGTGGGTGGCATTCAGCAGATCTGAACTCCTCTCCCTAGAGAGGAGCCTGGGGACTGTTTGCACAAGAAGTTTCAGAAAGAGTGAGCTGGGAAGTCCCGCAGACTCCACACAGGCTTCCTAGTGACCGCTCCCTCTGATGTCTGCACAAGGCGGACAGCCTACGGAATCCATGGCCATCGCCACACTAATGAACTTGGTAAAATTCATGAGCAGTCTCACTTAACTATAGCTTACATAAACATTGAGGAAGTGTGGGGTTCTGCTCTCCCCAGCAAGTTCCTTTCCCCTGTCTTTCATTTATTTTAAAATTTTATGTATGGTGTTTCGCCTGCATGTGTGTCCATGTACCACATGTGTGCCGGGTAGTCATAGAGGCCGGAAGAGGATTAGAGGTCCAGAAACTGGAGTTACAGATGACTGTGAACTGCCATGTGGGTGCTGGGAATCAAACCTGGGTCCTCTGGAAGAGCAGCCAGTGCTCTTAACCCTTTTAACTTCTGAGCCATCTCCCGTTTCTTTCTTTTATTATATATTATTTAAGATTTATTTTAGTGTATGTGTATGAGTGTTTTGCCTGTGTATATGTATGTATACTAACTACATGCCTGGTGCTCATGGAGATCAAAAGGCTTCAGATTCCTGGGGCTGGAGTAAGGTGGTTGTGAGCCACCATATAGATTCTAGGAATTGAACTTGGATCCTCAACAAGTGCTCTTAACAGCTGGTCAGCTCTCCAGTTTCTTTTAAAGGTTTTATTTTTAATTGTGTACAAGTGTGAGTACAGATGCCCCTGGAGTCCAGAAGAGGACACAGGGTCCCCTGGAGCTGGAGGAATAGGTGGTTGTGAGCTGCCTGACAGGAATGCTGGGAATGAATTCAGATCCACCACAAGCTCGGCACCTGCTCTTAACTGCTCTGGCATCTCTCCACCCCCCCCCACCCCCCCGAGTTTCTTTGCTTGTGAGACAGTGTTTCGCCATGTAGACCGGCCTTGTTCTGTGGTCCTTCTGCCTCAGCCTTCTGTGTTAGTGATTTTTCTAGTGCTTTGATGAAACACCCTGACCAAGGCAACTTATAGAAGGAAGAGTTTATTTGCACTCATGGCTCCAAAGGGTTAGAGTCCGTGATGGCAGACAGAGCAGAGGTAACAGGAGGCTGGAGCAGCTGGGGGCTGACACCTCAAGCCACAACAGGAGGAAGAGAGCTAACTCAAAATGGTGGGAGACTTTTGAACCCTCATAGCCCAACCCCAGTGATGTGTTTACTACGGTAAGGCCATACCTCCTAATCCTGCCCCGACAGCCACCAACTGGGGACTAAGCATTCACATGCCGAGACTTAGGGAGGACATCTCATTTGAAGCGCCACGGTCTTTCAAGGTTGAGTTACAGGTGTGTGTCACCATGCCTGCCTCAAATTTCTTAGTATTTTAAACTTGCCTTCACCTTAGCATGTGTATTTAAATGCCAGAGAGGGACGTTTGGGAAGGGGGCATTGTTTTGTGGTACTAGAGTCAAATGCAGGGATTCATACATACTAGGTAAGCACCTTACCACTGAACTTCATCCCCAGACCTGGGGAGAGAGATTTTAAAAATAGCCGTTGCTGCTGGGTGCGGTGGCGCATGCCTTAAATCCCCACAGTTTAATCCCAGCACTCGGGAGGCAGAGGCAGGTGGATCCCTGTGAGTTCAAGCAGAGAGAGATCCAGGACAGGCACCAAAACTACACAGAGAAACCCTGTCTCAGAAAGCAAAAAAAAAAAAAAAAAAAAAAAGAAAGAAAGAAAGAAAGAAAGAAAGAAAGAAAGAAAGAAAGAAGCCAAAAACAAAAAAGCGGTTGTTTCCATTCACCTTCACAACTATTAAAGCAAATAAATAAATAAATAAACAAACAAACAAACAAATAAAAAGTCTCTGAGAGTGGCCCTGAGCAACAGTTGTGTGTGTGTGTGTGGGGGGGGGGGGTTGTTGTTGTTTTGTGAGAGAGTGGTCTCCAGATGATTTTAAAGTTCAGGGTTGTAGTTTTTGCCATCTCTGAAGCAGATAAACCTTGCGTCCCAAAAGGTCCCTGGGGCCATATAGGCTGCATCACAGGTACCAGGGAGCCCAGGCTGACCTTGCTTGGGGCCATGTGTCCCACAGTCTCTGTGTAGCTCTTTATCTTGCTGCCTCACCTCAACTTCAAGATCTTTCATTTTTACCGGGTTTCACTCTGTAGCCCTGGCTGTCCTGGAACTCTGTAGACCAGGCTGACCTCGAACTCAGAGATTTGCCTGCCTCTGCCTCCCAAGTGCTGAGATTAAAGGTGTGCGCCCAGTTTCGCCTCAAGATCTTTGCAAGATCTTTGCAGGTCCTTCTGCATTGCTTTGGTGGTTACCTTGTTCAAGACTGGGGATTGGTTCCTTTCTTGAGGCTGCCCTAGATTGTGCTTCTTGGAGAGATATTGGTGAAATGGTTTTCTCACAAGCTGACAGCCACACACTTTCCCAGCTGGGGAGAGCTCACTATTTTCTCAGCCACCTCTTAGTCCCTCTATGGCACTAGGGACCTAGCCCTGGACCTGGCCAACAGCCTTGAGTGTTCATGTGTGGACCGTTTTGCCACCAGAACCTCTAGCCACCTCAGAATCCAGAGACTGCTCCAGGCTCTCTTGAAAGTCTTCTCACAGGTCAGGAGCAGAAAGGCTACTGGGCCTGTCTGCACTTTAATAACAGAAGGCAAGGGATCAGCTCAGCCCTTTGATGCTCAGAAGGCAGTGCTATTCGGAGAAGCCACAGTCAGACAGACCCTTGCCCTGGTTTTAAAAACAGAGGCTGATTGAGGCAAAAATCAACTCAGTTTGCATAGAACTTGAGCTCTGTATGATCTGGAGCATAGAACTTGGGCCCTGTATCACCTGGGCCATAGAACTTGGGCCCTGTATCACCTGGACCACAGAACTTGGGTCCTGTATCACCTGGACCACAGAACTTGGGCCCTGTATCACCTGGACCACAGAACTTGGGCCCTGTATCACCTGGACCACAGAACTTGGGCCCTGTATCATCTGGGCCAGAGTCACTGCTTTGTCCCTTTGATGAGTTACAGTCCTACATCCTCCTTCTCTGACTACTCAGTTTGGAAAACCAAGTAACGGGGTTTTCCCTGGCCTCAGGGCATGATGGGGTGAGTCACACTTGCAGCAAGTTTAGGGAAGAGGCCCTTGGGACTCCAAGACTTGGGCAGGTGCCAAGCGGGGAGTAGGGTCAGGATGGAGACCCATGACTATGACTGGCTACTCTTTCTGTGATGGTGGCTTACTCCGAAGACTGGACAGACTAGCTTAAGTACAGAGTCAATTGCATTTCTTTTAGTGTTTTGCTTTCTTAGAATTTGTATTTAAAATTTTCACTTTTGCGTGTGTATGCTTTCATGTGGACTGAGAAAGTTGTGTTTAAGAGCTTTAAGCAATATGTAAAGAGAATATGTGGACAAATGAAGTTTTTCCCGATGCTGTCACCAGCCTCAGAGCAGGTCCATTTGATGTTTGGTCTATAAACCAAGTCCCCCTCGATCCTTTTTCTTTCTGTACTGGAAACTGAACCTAAGGCCTTTGCATATGGTAGGGATTCACTGCACCACTGAACTGTATCCAACCTTGTTTCATTTAAATTTTGTAAAGATTTGATTTATTTTTAGCTGGGTGGTGGTTGTGCATGTCTTTAATCCCAGCACTGGGGAGGCAGAGACAGGCGGATTTCTGAGTTCCAGGCCAGTCTGGTCTACAGAGTGAGGTCCGGGTCAGCCAGGGCTACTCAGAGAGACCCTGTCTCAAAACAAACAAACCAAAAAGAAATGAAAAAAAGATTTATTTTATTTCAATTACATGCATGTGTGTATGTCTCTGGACATTTGTAAATCGATGTTTCCTCTCCCAACTGCCCAGTCCCAAATAAACACTCAGAGACTTAGTATTACTTATACATGCTCAGCTGGTAGCTCAGGCTTGTTACTAGCTAACTCTTACATTTAAATTAACCCATAGTTCTTATCTATGTTTGGCTTGGTACCTTTTCTCAGTACAGCATTCTCATCTTGCTTTTCTGCATTTGCTGGCAACTCTCTTACCCGGCACTTTGTCTTCCCAGAATTCTCCCAGTTTGGCTCTTGCGCTCAATCTTTTCCTGCCCAGCTATTAGCCAATCAGCTTTTTATTAGCCAATGAGAGTAATACACATTCATATACATAGTATACAAAAAGATTGTTCCACAGCAGGCGTGTGCATATGAGTGTAGGTGCCAATGAAGGCCAGAGTCATTAGATCTCCCTAGAGCTGGAATTGCAGGTGGTTGTGAGCTACCTGACATAGATGTTGAGAATCGAACTCAGGTCTTCTGCAAAAGCAGTATATGCTCCTAACCTCTGAGCCATCTTTCTAGCCTTTAAGTTTTTATTACATTTAGAGAGCAAGTGCATGTGTGTGTATGCGCACTCAAGTGTGCAAGTGTGTGTGTGTGCACATATGCACATGTGTGCATCCCACAGAGCTTGGGGAGGGCAGAAGACATTTTGGGAGTCAATTTTTTCCTTCTATCATGGGGTTGTCCCAGGGATCAAACTGAGGTCATCAGGCCTGCAGCAGGAACCATTACCTACAGAGCCATCTCACCAGAACCATATTCCAACATGTTTTTTTTAAAAAAAACATCACCCCCACTGCCACCACCCACCCCTGCACAAGCTCCCATCCATAGCCCTGACTGGCCTGGAAACTACCGTGTAGACCAGGCTGTCCTTACTCTCTTTCAGAGTGCTGGAATTAAAGGCTTGTGTCACCTTCCTGGGCTTTTTTTTTTTTTTTCTCCTGTGAAGCCTGGCTGTCCTGGATCTCACTCTGCAGACCAGGCTGGCCTCAAACTCACTGAGAGCTGCCTGCCTCTGCCTCCAGAGTGCTGGGATTAAAGGCGTGTGCCACCACTGGCTGGCTACCTGGGCCCCCTTTTAACTTTCTGTTTTGAAACAGAGTATCATTAAATTGCCCAGGCTGACCTTGAACTCACTTGTAGCCTAAAAAGGCCTTCGCTTTGATCAAGCTGTCCTAGCCTCCCAAGTAGCTATGATTAGAAGCCTGCGTCACCAAGACTCCTAGATCTCTTTTCTTTGCATATGTGTGTCTATCTATATCTGTATCTATTTGCATATATGCATATCTCTTTACATATATCTATTTAGCAAAATGGAAAATTTTCTATAACATAGTTTCACAATATAGCAACATTTTATGAGAATAATTCTATTAACGGCCTTCTTTTTAACAGCTGCCTGGAGTGCCTCTGTTTAAGTTCATTTGTTTAGCAAACTATCAATTTATGGTTCAATTTTAGTTGCTGCAAATGATGTTGCCATAAGCCCTGAGTCTAATATTTCTGCCAACTAAATTCCTAAAACTGGAACTACTGGGTTAAAGAGGATCTCAAAGACACTTAGTGAATAATGTTTGTGTCCAGTAGTGGTTCCTTGAAATGAGGATCTGATGGCCTTTTAAAAATGACATATTCCCTATCCTCCATGTGTCCCCACACCAGCTCCATGCTGAGTTTATTATGAATTTTTACTTAAGTTTATATGAAATTAAAGTTTGTGGTATGACACTTTCAGAGGCAATTTGTTACTGTGTTGTTAAGTATAAAAAGGCAGCATGTTAAAATGAAAGTTTCCAAGGAAGATTTAATGGATTGTTATCTAACGAATTGTTCTAAGTTTCGTCTCTTGCTGTTGGCTTCAGGTGAGTCAGTTCAAGATGAGTGTTGTAGTGTGCCTCTAGATGCTGAGGCAGGAGGATTGTGAATTCCTTGACAACCTGAGCTACACAGCGAGACCTCTGTAGAAAAACAGAAACAAAACAGAACAGAAAACACTTGAGTCAATAGATACTTCTTTCTTTTCCCTGTGTTTGTTTATTTATTTATTATTGTATTTATTTATTTTCATTTTTGTTTTATATTATTTTTGAAACAAGGTCTCATGTAGCCCAGGCTAGGTTCTTACTTTGTAGTGGAAGATTAGGTTATAGAATGTTGTGCATGCCAGCTAGTCAAACTGAGGTGTATCACCTCTCCCTCACACTCCTCTGTTCTCAGAAGAGAAGATGCAGTAAGTCAAATCTGACTTAACGGAAATCCTCTCCAGATCTACAGTGGGTGACAGATGGTGGTGACCATATGTAAGCTAGATTGGGGCTGGAGCTGTGGCTCAGGAGTAGAGTGTTTGCCTAGCATGCTTAAGGTCCTATACTGCAAAAAAGGGCACTCACAAAACACTCTCTTCAGAGATGGGGCTGTAAAGACAGGCCAGTTCTGAAGCAGCTGACTGACTGCTCTGGGCTTCTTTACCAGGAACATTGTGTCTGGCTCCCTAGGGGTAGAGGAATTTTCTACTTCCTTCTCTAGGCTACAGGTGATATTTGTTCAGACCTGAAATGGAGTAGGTGACCATCTAACAGTAAGATCCTTTGGCTTCCTTTGGTGACCGGCATCCTCTCCATCTGGTCTATTTCATCGTTTGTGTTAGTGGCAATCAGCAAACATTCACAGGCTCCCAGGACATCAAAGAGAGAGCACTGATCTCTGTTTACCTCCCAGCTGACTGAAGCATTCAACATTATGGGAAGTGGCAGAGAGGGGACAGAGCTGTTGAACTGCTCTCAGAACAACCAAGCTTGGATTCCAGCGCTGCGTGGGCAAGGCCAAGAGAACCTCCCATGCCCGGCTCCCTGTCCCCAAACACAGGACAGCTGGCGTGTCTGGCCTAGCACTGACTAAGAGGCTGGGGTTGCTTCTAGCTGCATATGGAGCTTAAGGCCCAGGATGCCAGTTCATTGGAGGGAAGGAGAAGGCCGCTTTCAAGACGAGGGCAGGTACCCTGCAAATGGAAGTGTCAGA
The DNA here is from genome assembly GCF_049852395.1 of Peromyscus maniculatus bairdii. Taxonomy (NCBI): domain Eukaryota; kingdom Metazoa; phylum Chordata; class Mammalia; order Rodentia; family Cricetidae; genus Peromyscus; species Peromyscus maniculatus. Next base: position 51,501,538 of record NC_134854.1, read on the forward strand.
GACAAGTCCCCAAGTTTCTTCCCCCAGAGCCCTGAAACTGGCTTTCACCCCTAACCATCTATAAATACAGGGGCCAATTCCTCATTATCATGGTTGTCAATCCCTTCCTGGAACCCAGGTCAAGGCTTAGAGGGAGTTGGTGTGCACTGTTAGCTTTGTGCCACTTGTGAAAGCGTTGAAATACTGATATGCTTATGTGTGAAAAGGCCTGGGTTTGGTCCTCAGCTCCTGAGGGGTGGGGGGCAGTTAACCAGAAGGCAGAAGGCAGGTTTTTTTTAATGATTTATTTATCTCTATTTCATGTGCATTGGTATTTGTCTGCTTGTATATCTGTATAAAGGTGTTGAATCCCCTGGAACTGTTATGGACAGTCGTGAGCTGCTATGTGGGTGCTGGGAATTGAACCTGAGTCCTTTGGAAGAGCAGCCAGTGCTCTTAACCACTGAGCCATCTCTCCAGCCCCCAGCAGGCAGTTCTGATTGGCTGGCGCCCATGTCCCATCTTTAGCACATAGCGTGAATGCTGCCTCTTCCCCCCTAGACCCCTAGATCCCATGCCATTTTGACTGCCCTTAGCTGCCCCCCCCTTCTTAGTGCGCATATGATGGGAGATGGTGTGCCCTGGTGTACAAGAGGAGGTCAGAGGACAGTTTTGGGGAGGTTTTTGTTTCTTCCAGGGATCAAACTCAGGTCTTCAGGTTTCCAGCACTTTACCTTCGGAAATATCACTCAGACCCCTGATGATCCCTAATGAAGGGATCTTCACTGATTGGCCCCCTCATTCAAAAAGTATTCATGTATCATTCACAGTAGCCCAAGGCTGGGCTAGACAACAGTAGGGACATAAAGTGAAGCAAACTCAGTCAGCAAACTTGAGCCTAGACTCCTAGCTTCTTGGGAGGCTGAGGCAGGAGAATTACTTGAGTTACTAGCCTGGGCAGCATAGGGAGATCCTGTCTCAAAATGGGGAGATGAGGAGGCCTGAGAGATGGCTCATGAGTTAAGAGTGCTTGCTGCTCTCTCAGAGGACCAGAATTCAGTTCCCAGCACACACGTCAGGTGGTTCACAGCTGCCTTTGTTCTTTGCAGGGACCCAAGCTCATGTTCACAGATACACACAATACACACAATTTTCTTTTTCTTTTTCAAGACAGGGTTTCTCTGTGGCCTCAGGTGTCCTATAACTTGATCTGTAGACCAGACTGGCCTTGAACTCACAGAGATCCCCCTGCCTCTGGAGTCCTAGGATCAAAGTTATGTACCACACTGGGCCCATATACACAATTTAAAATAAAATATTTTTAATAAGAAAAAAGTTCAGCTGGGCAGTGGTGGAGCATGCCTTTAAGGCAGGTCTCTGTGAGTTCGAGGCCAGCCTGGTCTGCAGAGAGAGTTCCAGGACAACCAGGGCTACATAGAGAAACCCTGTCTCAAAAAAACAAAACAAAAGAAGAAAGTCCCGAGTACATGTTGGAAGGCCTAGATAAGCGGTGTAAGAAAGAAGCAGCTGAGTCGAGGGAGAAGATCGAGCAGCCCCCACACCACTGGCCTCTCACAGACATCTCATTCATACTCACATCTCAGCCTGGCCCCTTCAGAGCTGTTCTTTCTGCCTTAGCTCACTGCTCTGCCTACTCTACACATTTCTCCTGATCAAACCACCCAGACCTTAGCGTGTGCACAGGAGAACAGCTCTTCATCACAGGCCCTCCACGTTCCCTAGGGTAGCAAACCTGGCCTCCTCTCAGCTTCCCAGCCTTCTGCTTTCTTCCTGTCTCCCCACCGACATCCTAGAGTGCAAATCTTGCTGTCTCCAGATACTGGAGCCCACCTGTTAGGGTCCCTTGATTTGAGGCTGACTCCTGCTTTATTGCTGAGGCTGGGCTCAAACTCCATTTCTGAGCGCTGGAATTACAGAGATTTTCCATCGTGTCAGGCAATGATACAGTTTCTGTTGCTAATAACACAGTACTAGAGACCAAGCAACTTATAAAGAAAGGAGGTTTATTTTGGCTTGGTTCTGGCCCAAGGTCAAGAGGTAACATCTGGCAATGTCTCTTTGTCAGAATCCTGAAGTGATGCAAGACGTCACTTGGGTGAGGCCAGGAGCAGGGGACACCTAGCCAAGCTGGCTCTTAAATTTACAGGCTGTCCCACTGCATCTCCACTGGAGACTGGCTTTTGTAGTAGGCCTACTTTCTAGATAGCTCAGTGGCCCAACCTATGAATGGAGTTATTCATTCATGAAGCCAGAGGCCTGATCACCTGAGCGATCCTTCATGGTCTCACCTCTTAATATCTCAGGATGAGGGTTAAACTTCAACACAGGCTTTAAGGGAGCTATGTTCAGATCAGAGCTTGAGCCTGGTCTGAGAACTTGTCGGGTTCTATTTTCCTTGAAGATGGCTGTGGCTCTTACAGTGCTCACCGCCCTCCTCTGAACTCTACCTTTTGGTTCATATTTACCACTGGTAAATTCAGCACTTCACTGGACTCTTTTTGTTAGATGTATCTCTCACATTCCCTGGACCCGGTTTGTCATTTTTGTTTTCTGGTTTGTGGTTTTTTTTTTTTGTTTGTTTGTTTGTTTGTTTTGTTTTGTTTTTCGAGACAGGGTTTCTCTGTGTAGCTTTGCGCCTTTCCTGGGACTCATTTGGTAGCCCAGGCTGACCTCGAACTCACAGAGATCCACCTGGCTCTGCCTCCCGAGTGCTGGGATTAAAGGCGTGCACCACCACCGCCCGGCCTTTTTTTTTTTTTTTTTTTTGTGTGTGTGTGTGTGTGTGTTTTGTTTTTTGAGATAAAGTTTCTCGGTGTAGCCCTGGCTATTCTGGAACTCCTTCTGTAGACCAGGCTGGCTTCGAACTCAGGGATTATTTCTTTTGCCTCTGCCTCAACAGTGCTGGAATTAAAGGCACGAGTCACCACATCGGGCTTCCAGCTTGTCTTTTTTTTTTTTTTTTTTTTTTTCTTGAAGAGATAGTAACAGTTACTGCCTTCATATTGTCTGCCATTGGGTCTCTCTCTAGTTCCAGGGCAGAGATCAATTTATACTGGTGTGTTCCAGACAGTACAAATGCTGTGTTCTGCCAGGTGATTGAGTTTATGGTCAATTTCAAATCCATTCATGCTGCCTCAGATTAGCCAAGTGAAATTGTAGGCGAAAGACCATTTTCCGTAGCTCAGAATTTAGCTGATGGAAATGAGCATGCTTGCAGGCATTGCGAAACCTTGGAGTGCAGAACACTAGGCAGAGATAGTAAACATTCAGACAAGGACCCCGGCTCACAGGAAACTGGAAAATAGTGCAGGCTGAGGAGGCCAGGACAGCAGGCTTGGTGACCCAGGGGGACATTAGGCTGGGGGTCAGCATGTCCTGGGTGTCTTGCTTCTACTGCAGAAGGAAGGGGCTCAGCCCTTGCAGTGACCCAAACTAACTCCCTCGGATTGTGTTGTCACTATGGTCATTTGCTTGAGAGTTGTTGGTGGTGTTTGGAGGTGGGGGTCGGGGATGGGTTTCTGTAGTACTGGGGATTGAACCCAGGGCTTTGTAGCTGCTAGGTAAGTGCTCAATCCTTGAACTGCAGCCCCAGCCCTGTCTGAGAGTATTTTAGAGTTTCATAGCCCTTGGGAACAATCAGCCCTCTAAATGAGTTGAGGGGACCGTCCTTATCAATTCAGGACCCTCTACTGTTCCTGTTAGCATCATTTGTCAGGGCGAGGCTCATTTTAAAACCACAGCAGCCATGTGTCCACACTTTCCTCAGGATGTGCCCCCGAGCTGAGTGCTCAGCAGGTGCGATCTCACCTCATCCTTTCCAGGGCCTTCCCAGCCGCTGCTAACACCAAGAGGACAAGGCTCCGGGAAGTCACTGACCCGAAGGCTAGCAGCACGCGGCTCACTGGAATCTGAGCCTGGATCCAGAACCATCCAAGCCCTTTGCTTTAACCCTTACATTAGGCTGCATCTTCCACCCCTTCCCCAGAACCTTGGGAGCAGCCAGGGGCGTGGCCTCTGGTGCTGGCCGTGTGGACGGCATGGAAGATGACGTCTCCCTCTAAGATCGCTGTCTTTGTCCACATGTGCTGGCTGCGCGCCAAGCCTGGAAACTCTCTGCTCATGGAAAGAAAGAACAGAAGCCAGCAAAAAAGGGTGGGAAGGAGGCCGAGGGGGAGGAAAGGAAGAGAAGGACAGGAAGGGGGTGGGGGTGGGGGGCAGCACAGCTGGAGCTGGGGTGGCTGCCAGGAAGCAAGTGATGACCTCCAGGTGCATTCCACTCAAGTGGCGGCTCGGTGGTGTGGTGTGAACATCCAGCCCTGGGAGGCACAGGCTCTGGGGCTTTCTGGGTGACCGCAGCCCGGGACAGATGAGCAGGGTGGCCCTTCCTCTTCTCTGTGTTACTGTTCGGAGAGGTCAGGTTAAGGCAAACATGGGGAAAGCCTGCAGAGAGAAAGCAATCCCAGATGGCAGTGTGCGGCTGCCTCTGGAAGTGTAGGCGGCTGCCCAGGCATGCCTCTAAACCAGGGCATGGGTGGCGGTCAAGGTGCTGACTGCTGGCTGCTGTGGATGAAGTCATCGAGCCCCTCTGGATCCAGGCGTTGAGGCTGTACCCCACCCCCAGACGTCTGGAATCCTGAGTCTGACCACCTGTGTTCATGCAGGCATGGCCAGAGTTCATCCCTCCAGATGTCTGTAACAGGGCAAGTAGTTGGTTGAGTGTGAAGGTGGACTGAGAGCCAGACGTGGTGACGCACGCCTAATCCCAGCACCTGAGAGGTAGAGGCAGGAGGAGCTGGAGCTCAAAGTCATCCAAGCCTACGTAGAGAAGAGTTCAAGGTTGGCCTGGGTTACACAGACCCCCATCCCAAAACTGAGCAAGGGCCAGAGAGATGGCCACCTCACCCCACTTACAAAGCTCATAGTGGACAGGCGGATCTCTGTGAGTTTGAGGCCAGCCTGGGCTACAGAGCGAGAGCCAGGACAGGTACCAAAACTACATGGAGAAACTCTATCTTGAAAAAAAAAAAAAAAAAGCTCATAGTGTATCTTGCCTGGAAAGTAGTAAGTGTTCAAAGGGTGTGGTGGTTCACACCTTTAATTCTAGCATTGGAAGGACACAAGCAGGTGGGTCTCTGTGAGTTCAAGGCCAGCCTGGTCTCTATAGAGAGTTCCAGGCCAGCCAAGGCTCTGTAGTGAGACTCTGTACACCCCCCCCCCCCCCCCCGCAAAAAAAGCCAAAAACAAATAGTAAATTGTCAATAATCCTAGATATCAGTTCATTATTGCAGCTTAGTTTGAGGTTAACATAAACCTGGGAAGCCTCAGGTAAAAATACATAAATGACATTTGAAACCAATCATAGAAGAGCAAATATGAGGCATGTGTATTTAGTTAGTCAAATGCAAATAAGTTCATAATTGCCATAAAAAGTGAGGGAAGGGAGAAAAAAGTTTAGCTGGGGGTGACAAGAATGGGCTTTGTTGGAAACTGCCTGCCTGCCTGTTACTGTCTCTATCAAGTTAGAAGACGTTTCTTTTTTTTTTTTTAATTTATGTTTTTGTTTTTAATGTATGAGTGCTCTGTCTGTATGTATCCCTGGAGGCCAGAAGAGGGCATCAGATCCCATTATAGGTGGTTGTGAGCTACCATGTGGTTGCTGGGAATTGAACTCAGGACCTCTGGAAGAGCAGCCAGTGCTCGTAACCACTAGAGGACATTTCTATGGTAAAGGCTTTTATAGGCTCGTATTAAATGGAAAGGTTTTGGCTAGACTGAGGGGGGTGAGCTGTAAAACACAGGAGGTGGATGGAAGCCGAGCAAGAGGATGGACAAAGTGTGGGGGCTGATGGGGTAGCCCAGCAAAGCTCAGGTATAATCTCGCCAGCAGAACATTCTAGCCATGGCTAGTCATATGAACATTTCAGCTGGAAAAAGCAAATTGGTCACAAGGGCTGGTCAAATGGAGAGGCCTCTGGATGTGACGGTACCATGCCAGCTGCTCAGTCTGCCACTGGGTTCCCTGTGGCTCTGCCTGCCTCTGTCACCTCTTTCCTGGATCCTTAGAGCTCCTGTTCCTGTCGTTCTGGTTCTGTCTACTTCTCTCTCCACTCTCTGTCCCACTCTCTGCCACTATTTCTTTTTTTCTTTTTGGTTTTTTGAAACAGGGTTTCTCTATGTAACAGTTGTGGCTGTCTTGGAACTTGATCTGTGGACCAGGCTGGTCTTGAACTCACAGACATCCGCCTGCCTCTGCCTCCTGAGTACTGGGATTAAAGGCGTGCGCCACCACTGCCCAGCTAATTCATTTCTTTTAACCTGCTAACACCAAGTTGCTTTTTTTTTTCTTCCCCAGTACAAGTCAAAAAGTCCAAATGCTTATTTTTATTTTTAACAAAAATAAGGGAAAGAATTCAGTGGGAATTCATGGTTGAAATTATGTGGTAGCTAAAGAGCATTTTTTTGTTTGTTTTATTTTGAAACTAGTCACAGTGTAGCCCAGGTTAGGTGTTAGCTATATATGTGCTGAGGATAAGTTTGAAGTACTGAGATTATAAGCATGGGCCACCAACCCTGCTTAATTCTTTATTGTTACTTTGTTTATTTAGGTACTGGAAAGGATCATAATAGAGCTTTATAAGTAGCATTCTGTTACTTAGCTTAGCTACCAGCTTTTAGGTGTGTGTTTGCTTCAAGCTCTAGTGACTGAACCTGCGGCCGTCTGTGTGTTAGAAGTGTTCCACTGCTGGCCGTGTCCTGCTGACTGGCCCAGGCTGGTTTTAAACTGTTCATCCTCCTCCTCCTTTGGTCTCTCAGTAGCTGGGATTATAGGCTGCTCTGTCAGGCCTGACTTGTCTGTCTGTCTGATTCAACATCCTAACAACAAAGACCATTACTTCTTTTCTTCTTCTTTTTGAAATCTTCTGTTGCACTCTGTTTGTTTGTTTGGGGGTGTGAGCATCTGCCACAGCGCTCGTGTGGGGTCGGAGGACGGCTTGCAGGAGTTGGTTCTCTCCTTCCACCACGTGGGTCCACGTGACCACACTCAGGTTGTCAGGCTTTGAAGGCAAGGACCTCCACTTGCCGAGCGTCTCCCGGGCCAGAGCAGCACGTCTTCAAATAAAATCCCCGAGCTCCAGAGGTTTCTGAAGGGGTAGACCCTGTTCCTGATAATATGGAAAAACCAACAGTAAAAACTAGAGGTTAGGGGAGAGGAAAGAGAGAGAAGAGGCCTGGGAATACAGCTCGGGTGGTAGAGTGCTTGCCTACCACATCCGGGGCCCTAGATTGGATCTTCAGTACTACATAGAGTGCTCGTGGTGCTGGGGCTGGTGCAGGTGTACAGGTGTGCATGCCTGTGATACAAGCACTTGGAGGTGGAGGCAGGAAGATGAGAAGTTCAAGGTCATCCTTGGTACAAATGAATTCAGAGGCCAGCCTATGACACAGGAGACTTTATCAGCAGAGGACAGACATGAGAGGCCTGTGTGTATGAGAGTTAGAGAGACAGAGAGACACACAGAGAGAGATCTCCAACAAGAACATACAGCTCACGAGGAAACCCACATTGCCCTGAGTAGCTGTGTACAGAAACTGAGTCACCTGGACAAAGGAGTGGGGAGGGGGTGGTGGGTGTGGGTGAATGATGGCAGTAGTTTTGGATTCTGCGGGGGCTGCTCTTGTGGTCCCCAGCTCTGCAGTGAAGGCTAGGAAGCCCCGGGCTAGTGTTGTTATTTCCAGCCCCGACTTCCTGTCACTCCCCTGTGTGCGTGTTTGGGAGCATCTCCCCGATGGGCTTCTCTAGCTTACTATGTATCGGCCCCCACCAGCACCTCCCTTTCCGCTTTGATTCTTCTCACTCACTGGGACTCTTAGGAGCACAGACATTTGCAGGCTGGGTTCCCAGTGACCCTCTGGGTCACGAGGAGAGCGCTGCTGAGGCCAGCAGGAGGATGTGGCAGGCTGGGTCAGCCAGTGTAGGCGTCACTCCCAACAGGGTCCTGGGAGAAGGGGCTCCACACTTCCTGGAGCCAAATGACTCCATAAATAGAAGGATGGGAAAAGTGGGAAGATCTGGGCATCCTCTCCCTCCCGGCAGCTCAGCTCTGGCTTCTGGTCCTGACTCTGGAGGCTCTTGTGAATGTTTTTCATTCACATGTGTCCCCGCCAGTTGGTTGGGGGCGGGATTGTGGTCTACTGTCTCCTAATGTAGGTTCGAAACCAAGATGAAGATGTCAGGAGTGACTGCTATTTGTCATTTCTCTATAGAGGTCTCTCATTAGACTATCTCAGGAGTCACTCTCTTTTTTTTAACTTTGTTTTTGGCAGGGTGGGTGGAAGGCTGCTGCTGGTGGGGTGGTGGGGTGGTATTGCAACAGAAAGAAATTATACACATCTTCTAATACGGTGACTTCATTTACTTCATCCAAGGGCTCAGCATGTCCTCCCATTTAGACCCTTCCTGGGTCTTCAGAAAGCCTTAGGTCTTGTGCCATCTGCCTTCCCAAGACTACAGCCATTCCCATTACTCTCCTGAGAAATCAGCCTCACCAAGGAAAGGGGATTTCCTGAAAGTGGTTTTCCTGAGTTAGTGCTGAAGGTGATCAGATCACACCCAATCTGCTTTGCATGCTGGAGGCAAAGTGATGGGGCTGGGGTTTCTTTAGTAGCCAAGAGTGCTCAGTAGTGAGCCACATGAATGCAGATTCCCGCTTAAGACTCTCCTTCCTTTTCACTGCGGAATAGGTGTGTATATATTGAACGTAAGGTTGTGTGTTAGTAGAGAGCCTTTGTGTTGTTTAAACAAAGATGAAGATATCTCATAGAACCTCAGGACAGGAATGCGGACCATCCCAAGGAGGGGTGGAGCCAGGAGGTACAGGGCCACCCTGCCGCTCTCATTCCTTTCCCTCACAGCTGGGTTCTGTGTTCCTTCGCCCACAGGGAGGGAAACAGCTGCCTCACGCAACTCCTTCCTGTTCCAGACATACGGAAATTGGCCCTACTTCCCTAAAGTAGAATCTGATTGGCCAAACATGAGTCTTCCGGTAGAACCAATTAGCCCCGCCCTGGCGTGGGGCGGGGCCAGTGGTCTCTGCCTTAAATATGGCTGCCAGCAGCCTTGAGACGCAGGGCAAGATTTAGAAGGTGATTCCTTGCAAGGTAAGCTAGCTGTTCATTGTGCATGACCTACCTACTACCTGTGAGCGATTTCTTTAAATGCAGCTTTCATCATGTTTAACTTTTGTGCTTCCTAGAATCCTAGTCCTAAAGTCCACTCACTGAATACTTGGACATAAACAGAAATTGAAGATTTGGGGGAGATACAGCCCTTCTAAGGCTTAGTGATGCTGTTCATCCTCTGTGTGCCTCTTCTGTAAACTGAAATGGACTTCCTGTTATGATTGTTTCAGCACTGGGCTTGGATAGAGGCTTACCTTATGCCTGGAAAGCCGAACAAAAACCAAAAACAGCACTTTCCTGAGATGTAACTTGCATACAAGATAAACTCAGCATTTAATAGGTGTACAGTTTTGTGTTTTTCATTTGTTTGTATCCATTTGTTCCACTGTCACAATTTGAGGACAATTTTCACCCTGTAAATGAAACCTGTATCCAGCGTGTCCCTCAGCCACCCAGCCTCCCAACACTCTTAAGTGACCTCTCAGCTGCTTTGCCTGTGTGGACTGACTTATTGGGGACATTTCAAATAAATTAAATCATACACTATGTGGGCTTTAAAAAGGATCCTTTAAAATGTATTTTGTTTTATATAATTTAATGGCTGTACATGTGTGTGCGAGTGGGTGCCTGTGGAGTCCACAAGTGCTGGGTCCCGCCAGAACTGGAGTTACAGGCAGTTGTGAGCCACAGATAGGGGAGCTGGAATCCAAAGTCAGGTCCTCTGCAAAAGCACCACATGTTCTTAGCCCAGACCAGATCCCATTCCAGACTCACATTTATTTCATTTTAAATTATGTATATGTGTTTGTGTCTGTGTGGGCATGTTCTCGTGGGTGCAGGTACCCACAGAGGCCAGAGATAATTGATCCCCTGGTGCTGGAGTTAGGTGGCTGTTAGCCACCCTGCCTGGGTGCTGGGAACCAAATTCAGGGGACCCTCTTCGAGAACAGTATGTGTTCTTAACTGCTGAGCCACCTCTCCAGCTCCAGTATGTGGAATTCTTGACTGGATTCAATTTACTTAGCATACTGGTTCCCAGGTTCACCCATGTTGTAGGATGCACCTGTACGTCAGTCCTGTTAATAGAGCATAGTCCTTTATGTGGACATACCACATTATTTATCCATTTATTAACTGATGGTCATTAGGTGTTTTTATTTATACTTTGCTTTCTGGACATTACACAGAACGCCATTCTAAACATTCTTAGAAACTATATAAGGGCATAGGTTTTTGTTTTCCAGGGCATGTGTTATTTCTGTTATTAATTATGTTTGTGCTTAGAGACGTGCCTGGCAGACTGTCACTGTTAATGTACTCACCCTGACTGTCCCAGAAGGTTATGAATGAAAGCTATTTCCTGCTTTGTTGCCCTTAGAAGCAGGTCCAGCTGTCCCAAAGAGCCTGACCCTGAGGGGTCACCAGGGGGTCCTGGCAGAGCTGAGATTCTTCAGTCAGGCTTTAGAGAGGTGATGATCCCATGTAATTCTTGTTTCAGGTGTGTAAGGAACAGATATCAAAGCTCAAAGGGTGAAATGTGGGATTTGGACTAGGGAGATCTGACAGAACTCTCAGTCCTTTATTAAACATGGTGACTGATAATGGGCAAGCCTCTGACCCTTGACCTCATTTTTAAAGTGAGGTCAATGGCTCCATCTCAAAGTGGATGGACATCTGGTCCTCCAGAGGCTACTGCCAACCCCCGGGGCTGAGGCCCTGTTGTGAAACTAGTTCTCGCCTGCTGCTGCTAGTTTTCTGCTGAGAAAGACCTAGGCCATTCTCAGAGGCTCCCCAGGGCTGAAGGAGCAGCCAGTTTTATAGAATTACCTTTGCTCTTTTGGTACCTGAGGTTGAAGCCCGGGCCTCATGAGTGCTAAGTGTGTGTCCTACCACAACTGACAAGCCCAGCCCCGGGGTGATTGTAACTGACCACTGTTCACTTGAGCTGCCCAGGTCTCAAAGTCTGCCTTGGTGTCGTCCTTGTTCAGGCAGCCATGTTAATGAGACTTCATGGATGTGGCTTGTCTGACATTTGTAGGGGATGGGGTCTCACAGCAGACCTGTTCCTCTGGCTCCTGCAGTCTCTCCCTCCCTCTTCCACTCTGGTCCCTGAGCTGTATGTAGGTGCAGGACTTGTGTGGTAGATTGATCCCTTGGCTCTGGGCTCCGTGGGTCACCCACAGGCATGCTTACATGGAAGGGGGAGGTCTCATGGGGCCTCAGCCCTAGAGAAAGGGACAACAAGCTGGTGCTCGACACTAAGCCCCAGGTGTCTTTTGCTTTGTTTTGTTTTTTCACTGTTTTCCCAGCTCTCCTCGAATTTGGACTAATCTTAAAATATTCAGTATCCACCTGGAGGGCCTGATGGGAGGTAACAGATGTGATGGGGGATGGAGTTGCTTCATAGAGCTGGGCGTGCTGACTTCAGTAACTAATTTTATTTTACTTTATTTTTAAAGATTGATTCATTTATTATGTACAGTGTTCTGTCTGCATGTATGCCTGCAAGCCAGAAGAGGGCACCAGATCTCATTACAGATGGTTGTGAGCCACCATGTGGTTGCTGGGAATTGAACTCAGGTCTTCTGGAAGAGCAGCCAGTGCTCTTAACTGCTGAGCCATCTCTCCAGCCCCCAGTAACTGATTTTATAAGTTTTTTTTTTTTAATTATATTTATGATCACTGAAGGCTTCTAGTGGCTGGATAGCACCTATTTTCTTAGAACCTCCAATAGAGCGTTTTAACACACTTCTTAGGGTATGTGTGTGTGTGGTGTGTGCATACGTGTATGTATGGGCATATACCTGTGCATATCCACAGAGGCCAGAAGGTGTCAAGTGTCCTGTTGCTTTCTGCCTTATTCCTTTGAGGCAGGGTCTCTCCCTGAATCTGGAGCTCACATTTTTTGAGGCTGGCAGCCATTAAGCACCAGCAATCCTCCAGTCTCCCCCAGCACAGGCATTAAAGATGAATTGAAGACTATGCCTGGCTTATTAAATGGGTGCTAGGACCCATTTTGGGATCCAAATTTAGGTCCTCATGATGCAGAAAATGCTTTTAACCATTGAGCCATCTTTCCTGCCAGAATCATGGTCTTGTAAAATACAATTTACTTTATACTTTATAATATTCCATTGAATACGTGTATTATTTAACATTTGAGTTGTTTTTAGTTTTTCAGTTTTATAAATAATAGCTATAAACATCGTGCATACATTTTCTCTGTCTTTATAATTATTTCTTAGGATGGATTTCCAAAGTATAAAAATATACAATTATAGAACTATAAAAAGACAGATCCATTAAAAATTTAGTCCTTTCCCCTGGCTCCCTTTAAAAAATATTTTTTATTATTATTTAAATTATTTTTTTATTTCATGTGCATTGGTGTTTTGCCTGCATGTATGTCTGTGTGGAGGTGTCAGATCCCCTGGAACTGGAGTTACAGACAGTTGTGAGCTGCCACGTGGGTGCTGGGAATTGAACCTGGGTCTTCTGGAAGAGTAATCAGTGCTCTTAACTGCTGAGCCATCTCTCCAGCCCCTGTCCCTGTTTTATTATTTTTGATTTTGTGTGTGTGTGTGTGTGTGTGTGTGTGTGTGTGTGTGTGTGTGCGCGCGCGCGCATGTGAGTTCAGGTGTGCATTGGAGCCATAGGCTTATATCCCTCCTAGAGCTGGAGTTACAGGTGGTTGTGAGCTGTCCGTCATGGATGCTGGGACCTGAACTTGAACTGAGCCATTCTCTCCAGCCCTGTTCTCCTCCCCCGACCCCTCTGAGGCAAGCTTTCACTGTGTATCCCAAAACTCACAGAGATCCTCCCGCCTTTACCTCCTGGCACTGACACTGAAGACCCATCATGCCCCGCTCTCCCAGTTCTCTTAATGAACAAGTGTTGCACAACTCAGTGTGGTACAAAAGAAGTGTGAAAGATGAGGTTAACAATAAGAGCTAGAAAAATAGGAAAATATAGTAATAAGCAATAAAACAGGACAGCATAAGAATGGTATGTGAACTAACTCTCTCAAACTGTCTTGCTGTATCATACCTTCTGGTGATGATGGAGGAGGGGGCAGGGCCTGTGTGATGAGAAGTGAGGTGAATGATGTGGGCCCTGTGTAGGACTGGGCTGCTCTGTAAGGGCTTGAACACAGCACGTAATATCATGACTAATGGTATCTGTGCAGCCAATGTGTCTCCTCTGTGACACAGAACACAGCGTGTTCTGCTGAACCAAGGAGTGATTCCCAGCTGGTGGGATGGAGCAGGACAGCCTGAGATTTCCTCACGTTACTCAGAATAGCACACATGTAAAATTTGCAATATCAGCTGCGTGTAGTGATGCACGCCTTTAATCTCAGCACTCAGGAGGCAGAGGCAGGTGGGTCTCTGTGAGTTCGAGGCCAGCCTGGTCTACATAATGAGTTCCAGGACAGGCAGAGTTATATAGTGAGACCCTGTCTTGGGAAAGACAAACAAACAAAGTATTGCAAATCTTTTTCACCTATCAGTTTCATTTAATATTTAAATTAATTTACTACACCTGACCACAGTTAAGTGGAGGGACTGCTGGGCAATTTAAACTAAATTAGAACCTGATTTTTACCAGTTTCGTAACCTGCGGTATATAAAAGAAACAAGAGGAAGTATATTTTTCATTTAAAAATTCGATGTGCATTTTATTTCATGTGCATGGGTGTTTTGTCTGGTGACATTGCTGATGATTCCATTGCTAATGAGAGAGGAGCATGAAACATGATTGTGTGCATGGGTGTATGTCTGTACACCACACGTGTGCCTGGTTCTCTCGGAGGCCAGAGGAGGGCATTGGAGCCTCTAGGACTGAAGTTACAGACAGCTGTGAGCCTTCGTGTGGGTGCTGGGAAGCAAATCCAGATCCTCTGGCAGAGCAGCCAGTGCTCTTAAGACACTGAGCCATCTCTCCAGCCCTGGACCGCTTTTTATTTGAAAACAAACGAAACGGAAGTTGGGGGTGAGCTCACTGTGAAGCACACCATCAGTGTATGTCAGTCCCTGGCTTCAAACCCAGCACACAAAGAGAAATCCGAATTAAGCCTATGGAGTCACATTTTAGTATATTGCATAGTTCATACTTTTTAATTTTACTGTTTATATGGGATCTTATGTAGCCCAGGTTAGTGTCAAAGCCGTTAGGTAGCTGAGAAAATCCTTGACTTCCTGATTCTCCTGCCTCCATCTCATAAATTCTGGAATTAGCAGGTGTGCCACCAGCGTCCAGCTCTGTAGCTTCTGCTTTACTGATTATGACACACGCTGACTTCATCAGAGCCAACACTCGTAGTTAGAGACCCCGAGGGGGACCGATAGCATGAACACTGTAACTCCGTGTTCCTGTGCAGGGAGCCCGTGGAAGTACACATCTACTCTCTAACCCTTCATGAATGGTGAGCCGGAAGGCAACCTGGAAGCGTTTCCACATTGCCAATGGAAGAGGAGAATGAAGCGTGATCTCCAAATGTTGTCAAGAGAAAAATGCCTTTCCATATTCCTAAGGTGCCTGAATACCTCTGCAGATGTCAGAAGCGTTTAGGAGAGAGAAGGCAACATCTTGACTTGCTTGTGGCCTCATCAGCACCAAGTGTGGTCCAGTTTGCATTCTTAGACTGGGCTAGCCACAGCTCCCAGGAGCTTCATCATATGTCAGACCAACAGGTATCAGCTAGGAAGATACCAGTCAGGTGGCTAAAAGAAAATTTTGTCAGTAACTGAATATTCATAGCCATGGGCAGTCTTGATGTAGCTCGAGTTATACTCCTAACCTGAAATGAGCCTTGATATTGAAGCCAGTGTGGGGATCTGCGACCCTCCATTACTATAGCAGATGCCTGAGAGAATTAAGTGTTTAAAGAGAAAAGGCTTGTTTTGCCTCAAAATAAACCTTATTGAGAGGTTACAGTCCAAGATCAGTGGACAAACCTTGCGCCAGGGAGGCAGAGGCAGTAGGATAGAAGTTTGAGATAAACTTCCTGTCTCAGAAACAAAACAAGGGCTGCTGAGATGATTTGAATTCGACCTCCTGGACCCTCATGGTGGAAGGAGAAGACCAGTTCCCAAAAGTTGTCCTCTGACCTCCACATAAGTGCTGTGCTACACACACACAATACATAAACTTAATTTTTAAAGACGTGTCCATTTAGTACAGACAGGTGCAGCGCTCTTTATCCCCAACTATCCCTGCACCCTGGTTGTATTAGGAACTTCTTATACAGAGAGGCTGTCATATGGCACCCCAGGTCATTGTGAGATGGTACACAGCCAGGCAGGTCCTGGGGTTCAGATTCCTCCATCTTCTTCCGTATGTGAAAATACTGGATTGTTCTTGAAGATACAATAGTTTTTTTTTTTTTTTTTTTTTTGGTTTTTCGAGACAGGGTTTCTCTGTGTAGCTTTGTGCCTTTCCTGGAACTTGCCTTGGAGACCAGGCTGGCCTCGAACTCACAGAAATCCGCCTGCCTCTGCCTCCCGAGTGCTGGGATTAAAGGCGTGAGCCACCACCGCCCGGCTATGAAGATACAATAGTAATAATACAAGTAAATAATAAATGTACTCTGCAAAGGTCTGGCACTAACTGCTGAGCCATCCAGCCAGCCCAAGTATGACCATTTAAAAAAATCAAGTTCTATAGATATTGTGCACAGAAATAATATACCAACTTAAGAGCAGGAGATACATCTGCTCTCCTACTCGGATTCCTTTATTTCCACTTAAACATACTTTATTAATTATATTTTTTAAATTATTTTACCTTATGAGTTCGAGTGTTTTACCTGCATGTATTTCTGTGCAACACCTCCGTGCCTGGCATCCACGGAGGCCAACAAGGTGGTCAATCCATGGAATTGGAGGTACAGATGGTTGTAAGCCATCTCATGGGTGCTGGGAATGGAACCTGGGTCCTCTGGAAGAGCAGCCAGGGCTCTTCTCCTGAGCCATCTCTCCAGCTTCAGCTGAGACATCTCACAGCCACCTGTAATTCCAACTTCTGGGAATCGGATACCTCCAGCCTCTGTGGGCACTGGCACTCACATGCCCATATCCACACATGCACAAAAGTAAAAATAAAATGAATATTTTTGTTGTTGTTGTTTTTTGAGACAGGGTTTCTCTGCGTAGCTTTGGAGCCTTTCCTGGAACTCACTCTGTAGCCCAGGCTGGCCTCGAACTCAATGATCTGCCTGCCTCTGCCTCCCGAGTGCTGGGATTAAAGGCGTGCACCACCAACGTCCGGCTAAAATAAAAATATGTGCCAGGCAGTGGTGGTGCACCCCTTTAATCACAGCACTCAGGAAGCAGAGCCAGGTGGATCTCCATGAGTTCGAGGCCAGCCTGGTCTACAGAGTGAGATCCAGGACAGGCACCAAAACTACACAGAGAAACCCTGTCTCGAACGCGCCCACCCCCCCCCTCAAAAAAAAAGAAAAAAAGAGAAAGAAAGAATATGCTCGGTGATGAGATTCAGAGGCATCTTATTTAGTCATAAATGAATAATTAATGCCCAAGCAGATTATGCCTCCCTGGTCCCTGGGGAGGAAAGCAAGGCAGAAAGTCAGGCTGGGGTGAACTACAAGGATAGGGCCAGGCCCTGAAGGCTCCCCTCCCCTGGAGGTACAGGCTGCAAGCTCCTCCTTCCTCTTTGAGGTAAAATACTTCTGTTTTAATTCTTGGGCCTTTGCCAAAGAGGCGACTGTTTTATAATGAATGACTTGCCTTTTTTGTGTGCATGTGTAGTCCAGGCCCCTTACAAATAGAAAAATGGTGTATGGGGAGTTTTAACTGGACTCTAGTATTTAGTAGGCTTGCTTAAAGGAACTGAAAAAAGAAGGCTTTCCAAATGCAGCAGTGGGTGTGAGAGGTGGCTCGGCAGCCCAGAGCACTGGCCCTGGCAGAGGACATAGTGTGGTCCCCAGTGCCATGTGGTCGTCACACAGGCAGCTGTACCTCTCACTCTAGAGGGTCCATCCACCCCCTTCTTCTGACCTCTGTAGGCTCCAAGCATGCACAGGACACAGCCATACATGCAGGCAAAACACCCAACCATATAAAAGCAAATACAATCTTTAAAAAATTATATGGACTCTCATGTATCTATCGTCTCAAATTTTTAGAGACCATTTTAGGGCTATTAAAAGTATTAATAACTGGAGATGGTGGTGTACTCCTGTAATCCCAGTCTGAAGCAGAGTTGCCATAAATTCTAAGTCATTCTCTCTCTCTCTCTCTCTCTCTCTCTCACACACACACACACACATACACACACACACACACACCCTGTTTCAAAAAAACAAAAATAGTAATAATTAAGACCATCTGGTTAATAGGAAGTTCTGCTTTTATAGGAAACAGTTGGGTGAGGAAA
This sequence comes from Peromyscus maniculatus bairdii, assembly GCF_049852395.1. NCBI lineage: Eukaryota > Metazoa > Chordata > Mammalia > Rodentia > Cricetidae > Peromyscus > Peromyscus maniculatus. The sequence goes on from NC_134854.1 coordinate 51,519,115, forward strand.
TGTGGTATTAATATTCTTTCATTAGACCTCTTCTTGGTCAGCAGTCTGAATCACAAGGCCAAATTGCCCAGGGAGAAATGAGTCCTCAATTGTGTGAAAATCATCTAAATACTATTATTTATCATATTAGATTGCAAACCAGCCCACAGACAGTTGGTTTTGCTGCATCAGAGATGTCCCTAGGTTCACTGGAAGAGACTCCCAGTACACCACAATTTGGGAAATAGACTGTCCCAGATCTGTAAAGTGGCAGGAAGGCTTATGTGTACAGAGCACTCCCAAAGAAGACTAGACTTGTCATCTTATTGATTATTTTACTTTTTTTAAGATTGATTTTTATGAGGCCTGACAATAGTGGTGCATGCCTTTAATACCAGCACTCAGGAGGCAGAGGCAGACGGATCTCTGAGTTCAAGCCCAGCCTGCTCTACAAAGTGAGTTCCAGGACAGCCAGGGCTGCACAGATAAACCCTGTCTCGGGGGGGTGGAGGAGATTGATTGTTTTTATTTATGTGTATGTGTGAGTATATGCCGTGTGTGTGCCGGTGTCAGTGGAGGCCAGGGGTGTGCCAGACCCCACGGAGCTGAAGTTACAGGGGGCTGTTTGGAACTACACTCACTTCCTAGAGGAATAAGAAGTGCTCTTAACCACTAGCCATCTCTCCAGCCTGGATTTAATTTGTTGTTGTTGTTGTTGTTGTTTTTCGAGACAGAGTTTCTCTGTGTAACAGTCCTGGCTATCCTGGAACTTGCTTTGTAGCCCAGGCTGGCCTCAAACTCACAGAGATCCACCTGTCTATGCCTCCCAAGTGCTGCAATTAAAGGCGTGCGCCACCACTGCCCAGCTATTTTTTTAAATAACGTGTGTGGTGTGTGGTGTGTGGTGTGTGTGTGTGTGTGTGTGTGTGTGTGTGTGTGTGTGTGTGTGTCAGGCACATGTTCCACAGCATGACTGTAGGACCGTAGAGGTCAGAGGACAGACTGTGTGAGTTAATTTTCTCTTACCATGTGGGTTCTGGTGAACGAACTCAGATTGTGAGGCTTGGCAGCAAGTACGTTTACCCACTGAGACATCTAGCCAGCCTATTTTAATCATCAGGGGCAAAAACAAAAACAAAAACCCCAAATGAGAGCAGCATATTCCATGCCTCTGAATCCAGGCATCCTGGTGGCCGTTGCTGAATGTGGGTGTTTTCTCTACCTCTTCACTCCCAGCTTCTTCTCCCCATTCAAACTTACTCTTGTAATGTGGCACCAGAATATGCCGTCTCCTGGTCCCCTGGAGCTAGGAGTTGTTACCTGATGGGAAGTGAGTTCACACTTAGTGTTGTGTGTTTGAGGCTAAAGCTGCTTGGGAGCATCTCCTGGAAGGATGGTGGTGGCCCTGCTTCCTTGGGCGGGCGATGGGGAAAGCACTCCTGAGTGGAGAGGGCTGCGGGGACTGCCCGCAGCCCAGGCACTGCCCGGTGTGCTGCTCTAGGAAGGAGACAGAGCCTCTCAGCTTGGCGTCCTCTAGAGCATCCTTGGCATGAGCCTAAAAGAAAAAGAAGATGGAGAGCCAGCTGCCTGGCTCACATGCAAGAAGGTTGCGTGGTGGGGGTTTGGTCTGCAGAGCAGAGTGCAGGCTGTAGAGAGCGGGATGATGGGTGGAGATTGGCTGCTCTCCCCGCCCCCATGTCCCATGTGGCTCTCCGCCAGAAGAGGACAGAAAGGCAGTGTCTGTGGCCCAGCCACATGGAGAGGCTCCAAAAGCTTCAGCTGTGTGAGTGTTGTGAGAGGGACAATGAGTCTCTTCCTGTCCCCAAAGGCCTTCCAGGGCCCCCCTCCACCGTGGGATGGGTGGGCCCGAGCGCCAGGCTTCCCTGGAGCCCTGGGCTCAGGTCCACCACAGGTTTATTCCAGAATGTACAGTGCTGGGTTGCCGTAAAGTAACTGCCAGGCTCCTGGGCAGCCCATGCTCCAGCCACAGCAAGCTTGGAAGGTTCATCTGCTCCAGGCATTTTCAGCTCATGGGCGCCTCCATGCCTTCCTCCTCCTAGAAGGAATTTCCTTATACATCTGTTTATTTGTAGGTGCGCATGCTCACGTAGAGGTCAAAGGGCAACTTGTAGGGAGTGGGCTCTTCTGCCGTGTGGGTTCATTGGGTGTGGTAGCAAGCACCTTCACCCCCTGAGCGTCTCACCTGACCAGGCAGGTCTTCCTCTTTATAATGTGTGGTCCATGGGTACTGTGTTTCACTTATTTTATGTTTTAGTTTATTGATTGATTGATTGATTGATTGATTGTCTTAGTCACTGTTCTATTGCTGTCACATGGGGTTTCTCTGTGTAGCCCTGGCTGTCCTGGAACTCTCACTCTGTAGACCAGGCTGGCCTCGAACTCACAGAGATCCACCTGCCTCTGCTTCCCAAGTGCTGGGATTAAAGGCGTGCACCCCCCACCCCCCCACTACCCCCCCAGCTGTGACCAAATCTTTTTTTTTTTTTAAAGATTTATTTATTTATTATGTATACAGAAGAGGGCGCCAGATCTCATTACAGATATTGTGAGCCACCATGTGGATGCTGAGAATTGAACTCAGGACCTCTGGAAGAGCAGTCGGTGCTCTTAACCCCTGAGCCATCTCTCCAGCCCCAGCTGTGACCAAATCTTATAAAAGAAAGCACTTGATTGGGGCCTTGCTTACAGTTTCAGAGACTGAGTCCACGATCATCATGGCAGGGAGTGTGGTGGTGTGTGTGTATGTATGTATGTATGTATGTATGTATGTATGTATGTATGTATGTATGTCGTCAGAGCAGTAGCTGAGAACTTTACATCCGAGATTCCCTGGCAGCAGCCTGAGAGAGAGAGAGAGAGAGAGAGAGAGAGAGAGAGAGAGAGAGAGAGAGAGAGAGAGAGAGAGAGAGAAGAGACTGAGCCTGGCTTGGGCTTTTGAAACTTTAAAGCCCACCCCCAAGCAACACACTCCTCCAACAAAGCCACACCTCCTAATCCTTCCAAGCAGTCCACACTGGGAACTAAACATACAAACATATGAGCCTCTGGGGCTCATTCTCATTCAAACCACCACATTTGTTTATTTATTTATTTATGTCTCTGGCCTTTCCCTCCTGATACCTACTATCTAGAAGCATGTCTTGGAACACAACCCTTTCATTTCTTTGGGGAAGTTCTGAGCCAGGACATTGAATGCCCACACTGTTGCCTGGCAGGTTTATTAGCCTCAAAGAAAGGGTAGAAATCTTAGAAGCCTGAGGAGATCCTATGACATCATCCCCCTGGGACAGGGTTTCTGAATGGTGTCTTCTTGCTGCCTCCAATTCTGGGCGGGATCTCCTCGATATAAACAGTGTGGAGTGAGGGTTGTAGACCTGCTTCCTTCTGAAGGAAGTGGCCTGTGTGACTCGCTGAGTATGTGTCCCTGTTCTCTAGGCCACCTGGAGCCTCTCTCGATGCTGACATGGTGACAGTGTGCAGGCAGACCACAGGCAGCCACAGCCAGACTGGAACTCTGAGCTACAGACTGGCCGACAAGTAAGAGCCTCCCTTTGCATGCACCCTGAAAGTGTGGGGGATGAGCAAGCCTCAGAGTCTCCTTCCTTTCTCCCTAAGAATGTAGGAATTGATTAGTTTCTCTCTCCCTTCCTCAACTAAGGGGTGTCATTTCCCCAAGCATGTCCTTGAACTGCCTTCATTTGAGGCTTGGGACAAAGTGGTCGAGGGGTTCTGTATGTTGCCGAGTGAGCATTGAGAATCTCCTTTGTGCCTTCCAGGCTAGGGCCCATTTTCCAGCTAATAGAACCACAGGTTTTCCACTCCCCTCTGAAGCCTTGAGGCCATAGTGCCCTCTTCTGACCTCCATGGACCCAGGCATACGTGTGGTACACATACACATATGCAGGCAAACACTCATGCATAAAGTAAAAATAAAACAAATACTGAATCCTAATTGTTGTTTTCAAAAAGAAACTCTGCTTTGACGGCCGTGGAAAGTGTGTTTGCGGTCTCACAAGCTTAACATTTATACTGTGCAACCCAGAACAGCAGCATAATTTGTGTGCCGATGATGTAACTAAGGGAGAGGGCTTTATATAAACAGCTTGTAGTCTTAGAAATGGAAAGTTATAGTAACGGGATGAATGCAGCTGCTAACTATTCATCCCTCACTGTGAACCTTAGCTGGAGTTTCTCACTCACTAGACAGTCAGATTTATATAAATTCAAAAGAATGTGTCCTTGCTTCGTGCCTGTTTACTGGGCCCACCCATCTAATTACCATGCCCAATCGTAATCTCTGCTGTGCGAGACTGGTTTGTATTTCGAAACACTGTATTCTCGTTCTCATTAAGTGTGCTTCAGACGTTTTCTTCCTAAAGAGTCTTTGGCATCTTTATGGTGCTAACCTCCCAAAGTCATACTTAGAGGTGTGCAGATCCACTCGTGTTCTAGACAGCCATCTGTAATCGTAGAAAACATATCCACCGAGGAGCCGTTTGCCACATGGGGTTTGAGTGCGTAGCTGGCAGCTGGGGCAGCTGAGGGACGAAGCTTTCATGTCTTTGGATTTAAGTTCACATCACCCCATGCCTGGTCGAGACTGGATTGGACAGGGCGTTTCTAGGCCACGTCTGAAGTCTACATCTCCACATTGATTCACACATTCACTCAGGCAGCAGACACTTACTGACTCCTGCTCTGCCAGGATTGTTCTGGAGCCGGGGAAGCAGCTCTTGACAAAACAACCCCTCTCACAGAGAGCCATTTCAGTGGGGTTTGTGCTCCAGAGAGTGTTCCCCAAGTCGTGGCTTCACACCTCAACTCCGGGCAGTGGTGGCACACGCCTTTACTCAGAGCACTCCCAAGTGGATCCCTGAGCTCGAGGCCAGCCTGGTCTACAGAGTCGGAGAGAGCAGGGTCAGTAAAGTACCTGCTGGGCAAGCATAGGATCCTGAGAACCCGTGTAAAGAGCTACATGTGGCAGGTTACGTCCCAGCTGTGGGGATAAAGGGACAGGTGGACCCCAAGAGCTCTGTCCAGCCAGTCTAGCCTAGTCAGTGTTTCAGGCCGTGAGAGACCCTCTCTCAAAAAACACGTGCATATAAAAATAAAATAAATCTTAAAAAAGCAAAATAGCTTCAGAGGCCCGAGAGATGGCTCAGCAGTTAGAGGACCTGGGTTCAGTCCCCAGCACCCACATGGTGGCTCACAATCTATAACTCCAGTGCCAGGGAATCCAATGCCCTCTTCTGACATCCATGAGCACCAGGCACACATGGTTAACATACATACATGCAGGCAAACACCCATACACATAAACATTAAAAATGATACAATAAGTCTTAAAAAAGCAAAACAATAGCTTCAATGTTGTGGTTGGCAATTAGTCTATAATACTTATATCGGGTTCTGGCGTCTGTCCAAGACTGGCCAAGGACGGTAATGTAAGCACCCCTCACCTTGTATTTATCTCTCTGGCACAGGGTCGAGGCAGAAGGGCCAAAGGCTGGGGAAGCTTCTAGAAGGCAGCCACTGCCCTTGGGAAGGAGTCCCCCAAGAAGCCCCCACAATCTCATGCTGGAGGCAGGAGTGGACATGCTCGGCTCCAACATGATCATCAGTGGCCCGGCTGCAGACCTTGGTGCTAAAGAGGCCAGCCGGCCTACGAAGAAGCAGCTTGGTAGTGTCCAGAATCCCGGATCATCCACCCGAGCCCAGCCCCAGCCCCTCAGCATAAAGGACAAGATATCCAAGTGGGAAGGCAAGAAGGAGCCACCTGCGCCTGAGCCTGCCAGGCAGACAGACGGCCAAGAGAACGCCTTGCCACCCTGCGGGGTAGAGAGGAGAGGCAGCGAGGTCGCCAGAACTAGGAACGGAATGAGGCTCGAAGCAGAGAGCTTGGAAAATGACGGCAGAAGGACAGCAAGAAGCATGTGTCAGGACACAGAACGGTGGCCAGGCCTGAGGCAGAGCGATGGACAGCCAGAGCCCAGCCAGCACCGCGGGCTCGAGCCGAAACCCAGTGACCTGCGCTTCCAGAGTGACCGCCTGTCCGTGCTGAAGCAGGTCAAGAGACTGGAGAAGGCCTTGAAGGACGGCTCCGCTGGCTTGGACCCCCAGTTGCCAGGGACTTGTTACTCCCCCCACTGCCTGCCCGACAAAACAGAGGAGGACCGACCCACCCCTGAGAGCCACGGAGCGGGGGGCTCCAAGTGCAGGGCCCACCCCTCGGAGGGCAGGGAGCCAGGCCCTGATGTTTCAGAGGCGTGGAAAGGCCAGGAGAGTGTGTGCCGGGGCTCCAGGCAGTGCCCCCCAAAGCCTTTCATCAACCCCCTCCCCAAGCCCCGCAGAACGTTCAAACATGCCGGAGAAGGGAGCAAGGACAGGAGTCCGGGGAGCCCCGGCTCTAGGAAAGAGAAGAGAATCCTGCCTCCCCTGCCCGCTCTGCCGCCCCCTCCCCCACCGCTGCCCTCCTCCCCTCCCCCCACCTCCGTGAGTAGAAGACCGTGGACGGGGAGGCAGAGACCCAGTGCTGACCACAGGTAGGTGCCCACCAGAGGACTCCGCCTGTGTCCCTTTGCACCAGCCTCTTGTCAGCCTGAGGATGTGTCCCACGTGCACCCGAGGGCCCTCAGAGTCGTCAGGTGTTCATGGTGTGGGGCAGCTCATTGATCCACCTGGAAATGTGGGAACCTTTTGTTCTCTCACAAAGGAATGTCTGCTTCTGAATATCTTCCTCTGGAGGCAGGCACAGTGGCACAGGCCTATAATACCAGCTCTTGGGAGTTTGAGGCTGGAGGGTCGTAAGTTCAAAGCCAGCTTGTACAACATAGCAAGTTCCAGGCTAGCTTGGGCAACTTAGTGAGATCCTGTCTCAGAACAACCAAATTACCTTTCAGGTGTGATAAGGGCTTGTCATTGTCACCAAAGGTTAAGTGAAGAAGTTTGTGAAGCTAGGCGTTTCCCAGTTTACCTTTTTCCCCCTTTCAGAGTGTGTGTCTCTGTGTGTGTCTGTGTGTCTGTGTGTCTGTGTCTGTTTGTGGGATGGGTGTGGAGGCCAGAGCTGATGTCCGGTGTCGTCCTTGCTTGTTCTCCACTTATTTACTGAGGCAGAATCTTAGTTTGTCATTGACCCAGCTTGGCCCAGGGATCCTGTGTCTGTCTTTCCAGAGTGCGGGCACTACAGGTGGTCACGAGCTCTCTCTCTCTCCTGCCCCTCTCCCCCTCTCTCTGAGACAGTGTCTTCTCCCGCTCCACCCCCCCAGACAGTGTCTGTGTATGTAGTCCTGGAATTCTGTCTGTAGACCAGGCTGGCCTCGAACTCACAGATGCCTCTGCCTCCCGAGTGCTGGGATTAAAGTTGTGCGCCACCACACCGAGCTGTTTTCTGTCGTTGAGATAAGGTCTTTGCAGAGGTCCCTGCAAGCTCTGCAGTCAGAGAAATGGATCTCAGAGGCAAGAAGGAAGCTCGGTCCAGCACAACTTAGCTGGTGCTGATTCAGGCTTCTAGAGTCTGACACCAGGCAGTTTATTTTAGGCATATTTAAGTACAGTACAATTTTGGAAAGAAGTTTCCTGGTAACAGGTATCTCAATCCCATGTGCACAATACAGTGTGACTACATCACAACTCTTTTGCAAAGTATCTTCTTTTGCATGTGACTTCTACCTTGAAGATGGGTTCTATCTATGGCTTAAGGCTCAGGATCTGGTGTGGTCTCTGACCCACATAGTGTAGAGGTCACATCTCCCCTAGGGATGGGTTCTATTGACTGAGAAACAAAGATAAAGATGCAGGGAGGGAGAGTCTGGGATAACATTCTGGGGGGCAGGCTTGGGTGAGGCGTGGCCCTACAGCTAGCAAAGGTCACCAGATTATTAAGATCATCAGCTGCTAGCCCTCTGGATGGAAAACAGGGATACACACATCTATTGCAGCCTATGGAGACCAGCTCCACAGTTTAGGGGAAAATTGTAATAGCACATGTGAAAATTACAGACAGAAGCAAATGATATTCCAGAGTGTGGCCCTGCGGCCATGCCTGACGAGGTTCCCCATCAGAGGATTATTCACCTGGTGGGTTGACACCTTGAACATCAGTTACCGTTTGTTGTTGCTCTGACATGTCTATTGGCTACCGGCACACATCCCTTCTGTAGAAGAGACAAGCCTTCCTGCTTAACATTCCTGGTTTTCCTAGTGCTTGTTGAGTTATAGTTGGTTGCTAAGTGAACTCAGGTTCTCTGCAAGAGCAATCTTTCTAGCTTTTTGTTGTAATTTTTGTTTGTTTGTATTTTGTTTTGTTTTCCCCAGACATGATCTCGCTGTGTATCTCTAGCTGTCCTGGATCTCACTCTGTAGCCCAGGTTGGCCTCGAACTCACAGAGATACACCTGCCTCTGCCTCCCAAGTGCTGGGATTAAAGGCGTGTGCCACTGCCACCCCTTGCCAGGCTCACATTTTCAAATGCAAGTATAAGCAGAGCGAGCAGACTGGGAGGAGGGAGAGACTAAGCTCTCCAAGCCCACCTCCAGTGACATCCTTCCTCCAGCAAGGCCACACCTTCTAATCCTCCCCAAACGCACGACCAGCTGGGGACCAAGTGTTCATACGCACGAGCCTATGAGGGACATTCTCATTCTCATCACCACAGAAGGATTTACACGTGGGGAAGTTGGCTCCTGTCTTAGTGTGTGAGTGAATTCAGTTTGCTAATAGTTGAAGATTTTTGTGCCAGTGTTCCGTAATTGAGGTAGATCTACACTTGGGTGATTCGTTCACGTGTATTTACATTGTGACTGTGTCTGCACACATGTGCACATGCCAAGGTACACATGTGGACGTCAGAGGACACCTTGGAGGAGTTGCTTCCCTCCTTCACCATACTGGTTCTGAGAATCAAACCCAGGTTGTTAGATGTGGCAGCGAGCACTATTACCCGGGAGCTGTGTTTTTAGGCAGGATTTCATAGGCAGGGTTTCGTCATGTAGCGCACTGGAAGCACCAGGAACGTTAATCGTTCATGGTCATCTCCTCAATGGAGGAAATGTGTGCGTGTTTTCCACCCAGAAGCCTGGAAGTGGATGCTGTTAAAAAAGCAGCCAAGTGACCTTTGTTATCTGTAGGTCCAGGATGTGGGAGCCCATAGAGGTTTCCTAGTGAGATCTGAGCCTGCTTTACCCAGCAGGACTGCACAAGAGGATGATTGGGCCAGGCAGTGGTGGTGCACACCTTTAATCCCAGCACTCGGGGGAAACAGAGCCAGATGGATCTCTGTGAGTTCGAGGCCTGCCTGGTCTACAGAGTGAGATCCAGGACAGGCACCAGAATTACACAGAGAAACCCTGTCTTGAAACCACCCACCACCCACCACCCAAAAAAAGAGGATGACTGGACCATGTGCCTAGGTACCAGGTATTTGGAAGAGTCTACACTTGGCTGTATCTAGCAAGGGGGGGGGTCCTTTTGCCTCACTCTGTGGCATTGTTATAAAAAGCCCTTTTGAATAGAGTTCTGGGCTGGTGGGTGTTGACCCAGGCCTTTCCAAAGCTTTCCTGTGTTTCTGTCTTCTCATCATCTAGGTCTCTCTATCATTTAATTCCTCTCTCCTCTGCCCAAGAACCCTTCAAAAGGTGGTAGCAGGTCGGAGCTGGTCTCCCACGGACACCAGCCTCACCCAAATCCCCCCAGAGTGTTCATCCCAGACTCTCCCTCCCTGAACCTTTATCATTGTCTTTCTCAGTTGATGGTGAATCCTTACGGGAGATGTCTCATGCACTTCACAGCCTGGTGACCTCTATGCTACGTGGGTCAGAGACCACACCAGATCCTGAGCCTTAAGCCATAGGTAGAACCCATCTTCAAGGTAGAAGTCACATGTACTTTGCAAAAGAGTTGTGATGTAGTCACACTTTAAGCTTTATTGTGTACATGGGATTGAGATAATGGTTACCAGGAAACTTTTTTTTCAAAATTGTACTGTACTTAAATATATCTAAAATAAACTGCCTGGTGTCAGACTCTAGAAGTTTGAATCAGCACCTGTTAAGTCATACTGAACTGTGTTTCCTTCTTACCTCACTTGGATCCGATCATTTCTCTGCTTGTAGGAACCTCCACAATCTAGTCCTGGCTGTCCTGGAACTCGCTCTGTAGACCACGCTGATTTCAAACTCAAGAGATTCACCTGCCTCTGCTTTCCAAGTGTTGGGTTCCTATGAGCCATTTTGTTCTGTTGTTGTTCATTTGTTTGTTAAAATTCAATTAAAAAATTTTATGTATGGGCTGGAGAGATGGCTCAGCAGTTAAGAGCACTGGCTGCTCTTCCAAAGGACCTGGGTTCAATTCCCAGCTCCCACATGGCAGCTCACAACTGTCTATAACTCCAGTTCCAGGGGATGCTACACCCTCACACAGATATAAATGCCGGCAAAACATTGATGCATATAAAAATAAATTTCTAAAAAGTTATGTACATGGGTGTCTTTCCCATATGTATGTCTGTGCACCACATGCATGCCCCATACCCACAGAATCCAGAGAGGGTTTCCGATCCCCTAGAACTGGAGATAGATACCGTTGTAACCTGCCGTTTCGGTGCTGGGAATTGAACTCAGATCCTATGGGAAGACCAGCCAATGCTCTTAAGCTGAGCCATCTCTCCAGTCTGGTGTTTGTTGTTATTGGTTTCTATGTTTATTTGTTTTGTTAAATTACTATTGTGTGTGTACGTGCAATTATGTGCCTGTGGAGGCCAGAAGAGGTTGTTGGATCTTTTGGAGCTGGAGTTACCTGATGAGGGTCCCTGGGAATAGAACTTGCGTCCTCTACAAGAGCAACTGCTCTGAACTGCTGAGCCAACTCCCCAGCCAATTGTTACGTGTTGTGTTGAAGGAAGAGCTGGGCTGAGGATTGAGCCCAGGGCCTTCTGCAGGTTAAACTCATGTTCTACCACTGAGTCACAAACCCTCAGCCTCCGTATCCAGTTCGAAGTCTTTGCCAATTCAGTGCCAGAGCCTGACTACATTAACTACAGCCTGGCAGCTTCTCCGAGTGATACCCCTTCCTCGCCCCTCCCCAGGGCAGCTTGGTTGTGGAAACAAAAATCTTTTGTCTATGTCACGGTTGGACAGACAGATCAGCCTGGTGAATCATTATTCTCATTATCTCTTTCCTCCTTGCTGCAATCTGTTTTCAGCATTTTCTTCTAGCATTTTCTTTATAAGCAGCTAAAATGACTTTGTTTCAGTCCAAAAATGATCACATCAGCTGCACTTTAACAATTTTGACTTTAGGTTTCTTGTTTTGTTTAAAATACTACAGTGGAGGTGATTGGGGCAAGATGTTCACTTTCTACATCTGAAAGAATAGTATGCTCTGTTGTGGTGCTATCTCCTAGAGAAAGACAAACAGCTTACCCCTGCATTGGCAGACGTCCTGTCTTGTCTGAGTCAGGAGAGCCAAGCCAAGGCCAGAGAAAGAAATGATGAAGGGTCCCGAGGATGTGAGGGTGCGGGATGACACAGCCAGTCTGGGCTTTACAGTCTGTAGTCTCATTGGCCACTCAGCCTGCCCCAGCCGAGCCACACCAGGGGATGCTGATTCTTGGTTTGAGGATAATGTCTCTTTTTCTCTTCTCTCTGTCCTTCTTTTTCCTCCTCCCTTCCCTTCCCTGCCTCCTTCCTTTTCTTCATTTCTCTGGAATTTAACTGCAGGAAATTAACTGCAAAGACTTAGGCCCTCAGCCTAAACCCTCATGTGTCAGGAAGTTCCAAAGATAAGCATCCTACAGTCACGTGAGCTTGGCTATGGATGTTTATGGCATACATTTAATAACCCTGACATGAATGCCTTAAGGCTGCCATGAAACAAAAGTGGTATTTTTTTTTTTGATGTAAGCACCTCAAATTCACATAGACATATGCTCCAAATATTTTAACTTGAATTTAGATTTTCACATTTAAGCTGCATTTGGTCATGCGACAGTTTTGAAACCTTTGTAGAAACCAAACAGCTCCACCCACCATGATTTAGACTTGTCACTGATGGTCTGGGCATCAGACAGATCTGTCCTCTTCCCGGGGCTTCCTCCTCGGCCTTGGGAACTGAGGAGCCCTCCCACCTCACCACTGTCAAGGGATGCGTGCTGTTTTGGGTTCCGTCACCACCTCGCTGGGCCTGGCAGTTCCCCAGCAGTCTGCCTGGACAGGACCCTGAGTGCTCAGTCATCCGTCGGTCAAAGTTACCTCCGTAGCCTTGCCGCCATGTCCATGTTGACATGGGTGCCGGCCTCTGAGGCAGCTCTGAGTGGCCGTGTATAAAACATGAATTAGGGGCTGGAGAGATGGCTCAGTGGTTAAGAGCACTGGCTGTTCTTCCCGAGGACCCGGGTTCAGTCCCCAGCACCCGTATCAGGGGCTCACGACCACCTGCAACAACAGCAACAATGTGTGAGTGTTTGGCCTGCATGTGTGTGTGGACCATGTATGTGCTTGATGCCCATGGAGATCAGAAAGAGGGCATTGGATTCCCTGAAACTGGAATTACAGATGTAAACCACCATGTGGGTGCTGGGAACCAAACCCAGGTCCTCTGCAAGAGCAACATGAGCCCCAAATAAATCTTTTAAAAAGAAGGTCAGGCTGGGCTTGATAGCACACATCCATAATCTCAGCACTTGGGAGGTAGAAGCAGGTAAATCTCTGTGAGTTTGAAACCAGCCTAGTCTCCATAGTGTATTCTAGGACAGTCAGGGCTACATAATGAGACCCTGTCTCCAAAAAAAAAAAAAAAAAAGTCAGAGGAATGAATTAATTAGTTTGAGGTTCAGAGCAACATTGCTTTGAGAAACATGGTTTAACAGAGACATTTGCGTCACCAGTGGCTATGTTGGAAAACAAAGAGGCCTTGGTTGCTGTTCTGTGCTCTGAGAACCTTTATTGTGTCTTATTTTTCATTGGAAGGTGAGAATCACTGGGTCTTGGACACTATTCGTAATTCTTCAGGTTTTTGCCTGTAGCAATTCTAGAGTTTGAGGTCTTATATTAAAATCTTTAATCAGATGGATTTTTGCAGATAAGAGAAACAAATATTAATTTTTCCTTGTCCCGTTTGTTGAAGAAGCTGTCTTTTCCAGTGTATGCATTTGACACATTGGTCAAGAGTCAGTGACTGTACCTGTGTGTGTTTATTTCTGGGTTCTCCACTCTGTTCCATAAGTGTTTACATTTACATGTCTGGGGTTTTGTTTGTTTTGATTTTTGGTTTTTTGAGAGAGTCACACTGTGCAGCCCTGGTTGCTATGTGGACTGGGCTGGCTTCAAATTCACAAAGATCTGCTTGCCTCTGCCTTCAGAGTGCTGGGATTAAAGATGTGAGCCACCATATCTGGCTAAAAATAATAGCTTGTCGTGTTTTCATTCCTAGCCAGGCATGGTGGCGCACGCCTGTAGTCCCTGCCCCAAGAGGATTGCTCTGAGTACAGATCAGCCTCCATTACAGAGTAAGACTCTGCTTAAAAAAAAAAAAAAAAAAATCAAAGTTATTCAATCAGTTAATTAGCTAATCAATCAAACACTCATTTACTTATTAAACCAACAAATATTTACTGTGCCTATATTTAGTGTTCGATGTAGGAATTTATTAATGAGCAGGACTGATAGAGGCCCTTCTAGAGCATCCAGGCTAGCAGGAGGGCACAGCTGCTTCTGTGAGGCTTGACTGGTAACTCCAGAGCTGTGCTAAGTGCTCTCAGGAAGCAGAAGACGCGCCGGGGGGTGGGGGTGGGGGGGGTGTTCAGCAGGTGAATGCGGTCTGCCAAGGGAACAGGGCAGCCTTGAGAGGACAAACTGTTTAGATGCTCAGCGTGGGAGGAGGTGGCGGACAGACGGTCAGTGAAGAGCAGATACAGACCCTGAGCTCTCTGTGCTGGAGGAACCGAAGGACAGGGGTCTGGCCAGAGTGGGACGAGGAGGCCTGGGGTCTAATGGAGCCAATTCTAGAGCTCTGGAGACAGCTTTGAAGGGAACAGTCCTCAGATTTGCATCTGTTAGGGGTTCCCCTTGGCGATTGAGTGGGTGTTGTGGTCAGGTTGTGATGTAATTTCAATGGGGGCCCGGAAGAAGTGGTCATTTCCAACGAGGCTAGGGGGGTAGAATGCCATGAGTTGGTTAGGCGTAGGTGGGCTTGGAGAGCGGACTCTGCAGTGTGCCTTGCAGCTCCAGGCATGAACATCTGGTGGCCTTCCAGAGGCCAGCTCCGAGACAGGAACTTCTTTTGAGACATGTTAATTTTGAGGTTCTTGCCCACTGTCTTAAATTAGCATTTTATTTACAAGAATATGGAAAAGCCATTAGTAACCCCCCCCCACCCACACACACAGTATTTGGACATTGGTCATAATTTTTTAATGTTTCTTGAAGCAATTTCATGATACACTCCAGGCTGGCCTCAAACTCGAGATCCCTTGCTTCAGCCTCCTGAGTACTGGGATTAGACTCCCATGGAGGGAGGGCTAGAAAAGAAAGGGACTAGAAAAGAAAAAGAGAAAAAAAAGAGAAGATGAAATTCATTGGGGAGTGGGGGGGCCTGATGTATGCACCAGTAATCCCAGCACTTAGGAGGTAGAGACAAGAGAATCCGAAGTCTGGGAGGCCATCCTTGACTACATAGTGAATTGGACCAAGCCTGAGTTACGAGGGAGTTCATCGAAACAGTGAGATCAGGGTCTCATCTCTAAAACCAGCTGTCATGTGGCCAGGCGGTGGTGGCGCATGCCTTTAATCCCAGCACTCGGGAGGCAGAGCCAGGCAGATCTCTGTGAGTTCGAGGCCAGCCTGGGCTACCAAGTGAGTTCCAGGAAAGGCGCAAAGCTACACAGAGAAACCCTGTCTCGAAGAAACAAACAAACAAACAAACAAAAAAACAGCTGTCATGTGATCATTGGAGGGCCTGGAAGGCAAAGAGGAGGTTGCGTTCTCCCCAGCTCTGAGCATCCTTAAGGCAGGGACTTCTTGCCTTTTCTTCACTAGTTCGGACGGAGCGCAGTATGACCCACAGAAGGTGTTTGGCACACCCGTGGGTGGTGTGGAGCATGGTGCTGGATGTTGGTTAGCTACAGACCTGTTTGGTTGTACTTGTCATTCATTTACCTTTGGAAATACCCTTTTTCTCCAAGTTAATACATAAAGGCTAAAACTTTTCTCAAGTTCAAAGTTGTTCATAGAGAATTAGCGCAGTGGATCAGTCATTCATGTGAGCAGGTTTTTCTTCGGGGTGTGTGATCTTCCACCTGCATTGTAGCCTGGCTATTCTCACCTAAGAGAAGGAGACCGGGATGAGCTCTGTGTGAATTTAAAGTTTTTTAGTGAACCACATAGACCCTACTACAAGTCTAAAGAAGCGGTCCCGAGCTGAGTCTGAGTGAGAAGGGATGTAGCTGTGATGGCCGTTAGCAAGCATGACTTGATTACGGATTTTTTTTTTCCTAAGACAGGGTTTCTCTGTGTAACAGCCTTGGCTGTCCTGGAACTCGCTTTGCAGACCAGGCTGGCCTGGAACTCACAGAGATCTGCCTGCCTCTGCCTCTGCCTCTGCTGGGATTAAAGGTGTGCGCCACCATGCCTGGCTGAGGATCTAAGCTTTTAATAAGGCTAGGACAAGTTGTGTCACGATGGTCACCTTTGATAGGGGAGCAGAGGCCTTGGGCTTACAGAAGCAGAATAGTGCAGGTTAGCAAAAGTTCCCCCAGGTACTGGACATGCCTGAGGGTCAGCCTGACCTCAGTTTTAGCCCAGGGTTGGGTCAGGATTTGGCAAGTATGTTTTTCTCACTTCACCTGAACCTTAGAACAAGAGGCCAGAAGTCCCTGCAAGCCAGCGTGCTCACGTGTGATGCTGACATGCCAGTGAACCAGTGAATTATTACAAGGGTAATAATTACAATTCGGCGTTCCTGTTAGTTCTGGAACCTGGAACTGGTGGCTCCTCCTTGCACCTCTGTGGATCTTACTTTGTGTTGATTTACAATGTTGCCTTTTAGATTTCACACACTGGTAAATTGAAAACCAGTACTTTGACACAGAGATGGAATTGCCATTAGGAAACCCTGTGATAACTTACTTGACAAGTTAAGCTTTGCAGCAGAGGCAGGAGGATCACAAGTTCAAAGGCCAACCCCGGGCGACATAGCAAGAGACCCTCTTTCAAAAAGCTAGGGACTGAGGTGAGTGTGGGGGCGCACACCTTTAACCCCAGCACTCGGGAGGCAGAGGCGGGAGGACCTGCAGCCTGGTCTGCAGAGTGAGTTCAGGGTCAGCCAGCAGGGCTGCACATAGAAACCTGACTTGAAAAGCCAAAAAGCCAGGGCCTGAGGTTGACGTCACAGGGCACTTGCCCAGCGTGCACAAGGCTATGGAGGGTTTGCCGTGCGACTGCTTGTTCTTTGATTTTGTTTGTTCTGGTTTTCTGTTATTTATTTATCTGTGGGTGTGTGTGATGAGGGATGCTCGGGTACCACGCTAATGAGTGGAGGACAATTGCAGGAGTTGGTTCTCTTCTCCACAGTGTGGGTCCAGCAGGTTGGACTCGGTTCCTCAGGCTTGGTGGTGAACACCTTTACCTGCTGAGCCTTCTCATGGGTCTCACTGTTGTTTGTTTGCTGTTATTTTATTGTGGAATTTTTTGTTGTTTGTTTGTTTTGAGGCAGGATCTACAGCCCAGACTGGTCTGAAACTCATGGTAGCCTAAGTGGGCCTAGGACCATTGAAAATTCTCCTGCCTCAGTCTCCAGAGTGCTGGGATTATAAACATTAATCACCATGCACAGCTTTATTATTATTATTATTATTATATTGCACTTCTGGTTTTTTGAGACAAGGTCTTACTATGTAGCTCTGGCTAGCCTGGAATTCACTATGAAGACCAGGCTGGCCTAGAACTCACATAGATCTGCCTGCCCCTGCCTCTGGAATGCTAGGATTAAAGACATGAACCACAATACCCAGCTCCTCCTAGCTTTGATTTTTAAGGTGGGATCTCATTATGTAGACCAGGCTGACCTAGAACTTGATGTCATATCCTTCTGACTTAGCCTCCCAAGGGCCGGCATTGCAGACATGTACCATCAAGCCTGCCTCCTAATCAGTTTAAAAGAAAGTTCTTATTCTTACAACGTGGTCTTTCTAAATGCGGTTTAGACTGTCAAAACCTTGTATGGGTCAAGACTCAAATGCAAAGCATGCCTCATGTTAACATCTTGCTCCCATAAATATGGAAAAAAATGACAACAGAGTTAAGGCATGTCTTAAAATCCAGGATGTCAATCAGTAGCCATTTGGATGATGGTTAATCCCATCCCAAGGAACCCCAAGATCATCCAGATTAGTTGTTGTGTTGCACGCACTGTAAAGAAGAGAGCTAACCACTGGACTATGCCCTGAGGTGTACAAACGTCTTGAGTTGTTAGGGCTCTGTGCTGCAGACCACACCTCCACCCTGTCATCTCTCCTCATAGTACTAGTCTGGGCAAATAACAACCTGGCCTGGAAGAGGTCAGAGTCAAGGCAGCATGGCATATTACCATACCAGAGAAAGCAGCTAACACCTATCTATGTCCCAGACCAGACCCCATCTGCTAGAGCTCTGAGACTTGGCCCCTCGTCTGCCTGCAGGAGCCCTCGGTGGAGGCGGAAGAGGCTCGTGAGTGTGATAGCTCATCCTGTGTGGATGAGTTTCTGCTGCAACTCAGGCGTTTGCCTTGTCTTGCGCCTCTGCAGCCCTGGCCTGAAAGCTTAGGCCTGGCCCCTTTGCGCTCTGTTCTCTGCTGTGTTCAGAACCAGCCTGAACTGATTCCAGTTCTCTTTTTCTTCCCTTCCATGGTGCACACCCCAGGAAGTCCTATGAGTTTGAAGACTTGCTGCAGTCTTCTTCTGAGAGCAGCAGGGTGGACTGGTACGCACAGACCAAGCTGGGGCTCACGCGCACTTTATCGGAAGAGAACGTCTACGAGGACATTCTAGGTAAGAGGCCAAAAGGTGTGTAGAGGGCTGTGGGTGGGAGTCTGTCTGGGATGAAGTGAGAGTTGAAATGGAGGTTCTGCTGGAAACACACGTGCATGCCCTTGAAGACAGATGTGCAGGCACTGTGTGAGAAAGCAGCGGGTCGGCAGGCTGGGAGAGTGAGCCTCAGTGGGCTGAAGGAGAGAGGCACAGCTGAGCGGGCAACAGGGTGATCCAGGAAACACGGAGCCTCAAGGTCCAGGGTGGACTCCTGTCTCCGCCGGTTGTTTGGTGACACAAGGGCTCAGAATTTGAGATCTTCATCCGTCTAATGATGATGCTGGCCCCCTTGCAAGTTGCTCAAGGATTGGTGAGAATCCAAAAGACTTGGTTTCCAACGGCCTTTCCTTCAGTATCAGCTGTGGAGTGAGGACACTGGAGGCCAGCATGCTCTTTCAGATGACACGAGAGTGTAACTCCAACAATGATGTCTGTGGCTAGAAGAGTAGCCTTGGTGGAGCTCCGAGACTCCTCAGCTTCCAAAGCTTGTTTCAGAGTTCAGTAATCTTCAGGGAATAGTTACACTTCGGCTAGGCCTGAGCTCATCAGACCGGATGGCTTGTGATGGCCGAAGAAATGAGCTGACACACGAGCAGTGCTGCGTGGAAGCCCGCAGGCCAGTGTCTCCAGCTCTGCCACGTGGCCGGCCCTGTGGCCCATGACAGAGCCACCAACTCGAGCAGTTCTGGAGGTACTTGGAGAAGTCGGGGTGGCTGGCCACGCTGACGAAGGTGTTGGAGTCTCATACGAGGAACCAGAGGGTCCACTTGTACCCTGGATCTTTAAGCATCACTTAGGAGCTGCTGTCCCAGAAAACCCAGAACTAGAGCTGCTTCGCCCAGAACTGGCAGGAATGAGAGAAAAACCAGGCAGATGTAGAAGAACATAATAAATGAGAGGCTGGAGAGACGGCTCCGAGGTAAAGAGCACCGGCTGCTCCTCCAGAGGTCCTGAGTTCAATTCCCAGCAACCACATGGTGGCTCACAACCATCTGTAATGACATCTGGTGCCCTCTTCCGGCCTGCTGGTATACATACATGCAGGCAGAACACTGAATGCATAATAAATAAATCTTAAAAAATGAAACAAAACAAAACAAAATTTGCTTGGTATGAACCACCTCAGGAGAAGTGTGCAGAATAGGATTCTTCTCAGTTGGAAAGACACTGAAAACTAGTTTTATATCTTGTGTAGTATATAGTCTCTTCTACAGATAGTATAAAACTTTAACATGTTAAAGTTACTCATCACACTTTAACTGTTGCAAACACATAGACTCATGAACAAAAACTCAGAATAACCTTGAAAACAGAAAAAGAGCTGGTAAGAGCGAGAAGCCCACAGGTATTTGCACGTGAGGGGGAGATAGGGTATTTGCACACAGACGTCACACGTGGGATCACCAGTACCAGAAACGCCTCTGAAAGGAGAAAGCGCAGGAGGCCGGGAGGGCTTGGCAGAGCTGTTTGAACCAGTGTCAGGTGGGTGCCCACCCTTGCAATGATCCGGCAAAGGTACTTTAGGGGAATCTGCAACCCGAACTGGCTTTGCCTTTCTTCTCCCATGATGATTTTGTTCTCAGCAGGGTTTCCCACCGTCCCCAGGAAGGCTGCTACCAGCTCCCTGGGACCCAGGCTTTCCTCTGTAGAACCAGAGCCTGGGGCCTGCAAGTCCCAGCAAAAGTCCTGAGTCACTGCAGCCAGACCAGCTTCTGTCCGTGTTCCTTTTTAGTGACTTTGAATAGTTGCCTTAGGCCTGGGCTCTCAGCCCTTCTGAACTTGCCTCTGAGGCAGGGTCCAGGCCCCACAGAGCAGCAAGTCCTGAAACTGGGAACAGAGTTTATTTGACACAGCTACAAGTGGGGAGATGGGGAGTTACCCCTTCGTGAGAACCGGGATCTGCTGCTACGAGGGAGGCCTGGCCAGTAAAACAGCACACATCCCACAAGGACTCACAGGCAGGAGGCCAGGGTGCTGGCCTTGGTGCTCTCTGCAAAAGTTCAGGGGCTTGAGAGATGGTACAGCAGTGAAGAGCGCTGGCTGCTATCGCCAGAGACGTGGGTTCAGTTCCCAGCACCCTCATGGAGGCTCACAGCCGCGTGTAACTCCAATTCCAAGGGATTTGACACCCTCTTCGGGGCTTCTCAGGCTTCAGCCACACACGATACATGGATAATCTGTGCAGGCAAAACACCATTCACATAAAATAAAATCTTTTAAAAGGAGAAAAAAAGACAAAGTTCTAACCTCTCTAACCCATTTTGCCATTGGTCCCAGATCCACCCATGAAGGAAAATCCTTACGAGGACATCGAACTGCATGGCCGCTGCCTGGGCAAGAAGTGTGTCCTGACCTTCCCTGGATCTCCCACCTCGTCCATCCCGGACACTTCCACCAAGGTACCGGGCACTCTGGAGTTCTTCCCGTTCAGCCGTCTGTCCACTCAGCAGCCCTCTCCACAGAGCTCCCTAAGACACCTTTGGGTTTCTAACTCAGGACCCTTTCCGAAGTCAGTCACTAAAAAGCCATGCATTCCGACTGTCCCGAGCCAGGTGTGATGGATCCCACCCGCAGCCCCAACACTAGAGCCATGGCAGGAGAACTGCTGCTCAAAGTTCAGGGTCAGCCTGGTTGACGTAGTAAGTTCCAGAGTAGCCTGACTAAGAAAAGAAAATCCTGAGCGTAAAGAAACAAGTACAGAAAGGCATCCTGATGAGATATAAGGAAAAAAGATAGAGTGGAGAACTGGTTTGTATAGGGTACTACCTGCCATCTGTGTACATTTTTTTGTTTGTTTGTTTTTTTCAAGATAGGGTTTCTCTGTGTAGTTTTGGTGCCTGTCCTGGATCTTGATCTGTAGACCAGGCTGGCCTCGAACTCACAGAAATCCTGGCTCTGCCTCCCGAGTACTGGGATTAATGGCATGTACCACTACCACCCGGCTCTGTGTTTTAAAGTTTTTTTTTTTTTTACTTGTCAGATGTGGTGGCACACGCTCTTATTCCCAGCCTTCAGGAGGCAGAGGCAGACAAACCTTTGTGAGTCTGAGGACAGCCTGGTCTACATAGTAAATTCTAGCTACACAGTGAGACCCTGTCTTTTAAAACAACAACAACAAAAAAAGTGCTTATTTTATTTTTTATGTATATGTATGTGAGTTTATGTGTATCACATGTGTGCAGGAGCCCTTCGAGGCCACAAGAGAGCATCAGATCCTGGAACTTGAGTAATAGATGGTTGCCAGCCACCATGTGGGTGCTCCGAACTGAACCCAGGTCTTCTATAAGAGCTCCAAATCACTGAGCAATCTCTCCAGACCCTGTGATTTTTTTTTTTTTTCTGTTTTTTTTTTTTTCGAGACAGCGTTTCCCTGTGTAGCTTTGCGCCTATCCTGGAACTCGCTTTGGAGACCAGGCTGGCCTCGAACTCTCAGAGATCCGCCTGGCTCTGCCTCCCGAGTGCTGGAATTAAAGGCATGCGCCACCACCGCCCGGCCCTGTGACTATTTTTTAACTTAAAGAATATATGTATTTTTGTAAGCTCACATTTGTTTGTACATGTGCAGAATATTTCTGTGAGGGAACCTAGAATGTAGAAGTGCATATGCAAATACCTCAGTGGTGGTATTTTGGTATCTGAATACCCAGAGGTCAAGACTCCAAGATTTACTTCCTGTTACAGAAGATCCTTTTGAACTCTTTAGGGGATTTGTTGTTGAAGAAAGTAAATGAAGGGAGACCAAATTTAAGCTGCAAATGTCACTCAAATTCCATCGTCAGGGT
This sequence comes from Peromyscus maniculatus bairdii, assembly GCF_049852395.1. Taxonomy (NCBI): domain Eukaryota; kingdom Metazoa; phylum Chordata; class Mammalia; order Rodentia; family Cricetidae; genus Peromyscus; species Peromyscus maniculatus. The sequence goes on from NC_134854.1 coordinate 51,540,952, forward strand.
TTGTTTCCAGCCTGAGAAAGCAGCTGTATGCCTGTGGCCCCCAGGGCAGGTCAGCATTTGCTGGAGGGTGGGGTGGTTTTCACAGGGCGTGCGTTCTACACTGGTGTCAGACAGAGACACTTCCAGCCACAGACTTCTAGAAGAATCAGAGGCATAACCTGCATGTGAACCCACACACACAAGCACAAAAGAAGGAAAAGAGCAGTCATACCCACTCTGCTTCTCACATCCTCCGTGGCCCTCCACCTTCTGAGCAGGCAGCTGCTCCCTCATACCACAAAGTGAAGGCTGAGTCGTCCTTCCTGTCCCTGCTGGGCTGGGCAAATCTGGAACCTGTGCTCCCAACCACATCAGCCAGACTAGGGTGGTAGTGATGCCAGTCAAGTTTTCTGTCCAGATGTGGTTGTCCTGGATAGCAGTGTGCCCTGGCCAGTGCCCCGGACATGACAGGCTGTTAGGGCCCGTGCAGCGTCACTGGGCCCTGCATCTTATGTCCACAACTCTGCTGTCACAGCTGGGTGTCTGGTCTGTGCCCCCGTTCTGAGGGACAGCTGCAGACTTTGCCGCTTCCTCCAGTTAGCTCATCAGCTATTCATTGAGCATCTGCCACATCTGGGCTGCATCTGGGAAATTAGAAGTAGCTCAGGCAGCCCCTCTGGGTTGAACTCCTCTACCAGCCTCAGAAAGCTCTCTGCCGTCTTTGGGATGCTCGTTTAATTAACTCCTGTCTGGTCCCAGTGGAAAGGGGGGGTGGGACAGTTGGACAAAGTCTTCTTGGAAAAGAGCAGATGTGCAGCCGGCACAGATGCTGCGGTCTGTGAACCCAAAATGGTGTGTGTGTGTCTTATATAACCATCCACACTACAGCACAAGGAATGTGGCCACAACTCAAAAAGACATTGTGTGGGTGTGTGGGTGGAGTATGTTCTCGTGTGTGGGTGCGTGGATGCACTGCATATGTCCCTGCACATGTGCATGGAAAGGTCTGAGGTTGACAGCGGGTATCTCCTTCAGTCATTTTCCACTTTATTTAGTGAGTGAGAGCCTTACTCAATCTGGAGCTTTGCCCTCTGGCTAGCCAGCTTGCCCAGGAAATCCCATCACTGCCTCCTGAGTGCTGGGCTTCCAGGTGTGCCATCACATCTGCCCAGCTGTTGGTGTGAGTTCTGGGGTCTGGACTCTCCCCAGCCTCTATTGTTTGTTTGAGATGGGGGTCGGGTCTCACTCTGTAGCCCTGGCTGACCTCAAATTTTAATTCTCCTGCATCAGCTCCCTGAGTGTTGTGATTATACAGATGTGCCACTACAACTGTCAAGGACCAATTTTTTTTCTTTCTTTCTTTATTTTTTAAATTATACTCATGATATTAATCACATTTGTGGTATTCATAGATTACATTCGCAGTATTCATTCAATTATATATATATAATTTTAAATGTCGAATGTCATTTCTTGAAGGGGGAAGGAGGTCTTAATTACAGGCTTACAGCACAATGGGAGGACCCCACAGGGCAGAAGTTCGCTACTGATGTTTTACAATCTTGCATCTAAGTTGTTAATGTCCATTATTCAGGATACACAGACAAGGAACTTCCCTTAGGCATTCAGGAGGGTGGAACCTGGCAGGGAATTAGCATTGGGAGGATATCAAGGTCAAGGTCCACAAGCAAGGCAACAGTTACCCAAAACGAGGGCCAGGGCCCTGCAGGTCCCCCTTTTACTAAAAAATGAGCTTCTGACTTGGGTTGCGTGGGACGTCAGCAGGTCACCTTACCTGTCATGGAGACGCCTGCCCAAGCTACACAGGTGCTCTGTCTTAGGTTGGTGAGTGCCCCCCAAGTATTACCCGTCTCTGAATACTCATTATCATACCGGCTCAATCATGTGTGAGCTGCAGTGTTAATTGCTGCCAAAGATCTCAAAGTGACACTGGGCTTGCAATCTGTGTATTCGACACAGAAAAGACCAACAGAGGAAGGACCAATTTTTATATCAGAGAAAGATGTGCTAACTGGAGATAGTTCTTTTCCTCTTTTTTTTTTTTAATATTGTGACACCCATTTATCCAGAAAGAGCTAGTGATCTCAGCTTCAGTCCATGTCATCTCCCTCTGAGGAGACTCCAGGCTTCTTGCCACCTCCTTCTCATCAAGATATCACATGCCAGGACCCATCACAGCCTCCTGCAACAACTCAAGAGGCTTGAACAGGAAGTCAGACTTCAGGCCCAGATCGTTCTTGTCTACTTCTCAGACACTACAGGTTCCCTGTGGTGCCCAATGCTGGTTTAGAGACAGAGTGCCATGGGGACACGGCCGCTGGACTAGAGACAGTGTGCCACGGGGACACGGCCGCTGGACTAGAGACAGTGTGCCACGGGGACACGGCTGCTGGTTTAGAGACAGTGTGCCACGGGGACGGGGCTGCTGGACTAGAGACAGTGTGCCACAGTGACGGGGCTGCTGGACTAGAGACAGTGTGCCACAGAGACACGGCCGCTGGACTAGAGACAGTGTGCCACGGGGACACGGCCGCTGGACTAGAGACAGTGTGCCACGGGGACACGGCCGCTGGACTAGAGACAGTGTGCCACGGGGACACGGCCGCTGGACTAGAGACAGTGTGTCACGGGGACATGGCTGCCTGCAGGAGACAGTGTGCCGCGGGGACACGGCCACTGGACTAGAGACAGTGTGCCACGGGGACACGGCCGCTGGACTAGAGACGGTGTGCCACGGGGACACGGCTGCTGGTTTAGAGACAGTGTGCCGCGGGGACATGGCTGCCTGCAGGAGACAGTGTGCCGCGGGGACACGGTTGCTGGTTTAGAGACAGTGTGCCGCGGGGACACGGCTGCCTGCAGGAGACAGGTGGGAATGGGCACTATGCAGGTTAGTGTGAGGTGTTCCTATCAACAGTAGACTCGGCTGGATAACAGGGGAAAAAAAAAAAAGCACCTTTAAGGCCCGCCAGTGGCCTCCGTTTCATGCTACAGTTAGGGTTTGGCCAGTTTGACCCTACTGCCACTTGCTGGTTTTTATGAATGAAGCTGTATTGCCCTACTCAGTCCTTTGTACATTACATATGATGCATATGGACTTGGCATGGCTGAGAAGCTGCAGCAGCATGGCCCCACTGCTGTACATACTATCTGACTTTGAAGAAAAACTTTACTGGCTCCTACTAAGTCTAAGACTCACATCCTTGCTTCCAAAAGCCTCAGCAAACAGACATCTTCATATGGTACCACTTCTCCCAAGTAGCCTCAGGGCCCTCGGAGCCCTGGTAAAGACTCCAGGCCAGAATTTGCTTCTTCCTACTGAGCCTCAGACTATGATGAATGCTTAAGAGGTACACACGCGCGCGCACGCGCACACAGACACACACACAGACACACACACACACACACACACACACACGTACGTACGTCCTGCTGTCTTCTCTTTTATCAAACAAGAAGCTACTCAAGTCCACTCCTCCTCGAAGCTCCCTGGACCCTTCTCCCCATCAGTGACACCAGGAGATGTAGCATGGATGCAGCCTGCACACAGCTTCTGCCAAGCTCCTTGCATGCTATCTACAGCTGAGCACCATATTTTGGTTGATTTTCTTCTCAGATCTTTTCATGGGTCAAATCTGTAAGCAAACACTGACCCAGTGTAAATCTTGAATGAAAACAGATACCCGCTGGTTGCCAGCCGTTATATAGATTTCAGTGCCATGAGGGCATTAGGGCGTCTTCTTGGACTTCATTGCGGTGGAATTAGGCTGCTGAGAAGCCTGCTTTCTGTGCCAAGGTGATAAAGATGCCCACACTGGTCACAGCTGGTCAGCTCTCCACTGCTGGAAGCTTCCTGTACTGAGCAATTCCTTGCCCCTTGTAGACCTATGATGAATGGGAGAACCGACCACGGAGCAGACAGGAGTCTCTGTTCCTGGAAATTTTGAAAAAGAAGGACCTCTGAAGTTCCATCCGACTTGGAACTAAGTGAGACTGGGAAACTCAGTGGAACACAGTAGGCCTATTCTGTGAGTGCCTAAGATACGGTAGATGTGGCTTTGTAAATTGATTGAGAAAGAAAGGCTCATTCATGAAATGGAATAGGGATAAGTTGGCTTGGAGGGAAATGATTTAGATTAGCATACCATGAAATAAATTACTGATGGGTTAATGAATAAACTATGTTCAAAAACAAACCAAGAAAATCCAGACAAAAATAGAATTCAGTATTTATTAAACATCTAACAAGAGATAAATTTTCTTTTTTTTTTTCCTAAATTTTTTTCATGTATTCATTTGTACATGGGTGTGTATGTATGCACCACAGCAAGCATGTGGAGGTCAGCACAGCCTGCGTGGGTTGGTTCTCTCCTTCTACCATGTGGGACCCAGGGGTCAAACTCAGGTCCTCCAGCTTGGCAGCAAGCGTCGCCCACCTGCTGAGCCATCTCACCAGCCCAAGAGATCGATTCTCTGGGTAAAGACTGAGGAAGTCAGAGGGCCGGAGAGGTGACTGATGGATAAGCACACTTACCTTCTTTTGTAGAGGCCTGGAGTTTGGCTGCCAGTACCCATGTCAGGCTGTTCACAGTGACCTGCAATTCCAGCTGCAAAGGAATATGCAGTGCCTATCTTACCTCCATGCAGTTTGCGGGCTTCGACTCTCACCGGGGGTGTGTGGAAGTTACTTCCCCTCACAGGCTCGCCTACAAAGTGAATTAGCAAGTAATTTTACTTTTACTAGCTTTTGAGTGAAAAATGTTTCCTTGGTGGAGTTGGAATTCCCTCTTCTTTTTGGAGAAAGCTGAGATTCTTTCACAGATCTGGGAATGATTACACTCCCACTTTGTGACCAGTCTTATCTTTTATATTTTTTGTTGGTTTGAGTGGACTTGCACTCATCAACTTGCTGTGTTTATCAGGAAAATGGATTCTTTTCTGGGTTATGAACTGTAAGTTTCATTTGTTTGAGACCGAGTCTCATGCAGCCCTGACGGGCCTCAGACTTGCTGTGCCGCTGAGGAGGGCCTTGCACGTCTGGTCCTCTCAAGTGCTAGAATTACATCCGTGCACGACCATGCCAGAAGTCAAGTTCATTTTTATTTGGGGGGTACTGAAGATCAAACTTGGCGTCTTGCACGTGCTGGGCAAGTCCACTGAACTACATCTACTGCTGATTGGTAAACTTTTAAAATAAGTTCTTTATTTACCTTTTGATTTGAAAGAGACTTGTTTAGAAATGAAATCCTGGATTGGGGCTCTAGCTCATTAGTAGAGTGTCTGTCAGCGTAAGGCCCTCGATTCAAATGCCAATACTACAAATTAAAAAAAAGATACTGATGCCCAGAGGGATGAACCTTCCTGTAGAGCAGGCCCTTGGCAAGCCAGCCCCCAGGGTCACAGCCAGTTTAGTCCTGTAATTTTACAAGGACATGTGCCTTTTATCATCAAGCCTCATCTGTAAAGCCAGAGTGGAGGCAGGTGGCTTCTCACCTGTCTGAAAGAGATTGCATTAGATTACATCTTTGTCACATAAATTGCTCACAACTGGATGGTAGCACAGCATGGTTAACATAGCAAACCCCAGGTACCCTGGGAACTCAGCCCAGCCTGCTCAGTTCCCTGTCTCCGCACTGAGATCTCCCACCCAGCCCAGCCTGCTCAGTTCCCTGTCTCCACACTGAGATCTCCCACCCAGCCCAGCCTGCTCACTTCCCTGTCTCCACACTGAGATCTCCCACCCAGCCCAGCCTGCTCAGGTCCCTGTCTCCACACTGAGATCTCCCACCCAGCCCAGCCTGCTCACTTCCCTGTCTCCACACTGAGATCTCCCACCCAGCCCAGCCTGCTCAGGTCCCTGTCTCCACACTGAGATCTCCCACCCAGCCCAGCCTGCTCAGTTCCCTGTCTCCGCACTGAGATCTCCCACCCAGCCCAGCCTGCTCAGTTCCCTGTCTCCCCACTGAGATCTCCCACCCAGCCCAGCCTGCTCACTTGCCTGTCTCCACACTGAGATCTCCCACCCAGCCCAGCCTGCTCAGTTCCCTGTCCCTGCACTGAGATCTCCCACCCAGCCCAGCCTGCTCAGGTCCCTGTCTCTGCACTGAGATCTCCCACCTCAACCCTTTTGTTTGGACTCAACGCCTCTCTCCTTTCTCACACAGCCATCCTTGTCCAAATCTGCATTTTTCCGGCAAAATTCAGAGAGAAGAAACTTCAAACTGCTGGACACTAGGAAGCTGAGTCGGGATGGAAGCGGGTCCCCTGTGAGAACCAGCCCGCCCTCTACACCTAGCAGCCCGGATGAAACTTTCTTTAACCTTGGAGACCTACAGAATGGCAGGAAGAAAAAAAAGATCCCCAGGGTAACACATACTTCAGATTTGGAGGTGCGGGATGTGCCCCCACTTCTCTGTGGAGGAAGTTGAGGACAGATTGTATGCGGTCCCCTGCTTTTCGTGTCCTTGTGGGACGGGGGACACAGTAGAGCCAGTGGACTAGGATATGTGGGTCGTCGTCTTCTCGGTTCTTACCGCGATCCAGTGTTCTTCCCCTTAGCCGTTCTCTCCCGCCTCCTTAACTAACCTTTTGATTCCAAACAGTCTTTTCCTGCGTGTGGGGGGGGGGGGGGGCGGAGGCAGGGAGGGAGGGACGGACACTGAGCACGAGTTTCACACTTGGCTAGGGAAGAGCTATATCCCCAACTCTTTTTTTTTTTTTTTTTTTTTTTTGAGACAGGGTCTTGCTAAGTTACTCAGTAGCTAGCTTACTGCTAGGAGCTAGTGATCCATTCGGGAGAGCTGGTCACGATGAGAAGGATTGGGTAGAGGCTTGACAGTTTCTCCCTTTCCCTCCCTCCCTCCCCCTCCCCCCCCCCTCTCTCACACACACACACACACACAACCAGGACCTCTACTGCTCCTATTCTTCCCAATGCATAAAAAAAGTCTGGTAAAATTTATTTACTTTATGTGTGAGTGTTTTGCCTGTGGGTAATGTGTGCTTTATGCATGCCTGGTATCTGCAGAGGCCAGCAGAAGGCATTAGATCTTCTAGACCTGGAAGTCCAGCTGGTTGTGAGCCACCATGTGGGTGCTGGGAATTGAACACTGGTCCTCTACAAGGGCAGCCAACATTGACCGCTGACCCACCCCTCTAGTCCCAGGTTCTACACTTTCAGGCTATTTGATTTGCCTCAACTGCGCATGGTATATTTGCTCTCCCTCCCACACCCCAGAGTTACCTGGAGGCTGCCCCTGTGGAAAGGGAAAGTGGAGCATGTCCTCAGGGGCTCTGCTGAAGGTGCCTTTCAGTAATGGCACCTGTTGAGTGGCTCCCCTGGGGAACACAACTGGGGATGAAGGACACCTGGGGACCATGGAAGATCTACCATGGCAGCCTAGAACGTTAAAGCAAGAGACTTTTGAGATAACCTGATCCCTCTCTTGTAGATGAGGACATCAGAGGAGAGAGGTCAAAGAAATGGCCTGCTGGTGCCCAGATGTAAAGGGGCCAGAAAATTAAAAGTATGGTAAAAATAAAAATGGAGTATTTAGCTGGGCAGTGGTGGTGCACACCTCCAACCCCAGCACTCGGGAGGCAGAGGCAGGCGGATCTCTGTGAGTTTGAGGCCAGCATGGTCTATAGACAGCGTTCCAAGACAGCCAGAGCTGTTACACAGAGAAACCCTGTCTCAGACATAACTAATTAATTATTTAGCTAGGAGTAGTCGCTCAAGTCTATAGTCCAAACTCAGAAGGAAACTGAGGCAGGAAAATCACCATGGATTCAAAGCCAGCCTGAGCTACAAAGTGAGTTCCAGGCCAGTCTCCCCACCCCACCCCACCTCCCAAAAAAAGCAGAGCCAAGGGTTAGGCTGGGTGCTGGAGCATAAGCCTGGTGTACACAAGACCCGGGTTCAGTCCTCAGCACCCCGCCCCCCCCCCCAGAGAAGACATGATAAACAATGTTGGTGTGGGGATCTGAGGCACAGGTGCTGTGGATGTGCCAGACCCACAAGCCCCTGGGGTCTGGCACAGCGTGTGACTCCACCCAGCCGCTCAGAGGAGAGAACAGCAGAAAGAGACACACAGGAAACACCAGATCCTGTCTGGCCAACAGCAAGAGAGGCCTGTGCATTTGAAGTAGATCTGTTCGCAGTGTCAGCCCGCATGGCACGGGGGATACTGGGATGTGAAGCGGGCTCCGTCACGGGAGAAGCCATCTGGGCTGGGTGGTCTTAAGCCCTGGGATATGTCCCATTCCAGAGCATTCTGGTGCACTTCCATGCCACACGTGTGCAGCTGTATAATTAGGGGCCCCTGAAGTTCTTCCACAGAGCACCCCTTTGCGCAGGCAGGAGTAGGACTCAGAGGCCACTGTAAGTGCTGCCCCATCTGCTGGGGCCTGTCCAGACATTCCCTACCTGGGAATTGTTTTTTCTGTCTTTTCCTTCTCTTGTTTTGTTTTGGGAGTAAATGGCTCTTTCCTAAGCCACAGTGACGCCACAGCGTGAAGGTGTCAGCGGGAAGCTGAGTGACCCTGTGAGCCAGGGAAATTGTGTGTCCCTTCCTCCAACCACCCAAGTGTCTCTGCTGGGTGCAGGACTGTCTAGACCCTGGCTGCCCACGGGCAGTGAGGCCAGCCTCCTCCAGTGTTTCGATAATGTGGTTGAAAGAATGATCAGAAGACGGGGAGACAGTGCACTCTGCCCCTTTCCCTGAACCTTGGCATCTAGGAAAGAAGGGCCAGCCTAGGCGACCCGATCGATCGTCCGCGCCAGGGACGGGAGTTAACACTGGCTTTTCTTCTGGTATCTGGCAGCTGGTATTGCGGATCAATGCCATTTATGAGGCCCGGAGAGGAAAGAAACGGGTGAAGAGGCTATCCCAGTCCACGGAGAGCAACTCAGGAAAAGGTAGATGCTCTGCCCCGCCCTGCTGGGCTGCCCTCCTCACTAGAATCCGAAGACATCCTTTCCGGGGAGCTGTCTTCTGTAGTTTCCTGGTTCACTGAAGAGGAGGCAAGGGGCTGCTGCTGGCCCGCCCTTCTCTCTGGGCCAGAGGGCAGCTCAGTGGTGCAGGCTCTGACTTAGCTGTACCTGTGTGTCACCTGACTCTGGCAGCGGCCTTCCTGGCCCGGCTGCAGTAGAGGGCTTCAGCCTCCTGCTGTAGTCTGATAGAGGAGCCACCTTCCCCAGAGTCAGGTTGGTTTGGTAACACATTAAGTCGAGCAGAATCCGACTGGCATGTTGACGTAGTTGGCCTGGAAGTCTGGGGTCTGTTGCGCTGGAATTCACGTGTGCCCTTCCTTCCTTCCTTGTTCTTCTGGTCCAGTGACAGACGAGAACAGCGAGTCTGACAGCGACACTGAGGAGAGGCTGAAAGGTAAGGAGAGTCGGGGCGGGGTGGGGGTGGGGGGCGGGATGACTAGGAAGCGACAGCCATGCTCCTTCCCACTGCCGAGGGACGGACACAGCCTGTGCAGTCTGGCTCGGCAAGGCGTGACTGCCTGGGAGAGCATAGGACCTAAAGTGTGAGCAGAGGGGGGCCGAGCCTGTGCAGGGACGGGGATGTGACGGTGTGCCTCTGATGATGACGGGCGCCACACTTGAGAGTGGCTGTGAGTGGCAAGCAATCTCTTAAGATCTCGGAGCCTCTGGTTCCTCGCTTGCCAGGTAAAGTAGGTAAAACATTCAGTGATCCAGGTCCAAGCTTTAGTGAATTTGCTGAGATCTCTCAGACCCCATTGGGGAACAGAGGGCAGCCCTGAGTGCTGATCAATGTGACAGGACTGGGCCACTTAGTGGCTCCACCTACATTACCTCTGACACCATCTGCTACCTGGGCCACCCCTAGAATAAACAAGTCCTTTCCCACTGCAGAGAACTGGCTGGGGCAGATGTGGCAGTGAGTCCCTGAGGTAGCCGGGTCTCGGCCATTATGTCACACATGGGATGTCTACAGAGCTCTCAGTCTAAGAGCTCCATGGTCTGGATTTTGTCACTTCACACAAACTGAATGATGGAAGTGCGTGAGGGGAAATGTACAAGTCCCCACCCTAAAGACAGATGGAGGGGAAGCCTTGTGGAGCTTCCGACTTGAGGTCAGCGGCAAAGCCCTGGCCGGTCCTGAGCCTGGATCCTGTGCCCTGCTTGGCCGACAGGCCAATAAATGAAGGGTGCCCCTTCCTCAAGTTTGACAAGAAGCCCAAAGGAAGGATTTTCTACTAATTTGCTAGATGTGGAAAGACTCAAGGGATTAGAAAAAGTACTGAAGCTAGGAATTACGTAATCCGTCAAGCACTGAGCAGTTCCACATTGGCAGATGAGTCACGTCAAGCCTGTGGCTTCCTTCTCTCCACAGCTCACAGCCAGCGCCTGGTCAATGTGAAGTCACGCCTCAAGCAGGCCCCTCGGTACTCGTCACTTGACCGGGATCTCATCGAGTACCAGGAGAGGCAACTTTTCGAGTACTTTGTGGTCGTGTCTTTGCACAGGAAGCAGGCAGGGGCTGCCTATGTGCCAGAACTCACCCAGCAGTTTCCTCTGAAGGTAGGGAGACAGGTCCCTGCGGGCTGCCCGGGCACTGCCACATCCTGGCTGTTGGCTTGGATTCAGGGAGGTGAGGCAGTCTGGGAAAGACTTAAGGCCTAGAACCTAAGGAGTATCTGCCACATGAAAAAAACTAGAAAAAAATAGAAAATGTCACAGGCTCCAGGAAGACAGAATTGGGAATGCAAAACAGGCCCCAAAACAAAACAAACAAACAAACAAAAACCAAGCAGAAATACTCCCAGGTATGCCACTGGTGGCATAATCTTTAAGCCCAGCACTGAAGAGGTAGAAGCAGAGGCAGGTCGATCTCTGTGTTTGAGGTCAGTCTGAATTGCATAGAGTTCCAGGATAGCCGGGGCTGCATAGTGAGACCCTATCTCAACAAAAGAAAGAAAGAAAAAGAAAAAAACTTCTTCCCGGGACTGCAGACATAGCTTAGTTTTTAGGGCGCTGGTGCTGCACAAAGCCCTGAGTTTGACCCCCAACCCCACACAAATTGGCCAGGGTAAATGCACACCTGCCATCTCAGCACTTGAGAGGTAGAGAAAAGGGGTCAGAAGTTCAAAGTCTTCTTAAAGGATGCATAGCGAGTTCAAGGCAGGCCTGGGATACATGAGACCCTATCTCAAAACAACAACAGAGCCCTTTCGAGTTCCTATGGTCACAGTGCTGACCATCTGTCCTCTTTGTCTCCTTGTCCAGCCAAGCCTTTTCCCTGCCTGTCTCAGCGTTTTCCCCTTAAGCCACATCCTAAGTAGCATCACAGCTGTGTCTGTGCCGAAGCATCTTTGAATGCACCCTGTTTCTGTTTTAGGGGAAAACCCTGCTATGTTGTGGCTTATACCACTGGTAATATCCAGGGGCCTAAAATAAAGGCCTCTTAATAAAGCCTGCAGTGACATGGCCAGTGATCCCGAAGTCACTCTCAGGCTTTGGAATCTTTATTCAAGAGTCTACTATATTCTAATTCAGTCCAATCAGAATTTACATTTAGGCATTCAAACTATTTTCTGCTTGGCCCCAAGTCTATAGAGATAAAGAAGGTGGGTTTCCTGTCCTTGAGGAAGGTATACCAGATGCATGCTGAAAGAGTGTATGTATTCACAGGAGCTATCGGGAGGTAGAGACCAGGCCCCAGAAAAGGGGGAGCTCATCTTGAATTATGCTGGGCTTCTGTGGCAGTCACCTCATGCAGGACCCCTCCAAGGAAGGCCTGAACCCTGCCTGTCTGCCTGCTGCTGTCCTTTCCCAGACAGCTTTTTTCATCATCGTGGGCTAGCACAGTGGTCCTTGAAGTTTAGAACAGTGATATAAGTGGAGGTAACCATGGGTACACAACCTCCACACAGGCACTGACCCCTCTGCCTTCCGCTGCCTCGCCTTTAAGGAACACCCTCCTGAAAGCCCCGCTGCATGGATGTCTGGGTTGTGGGGTCTGCCTGGTACATCCATGTGTGAGGAGCTCCGCCTCCCAGCCCAGTTGAGAGCCCCAGTAGACACCAAGGCCTGAAGGACTGACTTGTCCTTCTCACTGTCCTCGGTGCCCAGTGCATTGCTGTGCTGTATGATAACCCTTAACTGGGGTTCCAGGAACAAAGGCATTAAATCATGAATTAATCACTGACTCATCAGAACTGCTGAATGCTTGCCATTTCCAGCCTGGAGCCTTTCGACTAAGACTCCCACTGAAAACCCTTTTTTAGGAGATAGTTAAAAGTCACTTTTGCGGGGTTGAGGATTTAGCTCAGTGGTAGAGCGCTTACCTAGCAAGCGCAAGGCCCTGGGTTCGGTCCTCAGCTCTGGAAAAAAAAAGTCACTGTTGAAAACGGAGCTAATTCAGAAAGCTATAAAGAAAAGAAACCACCCATGGTCTTACAGCTAGCAGGTTATTGCTTTGGCCTAGTCTTAACTCATACTGTTTCCTCTGTCTTTATGCTGCAGCCATTGTGATGGTCTTGTGCCATGACCCATGTACAGCCTTGTAAGCATACTGTTCTAGAACATACTTAATACAAATTCTGAAGCATCTGTTTTGAAGTTCTCTAATGCCCCAGTATGTAGGGAATCCTTCTCTGTTTAATTTATCTTTCTCTTTGGAAATATGTTTTTGCTCCTGATATTTCTTATGTAAATTTGTTTTATGTTGCTCATTCTGGTTCATTCTGGGCCTTCTTTTGTTCTGGGATAGGGTCTTTTATATGGCCCTATTTATTTAGATTTTGATAATTTTGTTGTTTGGTTTGGTTTGGTTTTTTGTTTGGTTGGTTTTTTGATGGTGATGGTTATGTGCATGCGCATGCGTGTGCATTTGTGCATGTGCATGTGTGGTTGCATGAACATGTGCGTGTTGTGACAGGGTCTCCTGGAACTCACCAAGTAGAACAAGCTTACCTCAAACTCACAGAGATCAGCCTGTCTCTGCCCTGAAAGTACTGGGATTAGAGACATACAGGGGCTGGAGAGATGGCTCAGCCGTTAAAGGCTAGGCTCACAACCAAAAAGATAAGAGTTCGGTTCCCAGCACCCACGGCTGTCTCTCCAGCCACAAAAATAAAAAAATAAAATTAAAAAAAAAAAAAGAACATACACCACCACGCCCAGCCTTTTTATAAGCTTTTAAATAATGGATTTTGCCATGGTAGTGATGACGTATGCCTTTAATCTTAGCACTCGGAAGGCAGAGCCAGGCGGATCTCTATGAGTTTGAGGCCAGCCTGGTCTACAGAGCGAGATCCAGAACAGAGAAACCTTGTCTCAAAAAACCAATAATAATAATAATAATAATAATAATAATGGGTTTTATTCCACATTCCAATAATTACCTTATTCAAGGTTGGAAGTCCATATTTTTACACTAATAATATTCCATTAAGCCAGGCGTGGTTGCTCACACCTGTAATCCTAGCACTTGTGACTGAGGCAGGAGAATCTTTGTGAGTTTGAAGCTAGCTTGAAGTACATATGAGACCCTGTCTCAAAAAAGCAAAACCAGGCCCGAGGGTCTGAAGAGATGGCGCAGTGGCTGAGAGCACTTTCCACTCTTCAAGACCTTCGTTCAGTTCTTGGCACCACATCAGGTGACTCACAGCTGCCTGTGACTCCAGTTACATGGGACCCAGTGCCCTCTGGCCTCCAAGGCGACCTTCAGCAACGTAGTACACATAAACTCACCCAGGTACACACACATATACACAAAAGTGAATAAATAATAAGAATAAAAACAAAGCAAAAACCAGCTATAAAATGGAAACAGATTCCTGTTGATTTCATACACAAAATAAGCAAACTCTTTTTTTTTTTTTTTTAGTGTATTTTGACATAGATTCTCACAGAGCCAGGCCAGCCTTGAACTTACTGTGTAGCTAAGCGACTGAGATTACGTGTATGCATGACCACGCCCAGTCTTCATGACATTAACTATAATCTCTAAGTCAGACTTTAATTAATCTTCATCCTCCCCGTCTGTACTGCCTGAGATTCTACCCTGAGTGCTGGAGAGAGACCAACAGTCAGGATCAGTTTCCTTCCTTGCTCTAAACTGACTGTGTGACCAGGACAAATCACTTACTATCAAAGGCCTGTCTCCTTCTGTCTGAAATGAGAGGGCAGGCCTCATTATGTCCAGCTCCCATCCAGGTCCACATTCAGTCACACACACACACACACACACACACACACACACACACCACACACACACACACCACACACACCACACACACACACACACACACACACACACACACACACACACACACACCGCCGTGGAACTAGTTTTCATTGTGTAATACAGTCGTGCTATCTGTAGTCACTGTGCATATAACCACACTTGGAGGTCAGAAGAGCTGATGTGCAGAGCTACCTCCCAGATCCATGAGCCCCCTTTGGAAAGGGTTGTCATGGAGACTTTTCCTTACTGACCCGAAGCATCATTGCAGAATATTAATCAGAATGTCTTTCTGAAGCATGTGGTCTTCCGTCTGATGACTGACCTCTCAGACTACAGTTGCATTGTCTTGGGGAAAACAGCCACAGACGAGCTTCAGACCCTTCCCCAGGACGCTGCTGAGAGGGCAGTCATAGGCAGAGAAGGGGCACCGGGCTTTACCTCTCCTCCCTTCTCAGGATTAGTCTGTGACCCTCTCCCGTCTTGCTCTTTGCAGTTGGAAAAGTCATTCAAGTTCATGAGAGAGGCTGAGGACCAACTGAAGGCTATTCCCCAGTTCTGCTTCCCCGATGCCAAGGACTGGGCTCCTGTCCAGGAGTTTACCAGGTAAGAGCTTCCAACATCCCTCTACCCACAGCCACAGTTTGAGAGTTGGATGGGGGAGGTGAGGCGGTGTTAGGTAGCAGAGCCTATAACTTAGGAGTTAACAATCCTCATTGGCTCCAGCCTTGGAATCTCCCTGTGTGTTTTTCAAGTTTCCCTGAGACAAGAGACACCTTCTAAGTGGGCATTTATGAAGCCTCCCGAATAGAATCCTAATCTGGGAAAAGTTAGGGAAGTGGCCCACCAGCCATCCGCACTCACACAGGGCTCAGGAAGCATTCCAGTGGCCTCTCTAGCTGGTGCTCGGACTGGGATCTGTTCACATTTCTGCTTTAGAGCGTGTGTGGTGTTAGCTGTCGGCATTTGGCCCAACTCAGTAGGTTCATATGCTGAATGCCTGAGGGACGCTGCATTCTGTGAAGCTGGCCTGCAGTTTTGAAGGCCAGCCTCAAGGTAGCTGTTCAAGAACATTTCTGTGAGAGAAGCACCCCATGGCCAGGCCCGAGAAAGGCCCATCCCTTTCCTCTCCTCAGCTGTTCCCTCCTGAGTCACACCCTCACCTTCCACTAGTGAAGAGAAACACAATCCCTCTTCCTTCTCATAGTGACTAACCGTTACGTCTACACCCTGGGATAGCTCGGGTGACAGAATTATGGGTAGAAAAACCTCTCTCAGGACATTTCCACTCTATCTTCTAAAAGGATGGGCAGTCAGAGCAAAGAGCTCTGAGCATCTCTCCAGCCTCCCCCTTGCCCTCTGCCGCTTCACTGCTCCGGTGGGGATGTGCCTTTGGATTTGTCATGTTTTGTAACCTGTTTGTGTTTTCACAACCACAGTGAAACATTCTCGTTTGTCTTAACTGGAGAAGATGGGAGCAGAAGGTTCGGTTATTGCCGAAGATTGCTGGTTAGTACTCTGCCTGTCACTCAGCCAGAACTTCCTAGAGAGTCAACCCCTTGAGACTCAGGTTTCACCTCTGCTGCTGGAGGTGCAGGTGGTGGCAGGTTACCCAAGGAGTAAAGAACATAGATAAGGCTAGACCTGGTAATGTACACCTGTAATTTCAGTACCAAAGAAGGTGAGCAGGAGGCTCTTGAGTTTAAGGCCAGCTTGTCTCAAATCATACAACACACACACACACACACACACACACACACACACACACACACACACACACACACGGACAGGGGGTGATTTGAAGACTCATTAAGTTTTCTTAGTAGGAAGAGGTGATGTCTCTATATCAGTAAGAAAATACTTCATTGCCTGGCTTGCTGGTGTACATCTTTGGTCCTGATACTTGGGAGGCAGAGGCAGGCCAATCTCTGTGAGTTCAAGGCCAGCCTCAAACTCAAACAGGGCAAGTTCCAAGACAGCCAGGGCTGTTACACAGAGAAACCCTGTCTTGAACACACACACACACACACACACACACCAAAAAGAAAGTGCTTCATTGATTTTTTTTTTTCCCACCAAATTAAAGACCTTTCTCTCCTTAAGCCAATTTTCCTTTGTGATAAAACATTGCTAAACAGACCCTGGTTGCTGAGTGAGAACGTTCAGAATAGTTACTAAGAAGAAAAGGTTCAGGACTGGAAAGATGGTTCAGCGGTTAAGAGCCCTGGTCACTCTTCCGAGGACACAGGTTCAGTTCCCAGCACCCACATGGCAGCTCATAACTGTCTGTCACTCCAGCTCCAGTGGATCTGGCATCCTCATGCAGACATGCATGCAGGCAAAACCCCAATGTACATAAGAAATAAATGTTTAAAAAAAAAAAAAAAAAAAAGGTCAGAAACTGGGCCTGGAGAGCTGGCTGCGGAGTTTAGAGCACTTGTCGCTTTTACATGAGCCTGGATTTGGCTCCCAGAACACACCTGGTGGCTCACAGCCATCCCTGCTCCAGCTCCAGGGCATCCAGCTCGCTCTTCTGACCTCCGAGTACCCCCGGCATAGAAATGTGCTTAAAAGGGGTAGGGATATATGTCAGCGGTGGCCGTGGTTTTCATCTCCAGCCATTGCAAGAAAGAGGGAGAACGAGGGCTGCTAATGCATGACACATTAGATGTTTAATATTTATCCAATTGATGGATAAGAAGTGTGGGTAACAACTGAACAGACTAAGTGGACTGATACCTGCGTTATTATAGTTGCTTTAAAGTTTTGAGATTAACTGGTCCCGGTCCCTTGAAAAGTAGCTGAAAGGGATTTCCCAAAAGGGATTTCCTAAATGACTTCTCATTTGGGATCGTGGTTTTAATAAATGTCCATTTTCAAACAACTGGCAGGAGGGACTGCAGTGAAGCAGTAAACAAGCGTCCCGACCTTACGGTCCAAGACCACAGTCAGCACCTGTGCGTTGCACCCTTGACCTCAGGGCCTTCCAAAGAGTCAAAACAGGGCTGGCAAGATGGCTCAGGAGGTGGAGGCACTTGCTGCCAAGCCCGAGGACCTGCATTTCATCCCTGGAATCCACGGGGGCTGGCGAGCTGGCTCCAGGGGGCTTGGAGCACTTGTTTTTGCAAAGAGCCTGCATTTGGTTCCCAAAATGCAGCTGGCGGCTCACAGCCATCCATACTCCAGCTCCACGGTATCTGACTTGATCTTAGAAAAGAGAACTGGGCCGGGCGGTGGTGGAGCCCTCCTTTAATCTCAGCACTCGGGAGGCAGAGCCAGGCAGATGTCTGTGAGTTCGAGGCCAGCCTGGGCTACAGAGCGAGCTCCAGGACAGGCTCAAAAAGCTACAGAGAGACCCTGTCTCGAAAAAACCAAAGAAGGAAAAGAGAGAACTGGCCTGCAAAGTTGTTATCTGGCCTTCACCTGTGCACCACGGCGTGCATGCACCCGCCCACAGAAACACATAAATGCAACAGGGATTTCAAAATAGTCCCACAGACTTCTGAATGGTAAAATAGGGTGATGGTGAGTACCTACCTCACATGATAGCTCCAGAGCGGTAGGGTTCTTTCTCTCCTGTCGATGCTGATACTCAGGATGGCCTTGTATTTCTCTCCCAAAAAGCCTGGAGGCAAAGGGAAGCGGCTTCCTGAAGTGTATTGCATTGTCAGCCGCCTGGGATGCTTCAGCCTCTTTTCAAAGGTGAGAACTTGGGGTGGGAGAACAAGACCGGCCCCAGGGGGACTCAGGAAACAGCACCCCAGAGGGACCCAGGAGACAGCACCCATCTCCTGCCGCCTTTAGTCATATTCCTGCGATCTTGCTCACTGTTTCTCCGCTCTCTCCCCACTTCTCATCGGTTTCTCTCATCAGTGGTTCAAGAAATAAGAGTAATGAAGGATGTGGCCATGGGGGCTCACTCCTGTAATTCCAGCTCTGGAGAGGCTGAGGCAGGAGGATTGCTCGTTCAAGGCCAAGGGTGGACTATAGAGAAAGACCCTGTCGAGAAAGAGGATTTTTAAGAACTAGGTCCTGAAGAAGAGACAGAGGAACAAAGGGAAGGAGGAAGGGTGGGTGGGTCAGGGTTGTAGCTCAGTCCCGAGTGCACACAAAGCCCTTGGCTGGATCTCAAGCACAGGAATAAAAACTGTACCTGTAGCGACTCAGTAAGTCACCTGTCAAAGTAGCAAGAAGAAACTGTGGTTTCCCTATTAACACGTAGTATGAACTACAAAGTCACATAAAGGGACACAGAAAAGAAAATTATTGGAGCCAGTGTCTTAGAGAGTCAGGAGTCAACAGCTCCTCATGAGCTCCACCCCTCTGTCCCCTGAATTCTTGAGGCACCAGAACTGAGCACACCTTGACCGCCTGGCTTCAGAATAGCTGAGCTGCCTTTCTGACTCGTAGATCTTGGACGAGGTGGAAAAGAGAAGAGGCATCTCCCCTGCCCTGGTGCAGCCCCTCATGAGAAGCGTCATGGAAGCCCCTTTCCCAGCCCTGGGCAAAACTGTCGTTGTCAAGAACTTCCTGCCAGGCTCAGGGACTGAGGTAAGCTGTCAGACTCGCTTCCTCTGTCAGAACAGGTGGCCCAGCCAGCCAAGTCCCTGTGGCTGGACAGGCTGTCTTTCAGCAGGGCATCCAGCTCAGTGGTTTCCCTGATCACGCCTCATAAACCCCACCCTCGGTCCAGTCTATCCAGCCCAGGCTCGGCTCCAGGAGGCAACCCACAAGAACCATGCAGTACAGCATGCGGTTTTTCCCAGACATGCGCTGTGTGTCCGTGGTTTCTTTTCGAAGCCCATAGTCATCAGTCTTCTTTGGATCTGTTCACATTTTCAGTCTGTGTTCCTAAGTTTATGACATGAACTGTTCTTTGCAGTGAAGACCGTCTTGGATACTACTTACTATTTGCCCTAGGCTTCAGATCCTGTCATTTACTTGGTTGGACCCTGAGACCTGATGAGGAACCTTGTTTTCTTCTTTCTTTTTCATGTCATGATAGCCCTGTAAACGTCAGAACACCGGTCCCTTCCGACCTGGGATCTCTGCTGTAAACCAGTTGCTTCTAGAGACAGAAGAGAAGAGGGTGTATCGGGGACATACCACGTCCACCCGGTTTTCCAGCACTGAGCAGTTGTGGGGAACACACAACCACCCCACACGGGTGTAGTATCTTGGCTATGAGATTGTTGCAGGAGGTTAGCAGTGAGGGAGTCCCAGCGTGGGGAGAGTACTATGCTATGGTAGAAGGGAAACTCTTCTCACACCGATGTCACTGGACAGAAGTCAGCTCTTTACAGAAGCTTAGAAACTCACACATGCAACTTGTGAGAAACCCAGGTCATGTGAGCAAGTGAGGAACAAGACGATACACACAGCAAGCTTAAAAACTAGGAACACACAGAAGGGATTGGCATGTGCTGGGCACACCTATAATCCCAGCCTCTGGAAGGTGGAGGCAGGAGGATCAAGAATTCAAGGCCATAGAGCTGGAGAGATGGCTCGGTGGCTAAGAGTGCTTTC
This sequence comes from Peromyscus maniculatus bairdii, assembly GCF_049852395.1. Classification (NCBI taxonomy): domain Eukaryota; kingdom Metazoa; phylum Chordata; class Mammalia; order Rodentia; family Cricetidae; genus Peromyscus; species Peromyscus maniculatus. The sequence goes on from NC_134854.1 coordinate 51,560,697, forward strand.
TGCTCTTCCGGAGGACCCAGGTTCGATTCCCAGCACCCACATGGTGACTCATCCATCTGTAACTCTAGTTCCAGAGGATCTGATGGCCTTTGTGGGTACTGCATTGCTTGTACATGGTTTGTGTGTACATCGTGCACATACATGCAGACAAAAACACCCATACACATAAAAGATAATTTTTTTTCCTTAAAAGCACTTGCTGCCCAAGCCAATGGCTTGATTTGATCTCTGGAACCCACAGAGGGAGGGGAGAACTGACTCCTGAAAATCGCCCCCTGACCGCCACACATGTATGTGCCTTGGTACATGCACACCTGCACTCATACACACATCATGCACACACATTTAATAAATACATACACACAAATAAATAAATAGTTCAGGGCCAGGGATTTTCTTCCAACAGAGACAGGATTTCCCCCAGGACTTTGAGGCTAGGTCAGTTTTCAACTTAAACCATCCAAGGGGCATCCAGGTAAGCTCTTCCAGGAGGAGCTCCTTACATGGCCAAGGGCCGAGCACTCTGCTGTCCATCTTCCTTGTCTCCAGGGAGGCGTGCGGTGTAAGCCCACCTTCAAAGCTGCTTCCGTTCCCTGGCAGGTGATCGAGCTGTGCCGCCCCCTGGACTCCCGGCTGGAGCATGTGGATTTTGAGTCTCTGTTCTCCTCCCTCAGCGTCCGGCACCTGGTCAGTGTTTTTGCCTCCCTGCTTCTGGAAAGGAGGGTCATCTTCATTGCAGACAAACTCAGGTACCAAGCTCTGCCGCTTCTGATAGTATGTGTGAACGATGCCAGTCTCAGACTCTCAAGGGTGTAGAGATTGGGTTCCGGGGAGCGAGGATGACCGGAGGCCTCTGCGGCCCCTCGTGGGGCAAGGGGAGGTAGACTGTGTGCGGCATATGCCTCTCTGGTATGCGGCCTGCTTTCCGTGTGGTTTGCTGTGAACGAGATACTCTTGTATGTGAGGGAAACCAAGGCAGAAGGTATGTGGACCTGCCCTCCAGAGTTCTCATTCCAGTCGGGCACCAAGAAGTAAGCAGTCTGCATGGCACCACGTGGGGAGGGCTTGTTAGAGCCGTGAGCTCAGGTGGCAAAGGGTGGGAGAGATGCTGACCTAGCACCGAGCCCCAGAGTATGTTGCAGGCAGGAGGAGCCATCCGTGTGAAGCGAGGAGTCAGAAGTCACACACACACACACACACACACACACACACACACCTGCCCTATAGGATGCCATCCATAGCCCAATGATCTCTGAATCAAAAAGGCCACATCACAAATCAAAAAAATCCAGAAGGAAATAAGAATTTGTATTGATCCTGAACTTCTGGCAAAGGCAAAATTCCTTGCATTTTCATCATTTCAGGCCTTTAATCCCAGCACTCTGGAGGCTGGGGCAGGTGGATCTCCGTGAAGTCAGGGCAGCATGGACCACACAGTAAGACCTTATTTAAAAAACAAAACAAATAAAACCACTGACTTGGGCTCAGCAGATAAGGTCCCTGCCACCAAGCTAGACGGCCTGAGTTCAATCCCCAGCACCCACGTAGTGTGAGGAGAGAACTTACTCTTGCAAGTTGTTCTCCGGCTTCTGTGAATGTGTGCACACATGCTCGCACACACAATCAATGTATGTAAAAAAAAAAAAATTGCCAAAATACTGGCCTCCTCTGAACTGAGAGAATAGGAGCGTGTGAGGTGGCTGTCACCCCAGGAAGGGCCAGGATTGGGGCCACCAGCGGCTGAAGTAGTGACGGCCACCTGAGAGGCCCATCTGGGAAGAAGACATGCCAGGAACTAACAGGAAAAGCAGCACTGCCTGTGTGGTCTGGAGAGGAACCACGACTCTGAGCTGTGGAGAGGGAACGGAAGAGGGAGGAAGAAAGGGACCGAGGAATGAAGAGATCACATGTTTCAACATGGAGTTCATGGGGGGAGCAAGCATCCCGCCCTGTCCTCCACTGTAGCCGTCTGGTCACCTTTATGATGCCCGTCTTTGGACAGTTGCCATTTGGCTCTCCCCTGGCTGTCCCCATCGCATGTCTGAGCCCCTCTTCACTTTGAAATGTCACCATTATTACGTTCCCTGTGCACTGCTGTCAGCCCAGGAAGCAGGGGCCCCGTCCTCAGGCTGCAGCTGGTGCTGGGAGCTGGGCAGCTCTCCAGGCTCCTGGGCACTGGGAAATCAGACAGAGTTCTCAATGCTTGGGTCCTGGAAGCCAGGGATGACTAATAGCCCTCTAGTGACCGGGATCAGGTTTCATCGGCTCTGTGGTAACTGTCTCCATGTTCTGAAAGGCCCACTCCCTGCTCCCTAGCAGCCCCCATCCCCTTAGATTCTCAAGGCTTGGATTTGAGGGAGGGGGCAAAGGTGGATTTCAGAAAGTTCTTGGTGGCCGGGCGGTGGTGGTGCACACTTTTAATCCCAGCACTCGGGAGGCAGAGCCAGGCGGATCTCTATGAGTTCGAGGCCAGCCTGGGCTACCAAGTGAGTTTCAGGAAAGGCGCAAAGCCACACAAAGAAACCCTGTCTCGAAAAACAAAACAAAACAAAAAAAAAAAAAAAAAAAGAAAGAAAAGAAAAAAAAGAAAGGTCTTGGCAACAAGTAGAGACCAGATAAATAAATCCAGAGCCCTCCAGGAGTGGAGCTGGGGACACAGCCCCTAAGGAACTTCCTTCTAAGATGAAGATGTTTGACCAAGGGAGGCCAAGCTGGAGAAGATGCCTAAGGTCGTGAGTGTGGCTGGAGCTGAGCAGGCTCCGAGCATCAAGTATGAGTTTTCTGGTCGGAGTACAGTGAAAGAAAGGATGGGGACAGGCGGGGAGGAAGTGTCTGCCCAGCCAGCAGCCAGCGTGGGCTCCGAGTGTTAGAAGACCTGGGATACATTCTACCAAAGAGTCTAGAAAAGAGTGCCACCCACCTGCCTCTGCCCTGGACAGATTTCTGAGTGGGCAGAATGGACACTGGCCAGCCCCCTTGAGCAGATCTCCATACTCCTGAGAGGTCTCTGCTCTGGTCCTCAGCTAGTCCAGGAGGGCCTTTGGGGTTTTTCTCCTCACCTTACCTTCCGTGGGGTCTGACATTCTGCTCTTGGAGATCTACTCACTGTGGCAGGCAAGGGCACTTAAATCATCCTTGGTGGCTTTTGCAGCAGATGTTGGATGCCACAGAGGGAGATTTTTATAGGGGTGGGGAGGGCAGCAGGAATATGGCTAATTTTTATGCCCTCTTTGGGGCCAGAGCCTGGCTTTATACTAACTAGTGTGCACATATGCCTGTGTGTATATAAACTGTCTTAATTGCATTTTTATTATTTACTTTGTTTTTTTTTTTGTTTGTTTGTTTTTTTTGAGACAGGGTTTCTCTGTGTAGCTTTGTGCCTTTCCTGGATCTCACTTGGTAGCCCAGGCTGGCCTCGAACTCACAGAGATCCGCCTGGCTCTGCCTCCCGAGTGCTTGGATTAAAGGCTGCGCCACCACCGCCCGGCTTATTTACTTATTTTTGAGACACTGTCTCATGTAAAGTATCCCACGATGGCCTCAAATACTCTGTATGGCTGAGAATAGCCTTGAACTTCTGATCCTTCTGCCTCCACCTCCCAGCTGCTAGAACTACAAGCATACACCACCAAGACCAGTTTATAGGAATGGAATCCAGGGCTTCTCGAAAGCTAAGCAAGGAACTCTATCAACTGAGCTACATCACTTTTTTTGGTTTTTCAAGACAGGGTTTTTTCTCTGTGTAACAGTCCTGGCTGTCCTGGAACTCACCTTATAGACCAGGCTGGCCTCGAACTCACAGAGATCTGCCTGCCTCTGTCTCCCGAGTGCTGGGATTAAAGGCGTGCGCCACCACCGCCTGGCTGCTATATCACATCTTAAATTGCACTTTAGTCCCTATACAGCCTCACACATGCACATCCTCTCAGATCACACTGGAAGTTTTTTCCCAGAGCAGGAGGGACCCTGAACACTCAGCCCTTAATCCTGGGTCTCCACATTTGTAGGGCATAGGGATTGATTGAGCCCTGGAGAGTGACTTTCTGGGCTCCAGTGTCCTAGGCAGACACTTTTGCTGTTAAACATGGCTCAGTATGTTTTCCCTCCTGCCCAGTAAATTAACATCCATGTTACACTAGTCCCGTGCAGATTTACATGGAGGCTATTGTAGGCAGAAGTTTCTCTCCTGCAAATAGTGACTTACAGGACGAGAACAAAGCCTAACTGGAGAGGTGAACAGGGGTCGGGGGTGTAGCTCAGCTGGCAGAGGGTTTGCCTAGTGGGCACAAAGCCCTGGCTTCCATCCCCCACACTGTGGACTGGCTGTGTGGCACACACCGTCACCACTGCACGTAGTGTTGGCCAGAGAATTGGAAGTTCAAGTTCAGTCTCGACTACATAAGGCATTTGAGGCTAACCTGGGCTATGTAAGAGCCTGTTTCTAAAACAAGAAGGAAAGAAAACAGTGAGCACAGGCTGGAATGATGGCTCAGTGGCCAAGAGCACTTGCTCTTCCAGAGGAAGACTCCCAGCACCCACATGGAGGCTCACAACAGTTACAGGGAATCCCCTCTGCTGGCTTCTTCAAGTGGTGCCGTCTTCTGGCCTCCACAGGCATTAGGAACACACATGATGCACAGAATGTATGCAAGCAAAATACCATGTACATTTTTAAATTAAACTAGACGTGGTGGCGCACACCTTTAGTCCCAGCAATCAGGAGGCAGAGGCAGGTGGATCTTTGTGAGTTCAAGGCCAGCCTGGTCTACAGAGAGAGTTCCATGACAGCCAGGACTACACAGAGAGAACCTGTCTTGGAAAAACAAAACAATATATATATATAATTTTTTTTTTTTTAATGAGCATATCCGTGGGGCCTGAGGACTAAGTGTGCAGCCTTCGCCTGCTCAGGTCACGTCAAGTAGGTGCTGGGTCGGGGCCCTGAGAGGCACAGAGCTTAGCTCACACTGCTGAAGGAAGCCAGGTGTAGAGGGGCCGCCTATCGATGGAGAACATATCGAGGGGGCCAGAGCTGCAGTGTACCGGGGGGACAGTGACAAGACAGACTCCGGGGCCCTGTGCATCCACAGGAATGCAGAACATCTCTGTCAGGTAGGCCGTCCAGACCCGTGTGAGTATGGCGGTGCGTGTAGCCTGCCATCCCAGTAGGAGGCTGAGGAAGAATGGCTTTAAGTTTCAGGCTAGTCTTGTCAACATATCGAGAGCCTGTCTTGAAAAACAGTAAGATTCCTTTCCTTTCCTTTGTGGCTAGGAAAGCTAAGTGTTTTTCTCCAGAACCTTCCTTCTTTCTCTCAGTGTCGTTCCAACAGAGGCCCCGGTGGGTAGGTGTGACTGGGAGTCTCCAGGTTTCTCTCAGATCTGAAGGATCAGACTCCATGGGTCAGAAACCTCCAAGCCTCCTGGTTCTCTGATTCATAGGCCTGGTGGAAGGATCTATTCCTTTCTGTATGATTTATGGGGTAGTAGCCATAGGGAACTGAAGGTTCTCCGTCCAGGCCTTAGCCAACAAGGGCCTGGATAGGGCTGGCTGCAAGTTTCTTGAGCTGCAAGATTCCAAGAAGGAAGTCGTTAGCATCCCAGCTGCTGCCTACATCTGCGACACTCCTCTGCCGAGCACCCGTGGACTCCAGTCCCGCTCAGCTGACGGTGGGGGGAAGCCTCTCCCCTTTGCCTTCTGTGCCCCAGTCTCGGTGGGGCCACAGCAGAGCATGAGAACAGGACATATGGCAAACCCAGGGAGTGGCCCTGTGACATCCCTGGCGGGCCTTAGCGGCCCGGCACTCACCCCCCACACAGTGCATTCAGTTATCTTTGCTGTGGAGTCTGAGAGCAACTTGCTGGGAGTCGGTGGCAAACACTCTTGAATTAGAGAAGGGTTTTAAGTTGAGCCAAAAACCTGCCAGATTTAAAATAACATTTTTGCTCTGTTTCATCTTTAGGGTGGACATTGAGTGTTTCTAAAGGCTCTGTCAGGCTCCAGCTTGGCAGATGGGAAGCAAAGAATGCTGTTGTGATAGCTCCTTCTGTCACCATAACAACTCAGATAAATATTTCCCTACACACATCTTCATTTCCTTTATGATAAACATCTTGTTTTTTATTTACTAATTTCAGCTCTAAAAAGCTTCAGCTAAACCTATAGACTAGGATAGACTGGAGTCAGTGTTGCACATAAGCAACTTGGTATAAAAGTTCTAGATGGGGGCCGGAGAGATGGCTCAGAGGTTAAGAACACTGGCTGTTCTTCCAGAGGTCCTGAGTTCAATTCCCAGCACCCATATGGTGGCTCACAACCACCTCAAATGAGATCTGGCTCCCTCTTTGGGCCTGGAGGGATACATGCAAACAGAGCACTGTATACATAATAATAAATAAATAAATAAATAAATAAATAAATAAATAAATAAATAAATAAATAGTTCTAGATGGCCAAGTGCTTAATATTCAATATCCTATCTTTTTATAGTCCAAAAAAAAAATCCTAAGCTGAGGAGGGTTCATCTACTAGCTAAGGAGGAGTAGGATGAGATGGCCAAATCTCGACCAACGGTGTTTGAATCTTGGGTTCCGCACATGGATAACTACACAAATAAGTTCACGTGTAGCTGTATGTACTCATTCTTTTGTTTATTCCTCTTGGTTCAGTTTTACTCGGTTTCCATAAGCTCCAGGGAGGTCCTGAATGTCTTCTAGATCCTGCTGCACTCAACAGTGTTTGCCATCTCAAGGCCTGTCTGCAAGCAGTGGCGGTCCCCACTACCTTTCTGCTCTGGCACCCAAAATGCTACACTTTGAGGATCCAGCAGGATCTCAGGGTGGATGACAAGAGTCTAATTTAGCAGAGCTCTGTGGAAAGAAAATATTTTAACAGCACGACAGTACATTATAAAGTCGCGGCTGAGGAAAAGAGCACCCTGGTAGAGTACTTGCCTAGCGTTTCTGAGAGTCTGGCTTCCATTCCCAGCGCTGAAAACAATTCCGAAATGTCACTAGCTGGAGGTGCAGCTCAGCTGGGAGAGTGCTGGCCTAGCATGCATGAAACCCTAGGTTCCCAGCACCTCATAAAACCAGGCACAGTGGCTGCCCCCCCCCACACACACACACCTTTAATCCCAGCACTCAGGAGGCAGAACCAGGCTGATCTCTGTGAGTTCAAGGCCAGCCTGGACTACAGAGTGAGTTCCAGGACAGGCTCCAAAGCTACACAGAGAAACCCTGTCACAGAAAACAAAAAACAAACAAAACAAAACAACAACAACAAAAAAAAAAACAGGCATGTCTACACCTATAATCCCAATACCAGGGAGCTGGAGGATGAGAAGTTCAGAATCATCCTCAGTACATAGTTCAAGGCCACCCTGCCATATATGAGACCCTGTCTCAACAGGGGAAGGGTACATTCTGACTTTTGTGTTAACACCAGGAAGAGGGCCTTCGGAGCACAGTTTAGAGGCTAACAAAGCCATACATAAATGCTGTTGTCCTCGAACCCATCACTAGGTGTCCTCGGCTGGGACATGTTCCAGCTCTTTCCTTGGAGTCCCCCAGGTCATGCTGCCTCTGTCAGGCCTTCCCCTTCAGGCCTTCCTCACATAGATGAGACCCTCACAGATCCTGGGGTTATCTCATAGTTCCTCTGAGTGAGACATCACCGCCATTCTTTGACCCAGGCATGCTAACTAGCCTTACAGTGAGATCCTTGACTCCTTTTGTGGCCTCAGGAGAAAGTTTCCGTTTCTGGCCCCTGGATGCTCCATCTTGTACAGACTGAGAGTATGTGGGTGCTAAGGCTGGAGGGGTGCACTGGGGTTCTTCTAGGCTAGCTCTTGTCTTTCCTGGGGGACAAGAGTGAGGCCTGGCGTAGTGAAGGGCTCTTCCTGAAGTCACACAGGAAACAGAGCCACCCCTCTCGATGGCCAGCCTGTGTGCCTTTTAAATTCAGAGACATGTTACTTGAGCGCAGTCAGGAAACACGTCAGTCCCGCTCTCTGGGAAGTTTCACCATGTGCAGGACAGCCCGAGTTCTGCCCTTCAATCCGGTTCTTGGAAGTGCTGTGCAGCGGGAGAGCTGCACCCAGAACTAAAACATCTTCTCCAGATGTTAATACTCACAGACACATCCTGATGTTCCAAAACAATGCTTCAGCCCTGAAGAACCGCCTCCCTCCCGATACTAAACATCCGAGACCCGGCCCCTCTCACCTGCGCCCATCACTGAGCCCTCTGACCCAGCTACCCCCCCCCCCCCCGGGGAGGGGGGAATTCTCTTCCCTCCCCCACCATGCACAGTCGGGCACAGCTGTTGGAGCTTGGCAGTTCCGCCAGCCCCACAGTAATGGGAGCCAGCTGTGAGAGGGTTCTCCTTGGCCATCCTTCGCAAATGCGGCCTCTTCGGCAACAGCCAGTGCTCAGTGAGGCGCCCGCTCAGACTCTGCCCCGGGCTCACTCCAAGGGTCCCCCCTTTTCCTTGCAGCACCCACTCTCTGCCCCGCCCATGCACACAAAATTCCATCAGCACTTACTGCAGTAATTAGGAAACACATTCTTCATGTCTTCTCTGCCACTTAGAGAAGGAGCGGCCACTCCCGCTGTATTTACAGAATCCAACGTTCCTTCCCATGTTGCCCAGAGCAGAATTTTTTAAAGTAGTGACTGGGCTAGAGCAGGAGGCGTGAGGTATCTGACAGCTTCCTGTCTGTCTGTCTGTCTGTCAGTCCTGTCTGGGTGCCCCGTGCTCCCTCCCACCTGTCCCGCTAACTAGGTGTGACTGATAACCAGGTATGGGAATGTTTGGTCCTCAGCCGTGATGAAGGCTCTTGTAGGAAAAGTAGCTGCTCAGGACCCCGAGACCAAGTTCTCAGCACAAAGGAGATTTATTTGCCCCAGAGGGACAGAGGGCAGGGACTAAGAGACAAAGACAGGAGGAGATGGAGGGAGAAGGGGAGGGGAACGACCTTGGAGGCTAGCTTCCGGAATGTAGTCTAAGGATCTTAGCCAGGCAGAGGGAATGGGGGAGAAGAGCCAGACCTGCCAGAGCCACGTGCTCCAGGGGCCGCTGTCCCTTCAGCTCTCACCATCAAGCAGAGAAAATCCTGAACGCTCCTTTCAAGAAATGGTGGTGAGTGGCAGTCCTTACCTATGTGGCCAGCAAGTCACCCCATTGCATCCTCGTCAGAACTGGATACAGGGCTGGGATGTAGCACGCATGAGGCCCTGGGTTCAGGCCCCGGCACTACGAGGAAGAAAGAAATTGGATACAGTTGTCCTTTAGCTCAGACCATTCTAATTCAGAGTGGATTTCAGCCTTCTTTCTGTAACCCTCTTCGTCTGCCCTGTGCATCGGTCGGTGTGGATGGTGATTTTCCCTAACCTCGGTCCTCCCCTCCCCGCCTTGGTTTGCAGTCAGTGCAGCTCAAGTCCGCGCCTCCCAGAAGTCCCTGCTGGCCCAGCAGGCTTTACAGGCATCACAAGGGCTGGAGCAGCAGGGAGAGAGCATGCTCTTCTGAGGATGAGTTCAGGAAAGGACAGTTGGTCTTTTTTCTGAATTGGGGAGAAGGACAAGTACCTTTCTTCTCCTGTGGCAATGACAGGGAAAGCACACAGGTCACCCTCCCCTGGGCCTGTCTCTCTGAGTCTCTTTCCTCTCCCCGCCCGCCCGCCTAGTACCCCTAGGTCCCGCTCCTTGACCCCCCACTCGCTTGCCTTCCTGGACTCCTGATCCATGGCTGCCCTGGAGTTGAAACTTCTGCAGGGCTCAGTGTCTTTAGCTACAAAATTCCAAAGCAGGTAAACCCCATACCAGGTGTGTCATCCTAGAACTCTGGAAGGTGACCCAGGAGGGGCTCCGGTTTACGGTCAGACTCAGCTGCGTATCCTAGCAAGACCCTGTTCCTAAAAGTGAATATGGATGCTGTCGCCAGGATTGTTTCCAGATCTAAATCATGGGACTCTAAAACTTCCCTGGAGACAGAAGCGCTTAAACAGCTGGGTATGGGGGGGGGGGTGCATACCTCTAGTCCCTGCACTCTTTTTTTGTTTTGTTTTGTTTTTTTGTTTTTCGAGACAGTGTTTCTCTGTGTAGCTTTGCGCCTTTTCTGGAACTCACTTGGTAGCCCAGGCTGGCCCTGAACTCTCAGAGATCCGCCTGCCTCTGCCTCCCGAGTGCTGAGATTAAAGGCGTGCGCCACCACCGCCCGGCTTTTTTTCTACTTTCATGTCATACATACATACATGCATGCATGATTTTTATGTGTCTACATAAAATCTAGAAACCACAAGCAAAACATATTTGTCTTTCTGTTATTGGCTCACTTCTTTAATATGATTACCTCCAGTTGCATCCATTTTCCTAAAAAAAATACAACTTTGTTCTATATGGCTGAAGAAAAAAAAATTAAAGGGACCAGAGAGTCTTAATTTCAGTAATTAAGAGTACTTTTTGCTCTTACAGGGGACCCAAGTTCAGTTCCCAGCACCCTATGGTGGCTTACAAGTGTCCATAACTCCAGTTCCAGGGGATCTGCCTCCAGAAATAAAATTTTAAATCCAAAAAATAAAAAGCTTTGTAGGCCTCCATTGTGTATATACCACGGTCTCCTTGTCTGTTCCTCTGTTTTGGACAGAGATTAACTCTACAGCTAGCTCTTGTGAACAGTGCTCCGTGGACATCCAAGTGCAAAGGTCTCTGTGAAATGTTGCTTTGGAGTCCTTTGGGTCCGTGCGTGGGAATGGACTAGCTGGTCATGTGGTGGCGGTATTGTTAGCCTTTTGAGAAACCTCATGCTGACTTGTATAGCAGGTGACTTTTCTGCCAACAGTGGAAAAACAGTTCCCTTTGTCCAGATTCTTACAGCATTTGTTATTTGGGGTTTTGTTTGTTTTGTTTTGTTTTTTTTGAGACAGGGTATGTATCTCCATGTGTCCCTGGCTGTCCTGGAACTCACCCTGAAGACCAAGGCTGGCCTCGAACCCACAGAGAGCCACTCTTATCCTGAGTGCTGAGATTAAAGCTGTGTGCCACTACACCTGGCTGTGCTTTGGGCTTTTTTTTTTTTTTTTTAACAATTTTTTGTTTATTGTTTTATGTGTGTATTAACATACATGTGCATTGCACATATGGTCATCAGAGGAAAGCTCTCGGGACCTGTTGGCTCCCCTCTCCATGGGTTCTGGAACAAGCTCATCTTGTGGGCAGGTGCTTTGCCATTGTTTGCTGATGACTGCCGTTCTGACGGGGGTAAGAGGGAATCTTAGTGTAGTTCCGCTGCCTCTGATGGTTAGGGAAGCTGAACACTTATAGGTGTGTTTGTCTGTGGCCATTTGAGAACTGGATGGATCCCAGCCCTTCTCTCTGGCCCCCGCTGAGGAAGCCCCGCCATTAGCCACACTGAACCGGCCTTTTCTCTCTGTGTCCCCCTGCAGCACACTGTCCACGTGCTGCCACGCGATGGTGGCCCTCATCTACCCCTTCAGCTGGCAGCACACCTACATCCCAGTGTTACCACCGGCCATGATTGACATAGTGTGCTCACCCACACCCTTCCTCATCGGGCTGCTCTCCAGCTCGCTGGCCCTGCTCAGGGAGCTGCCACTGGAAGAGGTGAGCCCCGGGTCCTGGGCAGACGTGGGAAGATGCCAGGGCTTTCTCTGTGACAGGTCTTTCCCAGAGTCTCCCATCCATCAACCCCTTGGTGACTGTAAGCGCCATTTTCCCTTCTAAGTGAAGTGGCCTGTAGAAGCCCTGACATCAGACATAGCCGTCTGCCCCATCCTCCTGTCTCCCCACACTGATCAGAGGAAGCAGTAACTGGAATGTGTGCTTGGACTGATGACAGAGAAGGCAGAGACTTAGTTATGTCATTGAAAAGACACGGGGTGTGGCTGGCAAGATGGTTCAGTACCCAGCCTGATAACTGAGTTCAGTCCCCTCGGAGGTACGTGTCGGAAAGAGAACACTGACTCCTGAAAGGTGGGCTCTGACTTCCACGTGTATGCTGTGACACACGCACGCACGCACGCACGCACGCACGCACGCAGGCAACAATAAAGGAAGGAAGGGAAAGGGAAGGATCGGAGGCCACAGGGAAGTGACTGTCGTAGAGTAGCCGTCTACCATGCGGGAGCCCCTGGGTCCAACCTCCAGTGCAAGAAACATAATAATGACTAATGAAGGCTAGAATTAAAGGGAAAATATATCCACAAAGCTGGGTGTGGTGGTCACAGCCATGTGCCCCAGCACTTACCAGCCGAGGCAGGAGGACCTCAAGTTTGAAGTCCGCCTGGGCTACATAACAGGACACGCAAAATAAAACCACAATATAGTTGTAATACCACCCAGGATTTTATAGATCAGTGTGCAGGGCAGGAAATGCTATGTGGTACTTCTGCAGTTATTTGGTCCCCTCCTCTAAATAGTTTCTGGCCTGCCCTATGTATAGGGGACTCCAGCAGCCACCAAATTCTGCTCAGCTTTGAATTTGGTGAGGATGTTGGTCCATCTGCCCTCCATTATCCCAGGACTGGGGATGCTGGTCCTTTCGATGTATGAAGGCAAGGAGTTTATGAGGGTCTCTCAACATGGCAGAGCCTGTTTCCAGCTGTGACCAGGCAGGCCATCCAACCTCTGTTCTTCCTCTGTCACAGTCGGCCACCTAAGCTAGGGTCTGCATGAGGGTCCACTCTCAGAGACAGCACATAACCGTGCCCTTAAGCTTTGTACACAAGGCATCTCGCTCATACCACCCTGTGGCCCTGCATCTCAACCCACACTGAGGAGAGAGGTGCTCCCTCCCCAAAACTGTGACTAACAAAGGCACAGAGCCTGTAGCCTGACAGTGTCCCCCAGGCCGCACGGTTCAGTGAACAGCTCAGGGGTAAAAGGGTGAATCCCCAACACGGAGTGGGCAGAGTTAAGTAGAACTCCAGAAAGTAGGGGCATCTCACATCTTTTGTCCACCACCGCAGTAGCCCGTAAACAGACAAACAAAAAGAAACACAGAAATGGGCTGGAGAGATGGCTCAGAGGTTAAGAGCACTGGCTGCTCTTCCAGCGGTCCTGAGTTCAATTCCCAGCAACCACATGGTGGCTCACAACCATCTGTAATGGGATCTGGTGCCCTCTTCTGGCCTGCAGGGATACATGCAGAAAGAACACTATACATAAGAAATCTGAGAGAGAGAGAGAGAGAGAGAGAGAGAGAGAGAGAGAGAGAGAGAGAGAGAGAGAGAGAGAGAGAGAGAGAGAGAGAGAGACTGAGACTCTGCCACAGTCAGAGCAGGGCTAAGAATCCAGCTGTTGACACATGTGTCCTGGCCTTCAGTACCAGTGTAGGACACCCCTCAGTCCATGTCAGAACACACACACACACATACACACACACACACACACACACACAAATTCTCTCCATCCCCAGCTGCCTTCAGTACTGAGAAGGAAGAAAACTCCATCTCCACTTTTCCCCCCAAGCCCTAATGACAGTACCCACCCCTTTTCCTCTGTCCTGCAGGTTCTTGTGGTCGATCTCATCAATGACCGGTTCCTCAGACAGGTGAGTAGGAAGCCAGCTCAGCCTGCTTCTCCCATGCCTTCGCTTCTGCCAGAGGGTTCACCTCCAGCTCTGGAAAGGCTCTCTAGCAGGCCTGGGCTTGCTAGCCCAGCTGGACTGGGACCACCCAGGCCAAGGCCAGCCGAGGACGAGGTAGCAAAGAGGAAGGCCTTTGGCCAAGACTGCTCTCCACCTGGACAGGCACCAAGGGGCCTCCACCAATGACTAGTCTGGAGCGATGGACTTGTAAAGAACTGGACTTTGTTTCCCAGCACCCACGTCAGGCAGCTCACCTCCAGCAGCATCTTCACAGGAGTCAGCAGCTCTGGCCTCCTCAGGCACCAAATTCACATGCACAGACCCACACATGGACATGGACATACACTCACACATCATCTGAAAAAATAAATCTCACTCTTAGCCAGGCAGCGGTGGTGGCACATGCCTTTAATCCCAGCACTTGGGAGGTAGAGCCAGGCGGAACTCTGTGAGTTCGAGGCCAGCCTGGGCTACCGAGCGAGATCCAGGACAGGCACCAAAACTGCATGAAGAAACCCTGCCTCGAAAAACAAAAAACAAAAAAACAAACAAAAAAAAGAACCCACAGAGCCCCAACACTTTCACAAGAGAACTGTATAAAATTTAATCTTGCCAGGCGGTGGTGGCGCACGCCTTTAATCCCAGCACTTGGGAGGCAGAGCCAGGTGGATCTCTGTGAGTTCGAGGCCAGCCTGGGCTACCAAGTGAGTTCCAGGAAAGGCACAAAGCTACACAGAGAAACCCTGTCTCAAAAAAAAAAAAAAAAATTTAATCTCTAAGATGAGGCCCATGCTGACTGGTGGCCATCTTACAAATGAAGGTTCTGAGGCTCTCACAGCTTATAAGAGCTAGAATGGGGATTTGAACCTCAAATTTCTGACTCTAAGCATATCTCTTCCTACTAAACTAGGAGCAGAGGCTATGTATGATGGTTCAGTGGATAAAAGGCTCTCGCCAGAGCCTAATGACCTAAGTTCAAATCTCAGGACCCACATGATGAAACAAGAGAACCCTATACACATGCGCACGCGCACATGCTCACTCACTAATAAAACAAAACAAAAAAAGCTCTGGGCAATGATAGCCCATGCCTTTAATCCCAGCACAGGGGAGGCAGAGGCAGGAGGATCTTTGAGTTTGAGGCCAGCCTGGTCTACCTAGTGAGTCCCAGGCTAGCCAGGGCTATATAGTGAGGCCTTCTCTCTCTCTCTCTCTCTCTCTCTCTCTCTCTCTCTCTCTCTCTCTCTCTCTCTCTCTCTCTCTCTCTTTCTCTCTCTCTCTCTCTCACACACACACACACACACACAGTTTAAACTATCAGCCGAGCTGCCTGCCCAGAGATGGGCCTGGCACATGACTGGCCAGGCATAGCTGTGCCCACCTGCATCTCCTGCCTTACAGATGGAGGACGAGGATTCCATTCTGCCCCGGAAGCTTCAGGTAGCCCTGGAACACATTCTGGAGCAGAGGAATGACCTGGCCTGTGACCAGGATGGAGGCCCGCTGGACTGCGTGCATGGTAAATGCCAGGACTTGAACAGCTGTCTGGTTGAGTGAGAAAGTAGGGGCATGGGGAGAAAAAGTGGGGTTCCACCTTCCATTTGGATTTCACTCCAACAATAATTGTAGGAATTTCCCCCACTTGCTCCATCTAGGTGCTCAAATACCTCCAAAGGGGGGCCAGGCCAACTTGAAGTGCCCTCTTTTTCTCTTGGCTGGTCCCGGGTGGGAAGAAGCTGTGGAGGAAAGTAGCTGTTGCTTAGTCAGTAACTGGCTGTCCTGGGCCCTGGCCCTTGTCCCCCCTTGCTCAGGCCCTGAGTCCAGCCCCTTGAATGAGGTGGTGTCGGAAGCCTTTGTCCGATTCTTCGTGGAGACCGTGGGCCACTACTCCTTGTTCCTGACTTCGGGCGAGGAGAGGAGCCTGCAGCGGGAGGCCTTCAGAAAAGCTGTCTCCTCCAAGAGCCTGCGGCGCTTCCTGGAGGTCTTCATGGAGACCCAGACTTTCCGTGGCTTCATCCAGGAGCGGGAACTACGCAGGCAGGACGCCAAAGGTTAGAACACCAGAACCTTGCCGGGGCAGTGAGGGCAGAGGCGCTGGGCTCTGGGTGCCTGAAGAACTTGCAGGAAGAGGTAGACAAGGATGCAGGCAATAACAGTACTCCAGCCTCCACAGGGGCTGCCATCACGCCGCACCTGAGCAGTGAACGTGGCCCGCTCGGCCTCTCCCAGGCTTCCCCTGTCCCTCCTGCTTCTCTGCAGCCCCCTCTCTTCCCCTCTGCCCTTCTTCCTGCCCGGAGACAGTAGAGGGAGGGGTAAAGATTCAGGAGACTCTGGCCTGGGGCCTGGGGCCTGGGGCCAGCCCTGCAGAATCTGGACATCCTGCCTCAGTTACCGTCCACGCCAGCCTTTCTTCTCCCTCCTCCTCCTCTGAATTCTTCTCTCCTCCTTCTCTCTGTCCCCGGCTGCATAGACACCATCATGCTTCTAGGGAGAAAGGGAGCCAGGAGCACGAAATGACGGAGACACCGTCCCAGCCCATTTTGTCCATTGTCTTGGCCGTTCTGGGCATCTAAAATCTAGGGATGCTGGTAAAGACGGGTTTGATGGGAGCTAAACCCGGGAAGGGAAGGCGCTTACCTCTACAGCATGGCTACACGGAGCCCAGAAGGTTCCAAAAGAGCAGCTGGCCGCACCCCTGGGATTTCTCTGGTGATAGGAACTCAGCTCGAAGCCCTGCGCTCCCGTAGCCATTTCCGCGGGAGAGACAGGCAGCCATACTTGAGGCTCTGATAAAGATTGGATTAGAGGATGTGAGAGGACAGGCCTCATCCTAGGTCCCTCTTCAGAAGAGCTGTCAGATGCATTTCAGCCGGGGTTACAAGTCACTGTTGGTAAGAAAGGTAGCAGGAGCCAGAGGCAGTGAAACTCGTCTTTAGTCCCGGCACTTGGGAGGGAGGCAGAGACAGGTAGACTTCTAAGTTCAAGACCAGCCTGGTGTACAGAATGTGTTCCAGGACAGCCAGGGCTACCCAGAGAAACCCTGTCTCAGAAAAGCAAGATAGCAGGAGTGAAATGGGGTCTCATGTGTGAGTGGGCTTCACAGCTGTCCACAGACAGCTATTGGGGGGCGGGCAATTATAAGGACAGTAAAAATCCTCAGAAACCTCATGCTTGCAAGCACGTTTATAGGCAGAGCTGCATCTCAGAAGCAAGGCTTCCCTTTCCCGTTCTAGCCAGGAAGGTTTGTGCAGACGCACAAAGGCGACTCGGATCTAAAATGTCCCGGTGTCTCTCATCACCAGGTCTGTTTGAGGTCCGAGCCCAGGAGTACCTGGAAACCTTGCCCAGCGGAGAGCACAGCGGAGTCAATAAGTTCCTCAAGGGTCTGGGTAAGGCCTGGATCCCTGTCAGCAGCCTCAGATCTCCTGTCCCCCCCCCCCCCCAGCCAGGAACCCTCAGTGACACGGGCAGCTGGCACTAGACTGACTGCCTCTCTCAATCTGTCCCTAGGCCCTCGGATGGCCTCACTGTCATCCTTGCCACAGTCTGAGTCTTCTGGGAACCCAGTAGAAGAAGCGGGCCTGGGGCCAGACAGGGAGTGACAGGGGGGTCTCCACCCGGCCTGCAAGCTCCCCTGGGTAGGGAAGTAAGAAGCGAAGCTTCAGGACTCCAGTTTAATCAGCAGGAAGGTCCTCATGAGAAAAAGAGAGCCCAGGCTTGGCAGTCCTGCATACCTGCACCCCCAGCATTTGGGGGTGACGGCAGGAAAATCAGGAGTTCAGTGACCAGCAAGAAGGCTCAGCAGCTAACGACACCACAGGCCGAGGACCTGAGTCCAATCCCAGATCCCATGTAAAGGTGGGAGGAGGGAACGGACTCCAGATCCTCCCTTAACCCCACACGTGTGTGCTGCAACACCGGCATTCCTGTGCCCTCCCTCCCTCCCTCCCTCCCTCCCCAATATGACGTTCTCACCTTCTCTTTTAGGGAATAAAATGAAGTTTCTCCACAAGAAATAACCCTCATCTTGGCTCGAGGGGAAACCTCTCCGCTGGGACCACCATTTCTAACAGTTCTGAGAGGCTGTGGGCTGAAGGCAGTCCCCAGCCCCGGCTCCTCCCAGGATGGGGCCTGTGAACTCGGCAGGTGGCAGAGCTCAGGATAGCCCTGGAAGGAACCTGCCACCATGCAGCTGTTCTCACTGTGGTTGGTTCTGGAGTCTTTATATCTTAGACATTAAAGGAGAAGAAGAAAGGTGTTTGGGTCTTCCTTCTGTCTTGCCAGGGCTGAGAAAACTCTCTCCTGCCCTACCTCATCTTTTCTGGGTCAGCCTGCTGACAGCTGCCGAGCCAGGAGGGAGAAGATCGCAAGAGTGGCCGCCACAGAAGTCACCCGAGATGTGGCTGCCCACGATCCCGGTTATTCCGGACTGGTCTATGACGCCACCTGGTGGCAGAGACTGTGGACGTCACTGTTCTTGACTGGGGGTTTTTTGCTCCTTCAAAGGAAGTCACATAGAACCGTTCTTGCCCGAACAGCCTGTGGCTTTTAGGGACACATAAAAAGAGGGAATCTTGTTAATTGTTAACAAAACGTTCTTGGGGTCCTGAGATGTCTATTTCCTGTGGCCTAACCATGACATTTCGACCACTGCTGTGAACCTATTCCTCATAGCCGATGGGAGGGGCTTCTGTGGTTGTTCCCTCATTGAGAGGGAGGAACGGGAGGAGGTCGCAGTCAGCTGACCTGTGGGGGACTGTGGGAGTCTGCAGGAGCCCTGTGTACAGCACAGGACAGTTCTCAGGCTGGCCTGGGGCTACCCCCCCAGTACTGCTGGGCCCCCAGTGGGTGCCACAGGGAGTAACTACTTCTGGATCACCTGGCCTGGAGTGGGGCAGGATTAACGGGGTGTGTGGCTGGCGTTGGGGGGAGCCTGAGTGAGAACCTGAGCTTGGGGTCTCCCACAGGCGCCTCAGTTTAGTTAACTTTACTGACAGCAATATTCTGTGTATTTTTATATTGCCCCTGAGTGATCACTTTTAGTATTTTGGAATATACATTCTCTTCTAACTTATTTTCTATTATACTGTTTTACTTAAGAACTCCAAGTGAATGAATAAAGAAATAATAAATAAATATCTTTATCAACATTCCTAGTGAGTGTATAATATTTTATGAAGGTTTTTGTATTTGACTTAAGCAAAAACAAAAATAAATTTGGGGAAATGTGCTAGACCACGTGCATGAAGAGGCTTCTTTCAGTGTTCTTTTTATTAAAAGGGGAAACACTCTGCGTGTGTAAAGAATCGGGCCAGCGAGGCGGCTCCTCAGGTGACCGCTCCTCAGCCTGGCAGCCCAAAGTCGATCTCCACAGGCCACATAAGGGCGGAAGGAGAGGACCGACTCCAGAGTTGCCCTTTGACCTCCACATGTGTGCTGTGGCACACGCACCCTGCACACGCACACATCACACGCTGTTTTTGAATACTTTAAAGGATTGGTGAGTTGGCATGTCCATAAGATAAGAACGAAATGGCCTGGCCGTTGAAACGCCTGGCACCACCCGGCCTGACCCCTGAGTTCGATCCCCAGGACGCACATGTGGAAGAAGAGAACCAGCTCCCCCCAGGGTCCTCTGACCTCCGGGTGTGTCGTGCCATGTGCTTGTGCACACGTGCAAACATACAAGTGAAGTAAAACATTTAATTAATGTGTGTATTACTCTACTACATATATATTAAATATACTCATAGGAAGTACACATGCTGGTCATGAGAATATTGTCCAATCAAGTGCACAAATAACTAAAACCATTAGCTGAGCCTGGTTAATTTACTGGAACATGAATGCCCTTTTCTGTCCTCTGTCCAAATAACCTTCCCTCACACTTTTGTAAGTTTAAAGAAAAACCAACTAACATTACCCATAGCGTGTAAAGCAGCAGATTAGACCAGGAAGAGTTGGAGGGGGGGAAAAAGCAGTAGCTTTGCAATGACCTCACAGTCTGGGGCCGGTTCTGTGTTCCTGCTTGTTGGTTTTGATGGGAACAGGTAGTGATACTGTCTTGCTGGCCTTGAATTTGCCAAAATCCTTCTGCCTGAACCTTCCTGGTCATAAGGTCACGGGCATGTGCCCCCTGACCATGGGGCAGATTTATATAGACAGTGCCCTTAGTTGAGAAACAGGACTGCTGGAATGCATGATGTGGGGGATGATGCCAGAGCCCCCCTAGTCTTTATATCTTGCCTCCTGAGGCTCGCCCAAAACTGTCCTATAGTTCTGATTAAAAGGTACACATTCGGGCTGAAGAGATGACTCAGAGGTTAAGAGCACTGACTGCTCTTCCAGAGGTCCTGAGTTCAATTCCCAGCAACCACATGACGGCTCACAACCACCTTTATTGAGATCTGGTGCCTTCTGGCCTTCAGGGACACATGTAGGCAGAACACTGTATACATAATAAATAAATAAATAAATCTTTAACCAAAAAAAAAAAAAAAAAGCTGGGTGGTGGTGGCGCATGCCTGTAATTCCAGCACTCGGGAGGCAGAGGCAGGTGGATCTCTGTGAGTTTGAGACCAACCTGGTCTACAGAGCAAGATCGAGGACAGGCACCAAAATTACACAGAGAAACCCTGTCTTGAAAAACCAAAAACAAACAAATAAATAAATAAAAATAAATTCAGGTCTTATGTATTTGTAATCCCAGCACTGGGAAAGTGGAGACAGGCAGGTTCCTCTGCCTCGAGTGGCCAGCCAACCTAATAGGTGAGTCCCAAACCAATAAGAGAACTTGTCTCAAAAAAACAAACAAAAAATGGGGTGTTGGTATAATCTTTTTGTACATTATGTAAAAATGTGTCTCTGTTTTAACTCACCTGCCTAAGGCACCTTCTGATTGGTTTAATAAAGAGCTGAATGGCCAACAGCTAGGCAGGAGAGGACAGGTGGGACTTCCGGACAGAGATGGGAACTCTGGGAAAGAATCTGACTTGAGAGATTCACCAGCCAACATTGGAGGAAGTCGGCTGTCAGGTACTGAGGGGTAACAAGCCACAGGACAAAAATGAAGATGAATACAAACGGGTTAATAGAAGTGTTAATAAGAGCTAGTTGGCAACAAGGCTAAGCTAAGGCCCTGCTTTCATACTTAATAAGAAGTCTCCCCGTCATTATTCGGGGGCTGGTGTTCCAAAGAAAGACCCATTACATGGGGGGCTGTGGAACCATGGCTCAGCAGTAAAGACTCTGCTCTTCCAAAGGACCTAGATTCAGTTCCCAGCACCCACATGGTGGCTCACAACCATCTATGATTCCAGTTCTAGGGGATTCAATGCCCATTTCTGGCCTCTACTGTTACTTACACTCATATCATGTTCACATAAACATATACGTGAATAAGCAATAAAATACAATTAAACCAAAAAATAAGGTGGAGGTGAGTATGGAGCCTTAGTGAGATAGCTCAGTGAGGAAGATGCCCGTGCCAGGCCTAATGACCTGAGTTCAGTCCTCAGGCCCACATGGTAGATAAAGAAAACTGACTCCTACAAATTGCCCTTTGACTTCCACTAACAGGCCATAGAACACATGTGCATGCACACACACACACACACACACACACACACACACACACACACTATTCAAACAAATAATGGCAACTACACATGCATACACACACAGGTACACATTTAAAACTAAGCAGGGAAAAAGACACAAAACAGAGATGCTGTAAAGATGGCTCAGTGGTTAAGAGCGGTTGCTGCTCTTGCAGAGGACCAGAGTTCAACTCCTGTTAGCCAATCAGGAAGCTCACATTTGCCTATAACTCTAGCTCCAGGGGGGTTGATGCTCTCTTCTGGGGCGCCTGCATGCAAGCACATGGGCATAAATAAACACACACACACACACACACACACACACACACACACACACACACACACACACATTTTTTAAATGCTTGAAAAAAGAGAATATATACAATCATAAAAACCAATAAATGAATGACGTTCCTTCTCAAAGGGAGAGGCCTCATTGGTGCTGGAGAAGCTTTTTCTTCATCCCAGGTACCCAGGTACCTGCAGCATGCTGATCAAGCCCTTTATGGCAGGTGCTACAAAGGAGACCACATGAAGAATTCCAGGGGCTTGGTAAGGGCGAGGTTAGAGCAAAGGGGTTGCAGAGGCTGAGGGGTGGGGTGTAATCTCCTGCTCTCTCGTCTTTGTTTCCCTGAACCCCAGGCCAGCACATGATAAGCCTGCACACTCCTGCAGCCTTGGCATTCTTACTCCTATTTCCTTATTTAATTTCAATGAAAATCATAAAAACATGTCTGCCTGCACGCCAGAAGAGGGCACCAGAGCTCAATATAGATGATTGTGAGCCACCAAGTGGTTGCTGGAATTGAACTCAGGACCTCTGGAAGAGCAGCCAGTGCTCTTAACCTCTGAGCCATCTCTCCAGCCCCCAAATTAGCCATTTTTAAAATAAACAATTCAGGGCCATGCAGTACATCCATGCTGTACAATCACAACCTCTCGTGTATTCCCAAATGTTTTCCTTCCCCAAAAACAGAATGCACATCCATTTTGCAGCGCTCCCAGCGAGGTAGACGTTGGTGGATGGGTGGGGTCACTCCAGGCCTGACCAGAGGCAAGAACAGGACAAGGCAAAACAAGGCAGATGAACAGGGCCATTACTGCCCACACCTGTCAAGGCCAATTAATTCTCTTCCATGGCTCTCCAGGGACCACACCTTGGCCTCACCCAGGCCCTACGTGGAGTTCAGCTGCCAACTTCTGGCTACAATTAAGTGGCCTGGTGCCAGTTTCCCTGTGTCCCTTACCTGCCCCCTCTTTCTCCTCTTTCTCTCCTTTTCCTAATCGACCCCAGCACAAAGTCTATGAGAACAGCCTTGCGTACTACAACCAAGGCTCACAGCCCGAGGTCCCTTCCCAGCAGGGCTAACTCGCTTACCCCTTGGGCAGAGTCTGGGCTAGCTGGTTCTTTTGGAGGAGAACACAGATTCACTGCAGACTCACACAGACCTAGCCTAGCGCTTAAGCAGGGGGCTGGGGTGCAGCAGGACCATGCTCACACACGAGCTAACAGAGCAGCAGACCAGTAGGGATTGGCCACCGTGTAACCAGGATGGCCTCTGCCCACCCAGTTCCTCAAGTTTCCCTGGGAGCTGTGGAGCCAAGAGCTCTGGATGGAGGCTTCTCTCTACCCTACCTCTCTGCCTTGGCAGCCTCTGGGGAAAGTCCAACCAGGACCACAGATGGCTTAGCAGTTCTGCAGTCTCAGCATCTGTTCGCAGGACTCTCAGAGAAGCTGGTGAGTTTCCCAGCCATGTTGAAAATAGGGAAACAGATTCAAGAGACTAGAGAAAGTGAGGTGGGTTTGCTGTTTGATTTTCTGAGGGCTATTGTTTGGTTTGGTTTTGAGACAGGCCCTCTCTATGTATCCCTAACCAGCCTGGAGCTGTCAGTCAGGCTGGTCTCAATGTCACAGACTCGCCCTGCCTCTGCCTCACAAGTGCTGGGATTAAAGGTGTGTATGGCCAGACGGTGGTGGCGCACGCCTTTAATCCCAGCACTCGAGAGGCAGAGGCAGATGGATCTCTGTGAGTTCGAGGCCAGCCTGGTCTACAGAATGAGTTCCAGGACAGGCTCCAAAGCTACAGAGAAACCCTGTCTCAAAAAACCAAAAAATAAATAAATAAATAAAAATAAAACTGTGTGTCATGCCCTCCTGGAAACAGTTTTGCGGAAAGGAATGCCAGTGTAGAGAAGAGGCAAACATGGCTGGAGTAATGATTTGACAGAGGACACTGTCTTAAGTCCTCAGAAGGGGAGAAATTCATGTCCTCTTCTACAGGCTGGGACTTCCACATCCCCAGCGCCTCATCTCATTGGCCTAGAACACAAAGCCTCATCCAATGAACAACTTGGGGCTTGAGATTGCCCCTGAAGAAGCAGCCTGCCTCCCTCCATCTTAGACAAACTGGGTTCGTTCCTGTTTATGATTAAACTAGGACTGGACTATGCCCCACCTGTAACCATAACTCCACACGGCTCTGTCCTGCCTGTTCCAGGAATGCCAATCATGTCTTTGTTTCAAAAGTTGTTCATAACCATCTCGCAACCCCACCTTTGTTTCAAAAGGTTCTATGTCACAAATCATTCTCTGTACAGCCAGCTCCCAAATAATGACATGGAGACTTCTTATTAAGTAGGAAAGCTCGCCTTTAGCTTAATTATCTTATCCCACTAGCTCTTAGAACTTAAATTAACCCATTTATTTTAATCTACAGTCTGTGATATGGCTCGTTACCTCACTTCTCTGTACTGCTCAGGCTGTTTCCTCTGTGTCTGGCTGGTGACCCCACCTTCTTCTCCCCAGAGTTCTCTCTCTGTCCCCAGAAGTCCCGCCCTAACCTCTTCCTGCTTAGCTGTTGACCGGTCAGCTCTATATTAAACCAATCACAACGACACACCTTCACACAGTGTACAGGAATATTCCACAACAGTTATCTGGCCACCTGTGTCTACCATGCTCTGACTATCTGTTAGGCCCACCTTGCGGTCTTGTCTTTGTTTCAGGAGGTCATTAGGAACTACCTTGTCTGTCCTGCTCCTACAACCCCTCCTATTTTGCCTGCCAAACCCCCCATTTGGAAACCCCTTACCCCTGAACTAGAAAAACCTTGTCTTCCTCAGATCCAATACTGACCTCTCCAACCCACACTTGGGGAGAGGCAGCCCATATGGACAAATAAAAAGGCTTTCTTGAATTAATTGCTTGCTTTAATTAATTTGGCAGTGATAATTCGGGTCTTTCTCCTCCCGTCTTTGGGATTAACACCCCCCACACTACCGTCCCATTCGGGGCTCAGTCACTTAGAAGACCACCTGTAATCGCTGTGAGTTCGAGGCCAGCCTGGGCTACCAAGTGAGCTCCAGGAAAGGCGCAAAACTACGCAGAGAAACCCTGTCTCGAAAAACCAAAAAAAAAAAAAAAAAAAAAAAAGAAGACCACCTGTAACCTACTGGCTCTCAGAATTCTGGGACAAGCAGATGCTAGCCCCCAGCTAAGGGAGGGAGGGGCTAGCATCTCCTGCACCTCTGTGACTCCGATGCACGCTAAGCCTGCTTCATATTGAAAATGGACCGTTGTTCAGTATTTTGATGTCTAGTTTCTTGAGTTCAAAATACTGAACAATCCAATTAAAAAATGGGCTGAAGAGCGAAACAGAGAATTCTCAAATGAAGAATCACAAATGGCTGAAAGACATTTAAAGAAATGTTCAATATCCTTAATCAGCAGAGAAATGCAAATCAGAACAACTCTGAGATACCACCTTACACATGTCAGAATGGCTATGATCAAAAGCACTAATGACAGTCAATGTTGGAGAGGATGCGGAGCAAAGGGAACACTCCTCCACTGTTGGTGGGAAAGCAAACTTGTACAACCACTGTGGAAATCAGTATGGCGGATTCTCAGAAAATTGGGAATAGATCTACCTCAAGACCCAGCCATCCCACTCTTGAGCATATACCCAAGGAATGCTCAATCATACCACAAAGATACATGTTCAACTATGTTCATAGCAGCACTATTTGTAATAGCCAGAACCTGGAAACAACCTAGATGCCTGTCAACTGAAGAATGGATTAAGAAAATGTGGCACATATACACAATAGAATACTACTCAGCAGAGAAAAACAATGATAGCATGAAATTTGCAGGCGAATGGATAGAACTAGAAAATATCATCTTGAGTGAGGTAACCCAAACCCAGAAGGACAAACACAGTATGTACTTGCTCAGAAGTGAATACTAGATATAAAGCAAAGAACAATCAGACTGCAACCCACAGAACCAGGGAGGCTATATAGCAGGGGGGGACCCTAGGATAACTGTGGCTTATAATAAGTTTTGGTTTTACTCAATTACTGGGCAAGCCTCAATGAAACATTTCACTATTAGGATAAGAATTTATACTGTATCAAACTGATAATAGAAAAATAAATAAATTAATAAAAATTTAAAATAAGAAAGAAAATGGACCATAACAATCTATTTCTTATGCTGGGCAACATGGAGACCCTGAGCCTATAACAGCCTGGCAAGAGAGATCTTCTGGAGACATGCAGGAGCCCTTCCTCTAGCTATCAGACTATTGAAACAATGGACCACCTCCCTCAGTTAATTTGCCCAGGAATCCAATGCTGGGGGACGGGAAAGGGAGAGGGGTCTCTAGGTTCAGGTGGAGGAGAGATGTGCCTCGCTGGAAGAGATTTCACACCCTTCTGACAGCTTAAAGTGATGCATACATATTTCCCGGCTTTTGTTTCAGCTTTTTGTTTCTTTTTTCAAAGCATCTCTCCATCAGGCCTGGTTGGCCAGGAACAAAGGATGTAGACCATTTGGATCCTCCTGCCTCTGCCTCCTAAGTGTTCTGACTAAAGGTGTACACCTCCACAGATGACTTATTTCATCTTCTGTATAAAATTGTTAGCCTGTCACAGAAACAGCAGAGAGAAACCAGGAATCTTTCTTCAGCATCTTTTAGCCAAACTGTAAACAAATGGATTTCCCTTTATCACTATTTCCTGGTCTCTTTTAAGAAGCTTAAGACTGCCGGGCTGTGGTGGTGCACGCCTTTAATCCCAGTACTCGGGAGGCAGAGCCAGGTGGATCTCTGCAAATTTGAGGCCAGCCTGGTCTACAAAGCGAGTTCCAGGAAAGGCACAAAGCTACACAGAGAAACCCTGTCTTGAAAAACCAAAAAAAAAAAAAAAAAAGCTTAAGACTTATGGATCAGGATTGGGGACATGGTTCAATACTTAAAAGATACATTGCTTTTCTAGCACCCATGACAGGTGGCTGAGCTGCCTTTAATTACAGCCCCAGGAGATCCAACACCTCTAGATTCCATGGACACCCACAAACATCACACATGCGCTTAAAAAAAAAAAGAATTAAAAAAAAAAAAAAGACTTATGGGTCTGGTACCCCTGGAGCATCATTAGGAGGCAGACTCATGGCTGATACTCTGGATTGGAAATCAGGGGAATTCTTAGCTGCCGGGAGTTTCCCCTCGTTCACTGACCTTGGATATCAGTTGCCTACAAATGCATATTTATTCACTGGTAAAGGAAGGAGGTTTTGGATTTTGACTGTTCTTGTGTATGAGCAGTACTTTAGCTGCTCAGTTTTATGACGTGAGAGTTCCTGGTAAAGTCTCACAGTTCAGACCTTCATTTCGTGTTCTTGGTGCTCATCTGTGACGAAGGTACATTGAAAAGTTCATTTTGAAGGCTTGGTTAAGCCATTCACTGAACCATTGTTGATCCTGGAATGGGAAAGTGGGTTTGTTTGGCAGAGTTCATTTTCTGTGCTTTCTACATAACCTGCTTTGACATTGTCTTTCTGGTATGGGTGAGGATCTGAGTTCAGAGGGCACTCGCTAGCAAAGAATTAAGCCAGGGACACATGATTAGAAGTAGAGGCAGGAGTCTGGAGAGGCGGTGTGGCAGCAAACCAGAAATAAGAACAATACACCTTGGCAGTTAATTAGAACCAAGACAGAAAAAAAAATATATATGCCTTGCAGGTTAAGGGTTCTGTTTGCAGTTAAGACAGTTAAGATTGAGTTCCTGTTCGTTCTGTGTTTTGTTTGACCCATTACACCAGCTGTGCTTGATCACATGTGGATGGGAGGTACGTGGGTAGGAAGTACGTCAGGGTGTATGCTTGCCCTGACTGGACCTGATGTGAAGTACAGTGGCCTTGGCAAAATGTGACTTTTTTTTTTTTCCATCCTGAAATGGTCCTGGCCAGAGCCTATCATCCTAGCCAGTATTTAATTAAAGCTTGTTTCAAATCTGGCTCAAAAAGTGTGGAACTGGTCTTTCTCTCACGATTCTCGGGTGTAGCAGCGGCTCACTGGTGAAGATGGAGGACTGCTTTTGCAGAGGATCCCTGTTCAGTTTTCAGCGCCACCTGTAACTCCAGCTCCAAGAAATCCCATCCCTCCCGCCTCTGAGGGCTCCAGCACTCAATGCACAAACCCACATACAGACATGTGCGCATATACATCATTTAAAACATTAAAAGAAGCCGGGCATGGTGGTTTGATCCCAGCACTTGGGATGTAGAGGCAGGTGGATCTGTGCATCTCTGTGAGTTCGAGGCCAGCCTGGTCTACAAAGTGAGTTCCAGGACAGCTAGAGCTGTTACACAGAGAAACCCAGTATCAAAAAACCAAAAAAAAAAAAAAATTCTTTGAAGAAGAAGAAGAAATAGAAATAGGGAGCCCGTAACACAGTACAGTGGCTACAGGCACTTCTGGGCATGCCCGATGGATCACCTGAGTTCCACCTCTGGGACCCACATGGTGGAAAAAGCGAACTGACTCCTGAAAGTTGACCTCCACATGGGCATGTAAGACACATACAAAATAGATGTCTCAAGCCTTATAACCCTCATCTCCACAGGACCTGCCTCTCTCACCTTTGGGTAGCATGGGTTTCTCTTGAGCGTGCTTTATTTGTTGTATGTAGCCTATATAGGGGCAGGCTTCCAGTCTTACTATGCCAATGTTAATTTTGATGTCCCTGATCTCATACTACATTTAGATTCTGATTTACTTTTTATCTTCATGTCTGAGCGTGGAACCATTTGGACTCATCTTGAACAACAGCTAATATATGATGAGTGACTTCTGTTATCTGGGGCTTAAATATCTTTGGGGGTGTTGCCTTTGCAATGGGCAACACCCCAAAAAGATTCTTGTTTGTGGTGTGGTGGTACACACCCATAACCAAGCACTTGGAAGGTGGAGGAAGGAGGGGTAAGAGTTCAAAGCAACCCTCAGCCTCATAATGAGTTCTAGGTCAGCCTGAGCTAAGACCCTTTCCCACAAAAACAAGCGAACATTCTTGGCTTACATTTGAATTTGAGTAAATTGTTGAGAGATTCCTACTACTGTTTGTGTAGGGTTATGAAAAATAGTAATGGCCAGGTATGGCGGAGCATGCCTTTAATCCCACCACTTGAGAAGCAGAGGTAGGTGGATCTCTGAGGCCAGCCTGGTCTACAGAGCAAGTTTCAGGACAGTCAAGGCTACATAGAGAAACCCTGTCTCAAAGAACCAAAAAAAGAAAAGAAAAAGAAAAAAAAGAGAAAAGGAAGAAAAAGAAAAAGTAATGATAGTTCGTGGTGGTACTGGGGGAGAATTCCTGCTGTCTGGATGCACTATGAATTAAAGCGATTCTTTTTGTTGTTTTTGTTTTTGTCTGGGGGCTGGAGAGATGATGGCTCAGTGGTTAAGAGTTCATATTGCTCTTGTGCTGGACCCAAATTCAGTTCCCCTCACTCCCATCAGACAGCTCACAACTGCCTGTAGCTCCAGCTCCGGGGAAACCTAACATCTCTGGACTGTGGACACCAGCATTGATGTGCACAGTACTCTTACAGACACACACACACACACACACACACACACACACACACACACACACACACTATAAAAAATCTTTACAAAGTAAGGAAATATTTGTTTTTTATTTATGTATGTGAATGCCACATCTGTGCAGGTTCCCACAGAGGCCGGAAGAGGACATCGGATCCCCGGGGCTGAAGTTACAGACAGTCATAAGCTGCCCATGTGGGTGCCGGGAACTGAGCTGGGGTCCTCGGCAAGAGCAGCAAGGGCTTTTGACCACAAAGCCATTTCTCCAGCTGCTGTAACTCTTTCGTTGGGTGACATTTTAAGGCAAGGGACAGAAGAACTTAGAGGGCAGTCCCAGCAAGACCCTATGTGAAGAAACTCTGACAATCTCAGCTGCAGATGCTCTGGGGCTCAAAGCACTTTGCTTGCAGGACTCTGTAGACCAAAGTCTCCCTGCTCCGTGGCCTTCAGATAACTGTAATGGTTTATGACAGTGTTCCAGCACCAGGAAGTACTCAGTCACCTTGTGTACCAAGAAGAAGTCACCCTTTCCTCTTTTCCCTCACTCGTTTTCTTTGTTATGTGACAAATTAAAAGAACACAGTGCTTTGCCATTTGGAACTCGCTTTGTAGACCAAGCTGGACTCAAACTCACAGAGATCCAACTGCCTCTGCCTCCTGAGTGCTGGGATTAAAGGCTCAAGCCACCACCGCCCTGAGGTTTCTAACAAACATACTTGTTCAGTACTCTAGTGTAGGGACTTCATTCCTCATCATCTACAGGACATGATCCCAGGGGTCACAGACCAGAACTATTACGATTTTGTACCTTAGTCTGTGTCTATTCTTCTTGACCTGATGGAGGCTGAAAAAACGATGACTGAAGAAACAGTCCCGTTGGACATTTATCTATGTGAGGGACCCCAGGACTTCAAAGAGAAGAGATAAATGCTTCCCCAAGCCTACCTTGACTGATTGTAGGTGACTAGAATCTTGATTTATTTTATTTCTATGTGTGTTGTGTGTGTGTGTGTTGTGGGGGGAGGTACAGAGACTAGAAGTGGGGTGTCAGAACTCTTGAGCTGGAGACATGGACTTGTGAATTGCCCAGTGTAGATGCTATGATCTGAACCCCTGTCCTTTCAAAGAGTAGTGAGTCTTTTTAACTGCTGGGCCATCACTCTAGCTCCAGGAAGTAGGATCTTAAAGGAGATGTTGGAGACGCTTGCCTTCTCAATGAATATGGTCTCACAGGCATCATATTAGAACATACTCCATTCCTAAGAGAGCTCCAGCAGCTTGTCCCCAAGAAGCATGGAAGGTTGGCCTGCACCTTCAGCTACAAGGATCTTGAGACACATTTTCTCCCAAAACAGACCGTAGAAAGAAATAAGATTGTATTGTTTTCTTCAGTAGCCAAGGGTAAGAGACAAAGAGACATAAAGGTGCTTTTGAAAGGACCAAGCAGACGCCATAACAGGCTGCTCAGTCTTCTCTCAGAGATCAGGCCTCAATTTCAGTTTCCTGAGACTTTAGCAAGTAGCTTCTGGGAGGGCCATGAACAAAAGACATAGTCCTTGCAGTAGCTCCCTTTCTGCACGTACTCTGACTGCTCAAGGTTCAGCCAGTTGTTTACTGTCTGGGACCCCTCACCAACTTAGAGCTATGTGCATGGGTCAATGTGAATGTGCTAGGCCAGCCAGCCTCCATGGCAGCTCAAGGACAAAGCCTGGGACTTGTCCAGACCTGTCCAAAAATGATAACTGTAACCCTCAATCAGTAAATTCAAAGGTTACACACCCTCACCCAATCATAACACACAAAGGCTTGTACCACCCTTGCTTATGGTTTTTCCCTTTAAAAAACCCTCATTCGGAGAGCTCAGGGCCGTTCTCCTCCACCTGCTGTGCTGGAGTGTTGGACACAGACCAAGCCCAGGCTCGCTTGTAATCAATAAACCCCTATGTGTTTTGCATGGGGTATCGGCTCTGTGGTGATCTTGCTTGGGGGTCCCGAGACGCAGGCACAACATTTTATCCTTCCATGTTGGCAGGTCCTGCTCCTCTCTGGTGACCTGGCTGCTGCTCTGGGTTTTGTGAAAGCCAAGGTTACATGTTAAGTTTTAATTGCTATGCTTTAGAGATGCATGAAACAAAAATGCCTCTGATCTGCAAGCCCCTTGCCCAGGGACAGATAGTTCCTGAAGTGCTGGAGGCTACTGTTTATGGATGTACTTGATCAGATGTGGGAGGGAGGTTCAGAGGCAGGAAATACATCCAGATATACTCTTGCCCCTGATTGGATATAGACTTGGAGGTACGTCAGGATGTATGCTTGCCCCGATTTCTCGATTGGTGGGATTAACAGTTTGTTGCCAGGCTGGCCACAGACTTCAACGACACCCCCTTAGCACTGGCATAATGACCTTTGTTATGAAATTATTTTGAGGTAAGGATATTTGAAAAATGATTTTTTTTTTTTTTTTGGTTTTTCGAGACAGGGTTTCTCTGTGTAGCTTTGCGCCTTTCCTGGAACTCACTTGGTAGCCCAGGCTGGCCTCGAACTCACAGAGATCCACCTGCCTCTGCCTCCCGAGTGCTGGGATTAAAGGCGTGCGCCACCACCGCCCGGCATTGAAAAATGATTTTTACAGAGACCATTTAGTAAAAGTGAAATTTGGAGAAAGGACTTTCCTTGCTGACTCCTGATTGAGCATTATGTCGCAGCCCGGCATCCTGTGGGTCCATCTGATTTGGCTTCATTATGAGAGAGAAACATGTCAGAGGCGGTGACAGTATCAGAAAGTTTTAATACAGAGACCTCCCACTCTTTGTCCAAGGAATCTGAAGTCTTCCTTTAGGCCTACAAAATGCACAGCGCGGTGATGTTCCCAAGCCTTTTTTGCCTGTGTACGATTGCTGTCGCAGGCCACGTAGGCAATGTGGACACACCCTGACTGTGCTCAACAACCCAGACTTATCAGTGTGCTGTGACCCAGGGCTCCCAATTTTGAAACACTGGGCTCAGCCCTGAGTAGCAGCTGCTTGCACTTTGGAGTGTGTATGTATCTGCCAGTGGGACAAGCCCGAGTCAGCACTTAAGAAACTGCCCCTACAAGTCCTGATGGGACTGACTACCTAGAGCTCTTTGGTCCATTCCGAGACTCTGCTCATTCTGTCCCGTGTTCTGCTTTGATCCTTGTGAGTTTTCAAATATGGCTCCCTTTCCCTATAAGTTTTATACAGTTAAATGCTTTCAAACTCAATAAATAAGACCTATTTCTTTGTTCAAAAAACGAAAAAGGTACTTGATGTTAATCAAAATACTTATACAGACAGCACTTTCAGCCAGGCATGCCCTTAGTGCCAGCACTTGGGGAGCAGAAGCAGATGGATCTCTGTGAGTTCAAGGCCAGCCTGGTCTACAGAGTGAGCTCCAGGACAGCCAGACAAAGCACATTACTATAACCCCATCACTGGAGGCAGGAAGACCAAAAATTCAAGGTTATCCTCTGCTACGTATGGAGTTAGAGCCAAGCCTCGTCTCAAAGACAAGTAAATAAAGGTAGTAAAGAGGCCTGCTTTGGCCTGAGTTGAGGTTGCTAAAAAATAGGAAATTTTTGGATGACTGATGGTGACAGGATGGAGCTGTGTCTCTGTTCACCTCTGAGAATTACGTGACACTGAAAGCCTGCCAATGTTGGCTCACACTTGTGTTCCGCATATATATTATATGTTATATGTGTCTGTGCCTGAGTGCATGCATGTGTACCATATGAGTGCAGTGTCTGAGGAAGCAGAAGAGGGCATCAGATTCCTTGGAACTGGATTACAGGTGGTGGTAAACTGCCGTGTGGTGGGTGGTTAGGAACAAAATCCAGGGCTTCTGTAAAAGCAGCCAGGACTCTGAACCACCGAGCCATCTCCCTAACCCCTCTGCTGATGATATTTATTGCAGTAGTTTGCATGCCAAGTACAACAAAGCACTCCAGTTTCCCCAAGAGTAAGGTCAGGAATCTGAAGGACATTGTGGCTACCTTGGAGGGAGAGGAGACACTCAAATAGAGACATTCATGTCCCTCCCTCTGTTATCAGAAGTCAAACAATGATCCTCTCAGAATTAGCAGGTTCCCAGGAAAGCCTCCTAGGGGAAGGGAAAGGCTAAAACCCTGGCTGTTTTTTGCTATTTCCTCTGAATGGAACCATCCCCTTCTGGGGAAGACTCCCTAAGACTCAGGAAGTAAAACTAAACTCACAAACCTCAAGAAGTTCCTGAAACTTACAGGTCTCAAACCTCCCCTCCACCCTCTCAGGTTATATAAGCAGTAACAACTCCAGACAAGGAAATACTCTCCAGCTAGCTGAGCTGCCTACAAGTCATGCGGGGAGCTCCAGGGATGCAGCTTTGTGAGTCATCAGCCTGGTGGGGTGGGCTTTTCAGGGATGCCTGTGCCTTTGAGTCATCCGTGCTCCCATAAGTAACCCTTCACCCACGTCCCTGTAAGTCAGCCCTCACCCACATGGCTGAAACGCACCCCAGTAAAGTCACTGAGTTAGATTTCCATAGAAAGGTTCCCTTGGTCTACAGTCAGTGCTGTACCTGAGAGGAGCAGATATTTGTCCACACTGCTCCAGAAAAAGCTACACGACACCTGAGTCCAGCAAGAGGAGACACTTGCCTGGCAGGAAGAGATTCACACAGTTCAGACACTTGTTAATATATGCATTCCTCCTGGCTTTTGTTTCATCTTTTCTATACAGTTGTTGGTTTTTGTTTGTTTGTTTGTTTTTTAAGAAACGAGATTAAGGACTGACTCAGCAGTTAAGCATTGGCTGCTCTTCCAAAGGACCTGGGAGAGAATTTGGATTCAGTTCTCAGTACCCATATTGCAGCTAACAACTGTCTGTAACCCCTGTCCCAGGGGATCAGATGCCTTCTTCTGGACTCTGGCAGAATCAGGCATGCATACGGTGTACAGACATATATGCAGACAAAACACCCATACACATAAAAATAAATCAATAAATAAAATTTAAAAACCCATTAAAATGGTATTTTGGAGTCTACTAGATGTTTCGTAAAACATTAAAATGCAGTGGTTGGTTTGCGCTCGGTTGATAAAAGGCTTGCTTAGCATGCACGAAGCCCTCCCTGGGTTTGATCTCCAGCATAAACCGGGCGTGGTGATGCATGCCTGTAATTCCAGTGACTCGGGGATTTTTAATAGGGTGACGGAACACTTCTCCAACCAGTTGTTTGACCCAGGGTCCTAGTGCTGGACACTCAGCTGTCCGCAAAGCTCATGTTAGAAACCGCCCGCCTTGGTTGCTGCCGTTAAACTGACAAAGCCATCCCTAGCCTGGTCGTCAAACACCATCAGAGTTCTGAGAAGGATAGATTTCACCTGAGCAAGCAGAAGTGCGGACCAAGCAGCTTCTGAACCTGTTAAAAATGACAGAGACTCACTGGCTACCTGAAGAGCTACCCCAGGGTCCCCCTGGATCTTTGGGAGTGGAGGTCTCCGGGCAGCCAGGCCCAGAAGCTCTGACAGACTTCCCTGTAGAGCAGGAACTTGCTGAGGGGACCAACCTACCTTGTCTAAGCAAAGCGGGGGCAATTGATCCCCCAGTGTCCTGTTTGTCACAGTCGCAGCAGGGGCTTGGCAGCAGGCGAAGTGAAAAGCAGTTTGTTTTTTTTTTTGCCCGGTGACCTGCATGGTCATAATAACTTTAAATGGTGTTTTTTTTTTTAAAGTGATTTAATGTGTATAAAAGGATGAAACATGGTTCAGATTTCTTTCTCTCACTAGTCTACTGTTGCATTAATACCCCAAAAGTTCATAGTCTTAACATTAATCAATGGAATTCTGATAAGCTATTAATCCAGCTCCGGCAGAGGACACTGCTATTATCATAGTCACTAGCTCAAGGTTTCAAATCTCCTGTGGTTGTTTCTTTTCTTTCTTTCTTTCTTTTCTTTTTTTCAAGACAGGGTTTCTCTGTGTAACAGTCCTAGCTGTCCCCTTTGGTCGTTTTTCTAAATATAGATTTTAAAAGTGCTTCTCATTGTGCTAAAACATCTGTCTAATTTACCTACATCCAGTTTTCTGCATAGAGGAAAAATGTTCATGCTTTGAACCAGAATCATTTTTGAGTCCCCATGATTCAAAGGCATGAATCTTGTGCCTTTTCTTTCTTTTTTTTTAATTTATTTATTTTTATTTTATTTGCATTGGTGTTTTGGCATGCATGTTGGGTCCCCTGGAACTGGAGTTACATAGACAGTTGTGAGCTGCCATGTGGGTGCTGGGAATTGAACCCAGGTCCTCTGGAAGAGCAGTCAATGCTCTTAACCATCTGAGCCATCTCTCTACCCATCTTCTGCCTTTTCTACAATGTGGATTTCAGTACAGATTACAAACAGTGGGAATGCTGCTGTGTCTAAAACTTACCTCTTTTTATAAACTCAAAACATTCTTGTAAGCTCCAGGGAGTCAACTTGAATCTGCCTCCAACAGGTAATTAAATGGACTCCAGATAAGTACTGTCAATCAGTATCCTAAATTCCCTACCTACTGCCTGTTCCTGAGGGTGGGATCTCCTACCCACCTTTCCCTGGTCTTGGGGCTCCCCTCCCTCAATTACCAGGACCTAAGAAAAACATTTCAGGCCCAGGTGATCCCTCAAAATCTTCAATTTGAACAGCTTCAAAGTGGCTGCCCTAAGTAGTCCAGCCTCATAGACTGCTTCCAGTAGACCTGCACTTTCCTAGCACGGGACAGACCCACAGAGCCTGGACAGGGAGTGAAACATCCAACTATCCCAGGCCTGGAGCAGCATCCCAGCTTTCTCAGGTCCTCCAATGATGCTGACGCCCCCAGACAACAGGAAGTAGTCTCGAGAGTGCCCTCATTCCTACCTCACCAACTACCCTTTCCTATTTCTTCACCTTTTTATAATAAGCACAAGGGAATTTGTTAATTCTGCTGCGGCAGCAGCCTGTCTTTGCCGCCAAAGCAGTTCAGTTACGTCATCACATGTTGCCAGATGCTTTCCCACCATCAGCTGACGTGTGCACCCCTTAAAAGTGCCCCACCAGGCACAGCTCGCTCTCTTGCCTCTTGCCCTTCTACATCCTCTTGTTTCTTCCATGTCTTTCTGTCTGTCTTTCTTTCTGTCTGTCTGTCTGCCTGTCTCTTATGGCCTTTCACTCTTTCTCTTTCCCCTCGCCCGTCCCCCACTAACCTCTTGCACTAACTCTGTTGCACGTGGCGTATTTGCTTCGTGGCAGCCCCACCCCACCCCACCCCACCCCACCCCACCCCCGCAAGGTACCCACTTCACCTTTTTTTTTTACCCTTTCAATGACTACCTTGCAACTATGTCTTTGTTTCAGGGGGTTGT
Organism: Peromyscus maniculatus bairdii; assembly: GCF_049852395.1. NCBI lineage: Eukaryota > Metazoa > Chordata > Mammalia > Rodentia > Cricetidae > Peromyscus > Peromyscus maniculatus. Next base: position 51,597,167 of record NC_134854.1, read on the forward strand.
TATAGTCCTATAACCCTACCCTTTTGCCTGCCAAATCCCCCTAAGCTATTAAAAACCTTATCTTCCCTGCATTCAATGCTGACCTCTTGAACCCTGCTGTAGGGGATGCAGCCGAGTACATGACCAATAAAAAAGCTTGCTTTAATTAATTTGACCATGACGATTTGGGTCAGTGGTCTTTCTCCTTGAATCTTTGGGATTAACATTACCTCGCCTTACACTACGAGAGTGAAGCCCAGAAACAATGCACCGACAGCTGGTGAGAACACACCTTGGCTGCACTGATCAGTGTTATGCCCAGATCGCAGGGACGCCCAAAAGACCACCACGGAGACGGAATCCCGCATGTAAAAGTAAAGAGCCTTTATTTCAAGCTCCAGAGCTTGGTCCCTCTGTCTGTCCGACACAGCGGTGAGAGCAGAGAGCCCTGAGCTCAGGTGGGGCAGAGTTTTGATCATAGCAGACGTTGGGGTGAGGGGATTTCCAGGGTCCAGGACCCTGATTCGCTGACAATTGTCCAGGGATATCTATAAAATAAAAATATGTGTGTGCCAGACTCAGGGACATATGGCCACCTTATCTAAAGGTTGGAATGTTTGGGATGTCAGGTACTTCCTCACCCCTGGGTGGACACCTGGGTGGTATCAGCTTGAGGCTTTTCCTGGATCTGGGTGTTGCCTGCCAGTAAGCCTGTCACAGAAGCTGAGTCTAGGCCCCTCAGCCTGTCATGGCTGCTGTGTGGTCAAGCTATTTTGGGGCCCCTTCACAATTAGTTCTGTGTAACTCTCGCCGCCTGTTTAAATATTGCTCTGTTTTCCAGACCCTGAAGGTGGATGTGGGCCAGGGGCTCACTAGGTCTCTTTGTCTTTCTCTTCAATGTGGCCATGCTACAATTTTTTCTGCCTTTTATTATTAATTTGCATCTTTTAATTGGCTTATTTGGGGTGGGTAGCTGAATCCTGCTTTTTGGGGCACAGGCTGTGAACCCCAAGCTTAGTAACATCTTAATCCTCCTGCCTCCAACTCCTAAGCACCAAGATTACAGACAATATACTATCATGCTTGTTTTTTGTTTTTTTTTTTTACTTTTTTGTATGAGTGTTCTGTCTACGTGTAGGCCTGCATTCCAGATGAGGAGATGAGGGCACCAGATTTCATTACAGATGGTTGTGAGCCACCATGTGGTTGCTGGGAATTGAACTCAGGACCTCCGGAAGAGCAGCCAGTGTGCTCTTAACCACTGAGCCATCTCTCCAGCCCACCTATGCTTGTTTTTTTTTTTTTTTTTGTGTGTGTGTGTGTGTGTGTGTGTGTGTGTGTGTGTGTTTGTTTGTTTCTGGTTTTTTGATGTTTTGTTTGTTTGTTTTGTTTTTTAATATTTATTTATGTATGTGTTATGTATACAGTGTTCTGCCTGCATGTTTGCCCACAGGCCAGAAGAGGGCGCCAGATTTCATTACGGATGGTTCTGAGTCATCATGTGGTTCCAGGGAGTTGAACTCAGGAAGAGCAGCCAGTGCCCTTAATTGCTGGGCCGTCTCTCCAGTCCCCTTTCTAGTTTTTGTTTGGTTGGTTGGTTTTTAGTTTTTCAAGACAGGGTTTCTCTGTGTAGTTTTGGAGCCTGTCCTGGATCTCACTTTGTAGATTAGGCTGGCCTAGAACTCACAGAGATCCACCTGCCTCTGCCTCCCAAGTCCTGGGATTAAAGGCGTGTCCCGTCCCCGTCCCCGTGTGTCCCCCCCCCCCCCCCACCGCCGCCGCCGCCGCCGCCACCACCACCACCACCCGGCTGTTTTTTGTTTGTTTGTTTTTTCAGAACAGGGTTTCTTTGTGTAGCTTTGCACCTTTCCTGGAACTCACTCTGTAGACCAGGCTGACCTCAACTCACAAAGATCCACCTGCCTCTGCCTCCTGAGTGCTGGGATTAAAGCTGTGTGCCACCACCGCCCAGCCTCTTTCTAGTTTTGATATGGCTGAGAAGTGCAGAAGCAGTCATGGTCCCTTTGGGTGTAGCAACCTACTTCCCCAATCTCCTGAATTGGTATCTAGCAATGCGAGGTTGCCGGGAGTTCAAAGCCACAATACGGGACTTGACAGACTTCAGGGGTCTCGACACAAAACACAGCTCTTCCCTCAAAGGGTACTAGTAAGAGATTTTATTGTGGAGCCACATTTGCCCTGACCAGGGCATACAGATACAGGTTACCCCAAATACCAATGTTCCAGCTGGTAACAGTTTCAGGAAGATTTTGTAGCAGAATTGAAAAAGGTCGTCGTCGTCGTAAGTCAGGGTGCTTTAAATATCTATCTATTGGTGGGAACACCAGGTTACAACAAGCAGGTTACAACAACGATCCTCTTTGATAGGCCACGGTGCTGCTGATAACATTCTTAACTTTTGCATTGGTGGAAAGCTAATGGTCTGTTTATACACAGAAAAGATTTGTCTCATAGTCATGGGATGGATATTAGAGCAAATACAGAAGGGAGCTCTGAATGGTTATTAAGAAGCTAAAGATAGGGCTGGAGAGATGGCTCAGTGGTTAAGAGCACTGACTGCTCTTCCAGAGGACCCGGGTTCAATTCCCAGCAACCACATGGCAGCTCACAGCTGTCTGAAACTCCAGTTCCAGGGAACGGGACACCCATGACAAAACACCAATGCGCATAAAAAATTTAAAAAAAAGAAAAAAGGGGCTAAAGATAGATCAAGCTAATTTGGTTCCAGATCTGTAACATTCCAGTTCACCACAGCCACGGAAATCCCAGTCAGTCAGTGAGCCTTGGAGGCTCTTGAAGGCAGGGGCAGCTCCCTGCTTTCCCGAAGCTGGGAACTTTAGTTTACAGGGGGCCAGCCTGGCCGGAGCTGAAGATTGTTTTCAGGGCAGGTGCTTATGCTCGCAAACCTGCCACATCCTGAAAGGAATTAGGGAGCATGTGTGGTGCTGTAGAGGGGCCCCAAAGCAGCTTGACCACACAGCAGCCATGACAGGCGCAGACACAGCTTCTGAGACAGGCTTACTGGCAGGCAACACCAAGATCCAGGAAAAGCCACACGCTGACCCCACCCAGGGATGAGGAAGTACCTGACATCCCAAACATTCCAAACCTTAGATAAGGTGGTCAGATGTCCCTGAGTCTGGCACGCACATATTTTTATTTTATAGATACCCCTAGACAATTGTCAGCCAATCAGGGTCCTGAACCCTGGAAATCCCCTCACCCCAACCTCTGCTATGATAAAAACTACCCTGCCTGGGCTCTCTGTTCTCACCTCTGTGTCGGACAGACGGAGGGACCAAGCTCAGAGCTTGAAAATAAAGGTTCTTTGCTTTTACATACAGGATTCTGTTTCCGTGGTGGTCTTTGGGGGGTCCCTGTGATCTGGACATAACAGCTCATGCCTTTAATTTTTAAATATAGCACTAGAAGGCAGAGGCAGGTGGATCTCTGAGTTTGAGGCCAGCCTGATCTATACAGTGAGTTCTAGGCCAGCCAGGGTCTTCACAGCGAAACCTGGTCACAAAAAAAAAAAAAAGCAGAAATCACTAAAATGGGATTTATTCAACTTCAACTGGTCATTGAAAATGGTGAAATCCAGGAAACCGCCCAAGTCCATGTTTAGAGTCCTAGAGTGAGATCAAAGTTTAAGCAAAAGGCTAAGGATATGCACAGTTCCTGTGTGATCTCATCCTGGAAGGCGGTTGGACAAGTTTTTGGAGTTCTGCCGCAATGTCTCTGGGAGACAAGTTCCCCCTCCTGCTGGTGCCTCTTCCTTCTCTGGGCATGAGATTCCTGGAGAAATTTCCATTTGTTTGGGGTCCTTTGTTTCAACAGTCTGATAGTGAGATTGAGAGACAAAAGTGTCTCTTTAAAACCCCTTCATTTGCAGGTGGCACATGCCTAGAGGCAGGTGGATCTCTGAGTTCAAGGCCAGCCTGTTCTACAAAGCAAGTTCCAATACATCTAGGGCTACACAGAGAAACTGTGTTTCGCCGGGCGGTGGTGGCGCACGCCTTTAATCCCAGCACTCGGGAGGCAGAGCCAGGCGGATCTCTGTGAGTTCGAGGCCAGCCTGGGCTACCAAGTGAGCTCCAGGAAAGGCGCAAAGCTACACAGAGAAACCCTGTCTCGAAAAACCAAAAAAAAAAAAAAAAAAAAAAAAAGAAACTGTGTTTCTAATAAAACAAAAGAATATCTCCATTTCTGTCAGGCCAATGACACAGTGAGCCTAGTGCTGGGATTATGGCTGTCTATAACCATGTCCAGCTTTAGGCTCTGTTGGGCATCCTTTGGGGAATCAAACAAATGACTTTATGCATTTTAGACAAGGACTCTACTCATTGGGCTAATTTTCTTATACTGCTTGTTGTCTTTTCTTTTTTGGTTTTTCGAGACAGGGTTTCTCTGTGTAGCTTTGGTGCCTTTCCTGGAACTCACTTTGTAGCCCAGGCTGGCCTCGAACTCACAGAGATTCGCCTGCCTCTGCCTCCCGAGTGCTGGAATTAAAGGTGTGTGCTACCACCACTTGGCATTGTTTTGTTTTATTTTTTTTATTTTTTTATTTTATTTTATTTTTTTTTTTTTGGTTTTTTGAGACAGGGTTTCTCTGTGTAGCTTTGCGCCTTTCCTGGAACTCACTTGGTAGCCCAGGCTGGCCTCGAACTCACAGAGATCCGCCTGCCTCTGCCTCCCAAGTGCTGGGATTAAAGGCGTGCGCCACCACCGCCCGGCTGCATTGTTTTGTTTTAATTATGGGCTGGAGAAATGGCTTAATGGTTAAGAGCACCAGTTACTCTTCCAGAGGACCTGGGCTCAGTTCCCCATGTGAGACCAAAACAGGAGCAGCTTATCTTACAAATGAAGGAGCCCACTGTAAGAAGCCCCTATACTTTACAAAGCAGGGTTTCTATTTGAAAGCAGTTTCTGTTTCTTAAATCTGATGTAATCTGTGAAATATGTGATTCCATTTACCTGATGTATATCCTTGTCTTCCTCTTTCCTTGTATTTTTCTAACAATCTCTAACAGCCGGTTCTCTTGCCTTGGTAAATACAGCTGTTAATATTTTAGCTCTCGGGGGCTGGAGAGATGGCTCAGAGGTTAAGAGCACTGCTTGCTCCTCCAAAGGTCCTGAGTTCAATTCCCAGCAACCATATGGTGGCTCATAACCATCTGTAATGAGATCTGGTGCCATCTTCTGGCCTGCAGGGATATGGGCACTGTATACATATAAATAAATAAATTTAAAAAAAAAAAAAAAAAATTTTAGCTCTCTTCCATAAAAGAAACCTCAAAAGGCCAGAAGGGGCTGTTCTCTAAAATCCTGATTTACAGTGAGACAGTTGGCTAGCCAGCCCTGGGTGCACCTCTAAAATAATTGTGGAACTGGTTTTTCTGCTAGAAATTTTTGGGTTTAAAATCTGCACCCACATTGTGGCTCACGACCATCCAGAACTCCAGTTTCAGGGTATCCAGTGCCTCCTCTTCTGACCTCCCTGGCTTACATGTAGTGTGCATACATGCATGCAGGCAAAACCTGCACACGCATAAAATAAATAAATATTCTAAAGAATATGACAATTTTCTTGTTTATTTTATTTATTTTTTTAAATTACACTCATGATATTCATTAATTACACTCATGATATTAATTACATTTGTGGTATTTGTTGATTACATTCACAGTATTCATTCAATAAATATATTTATGATATTTATTAATTACATTAATTGTATTGATTTATTACATTCATGATATTATGTCCTGATACTACTGTCCGTTTGTGGGGTTTTTCCATCACACAAAACAGAGATTCTGTACTTAGGGAATCATTGCTGTATATTACTTTCTTCTTCATCTTAAGATAACATCTAAACTTTCTGTCCCTATGAATTTGTATATTCTATATATTTCATGTAATACAATTCTATAGTATTTGTCCTTTTTTAATGTAAAAACATTTTATGTACAACTGCAGGAGAAATAATACACAGATAGCTTGAACATAAAAACAGGTTATAATTTAAAAGTCCAGGACTTTTTAAAAAATTATTTTAAACAGTAAAATATTTTCTTTGGGGGGGGGGAGGTACACGCCTTTAATCCCAGCACTCAGGAGGCAGAGACATGCAGATCTCTGTAAGTTTGAGGCCAGCCTGGTCTACAGAGCGAGAGCTAGGACAGGCTCCAAAACTACACAGAGAAACCCTGTCTCAAAAAACCAAAAAAAAAAAAAATTTTTTTTTCTCTGTAGAAAATAGTAAAAATGAGTTATCTTGTTTATTATGTATATGTGTGTGGGTGCAACATGCCAGTCACCTGGGGTCTCTGAATCAGGTGTTAGACCCCTGCTTCCTCTTCCTGTGGACAGAGGCGGCAGGGCCTGTTGTCAGAGAAGAAAGGCCTTCTTCTGCTTTTGCCCCTCACTTTACTGATGGAAATAGACGTAAATTTCTCTCAACTGAATTTTCAGAGCCATTCCTGGGTCAGTCTGGTGCTTTGAGTGACCCTTTCCATTCAAAATGTGTCAGAAAGCAAACGAGTTTGTGTGGTCTTCTTGTGCCACTGTGACAACCATGCGTCCATACTAATGCCCCCAACTGTAGACCTAACAGTGTTATGCAACTTATATTCCCCACAAGGGAACCCTGTGATGGATTATATAGCTTGTTGTTTTGTATTGTTTTTTATTACATTGATTTATTTTTGAATGTGCATATACAGGTCAGGGGACAGTTAATGGAGTTCTCCCTCACACCACCATGTGAGGCCTGGCAGTTGATCATAGGTCATCAGGCTTCATGGCTAGGGTGTTATCTCACCAGCCTCTATTAATATTCTTGTTCGTGCAGTTAGGGTCAGAGTCTGGGCCCTGGCAGTCCTAACATGCTAGGGTTCAGGTACCCTTTAGCTATTGGCCGGCTGCAGACTGAATGCTGAGGGCAGAGAAAGGAGACTCGATCAATATGGACGCACAGGAGAGAGAAACAGAGACATTCAGGAGCTATCCCCACCCCCTAAGGGAGCAGGACCTCAGCTGGGGTTCGGCTTAAGTCAAGGGTAAGAGGTACACGTAAATAAGCAGTCCAGGTCTAGGCGTGGTCACACCTAGGTTGTCTCAGCTTGTCTTTCTGAAGATGTTCTGACAAGCTGTCAAATTGTGTGAAATCTCCTTCCGATTGGCTGCCTGGCTTCAACCTTTTTCTTCTCCCAGCTGAGTTTCCCGGAGCAGTTCCTATTTCTTTCTTGAGGTCCACCTGTTAATCCCATAGCCGAAGGGCGGGCTCAAGCGTCTGTCTAGAATAAATCTGTTCTAGCCAGGCCGGCTATACTCTGTGCAATGATCTGAACCTTGAATTCGTAAAATATATGAATTAACTTTTTAATTTTATATGTATGAAGGCTTTGCCTACATGTACGTCTGTCTGCACAGCACATACAGAGGTCAGAAGAGAGCATCAGGTCCCCTGGAACTGACTTTACAGATGATTGTGAGCCACCATGCTGGGATTTGAACCTGGGCCCCCTGGAAGAGCAGTTAGTGGTCGTAACTACTGAAACATCTCTCCAGCCCCCTGAACCTTAATCTTACATCCCTCCATGTGTGTGGTTCTGCTGGGCAAATGGCAACTTCCTCCTTGGCAGTTTTTCTCACGAGACTTGGTTTTAAGGAGTAGGCCTGGAAATCGGGCCTGTGAGGTGCAGGAAGGACACCAGCTAGGGTCTGAGACCTGTGGCAGTTTCCCCCATTTTACCGTAACTCTGTGGCCTTCAGCCATGTATTCAGTAAACAATTATTTAATTTATGAATTTATTCTGCAACTAGTATAATAAATGTCTTTTGTGTAACCACTTCCACAGGGCAAACATGGTATTTAAGGCAATGTAAATCTGTGTTCCAGCCAGAGTCATTGGTATTTGGTTTCAGAAAAGAAAAAATATATATATATATATATATATTGTGTGTGTGTATCTTTAAAAAAAGAAAATTTTTTTGCTTCCAAGTGTGGTGGTTCATGCCCATAATCCCAGCACTCAGGAAGCAGAGCAGGCAGAGCTCTGTGAGTTCAAAGTCAGCCTGGTCTACAGAGTGAGAACGCATCCAGGATTTCGTAGAGAAACACTGTCTCAAACAAAAGAAAACAAAAGGCAGACATGGTCTTCTGTGCCTTCCATTCCAGTCTCAGCCCTTGAGGCAGACAGATCGCTACGAGTTCAAGTCCCTGTCCCAAACACTAAACAAAGCAAAGAATTACGATTCCATTTGTCTTTGGGAGAAGGGCACGTGCCACAGTGGGTGTGAAGGTTAGCTGACACTACCCGAGTCAGTTTTCCCTTCAGCTCTGTGTGTTCTAGGAACCAAACTCAGGATGCCAGATTCCTCAGCAAGATCCTCACAGGCTGAGCCAGTGAGATGAGTGTGTGCCCGATCTGCTTTGTGGTACTGACACCAGCCTTAGGACTAACCTTAGGAAGAATTAGAGTGGCCCACGGGTATTTGTGAAAAAAAAAAAAAAAACAAAAAAAAACAGTCCCTTCAAGCTCTTTCTGGTTGATCACTATCTCAGAGATGTTCTGGTTCTGTGGGCTGGCTGGAAGACGAAGTCCTTACTGCAAGAGAGAACAGGCTTGTTCCCTGAGATGCCTGTTCTTGGCCCAGGTGGCAGCCTCAGCCAGCAGAGATAATTGCTTTTCTTAGGGGGACTGGTCAGTTCTTCTATTTCTGGAGTCCAAAGTAACTTCACGTTTAGGGTGATGAGTCTGTGCAGTCAGCCTTGGAGCAGAAGGACACGCATAGCGGAGGTTTCTAGACACTCCTTGAATGACTAACATGGCCACACGGAGTCCAGCAGGCATCTGAGCCCAAAGTAAGGAAGGTGTCAGGGGTGAGGGAACAGGGACATAGTTCTATACTGTCACCCTCAGCAGCCTGGTGAGTTCCCTTAATTTTTTAGGACCCTCAACTGAAGCCAAACCAGAATTCATGGCATAGGTATAGGACAGAATTTTAGGACTAGAGAGTATAAACCAGAGTTGGGGATTTATTAAAACTTGAAGACTGCACTGGCATGGTGGCACACATCTTTAACCCCAGACTTGGGAAGCAGAGGCAGGCTGATCTCCGAGTGAGGCCAACCTGGTCTACATAGGGAGTTCCCAGATAGCCAGGGATATATAGAGAGTCTATCTCTCTCAAAAGAAAAAAATGCTCAGGAAAAGAACAAAAACATACTCAGGCATGAGCATGGACTTCTCAAGGAAAGAATAAAGACATTTAAGCATGGTTATGGGTTTCTCAAGGGAGATTCCCAGTTAAGTGTCTTAGCATCGACTCTGTGTTCGAGTTTCATTTCTGTTGCTAGGATAAAATAACTTTACAAAAAGCAACAAGAGGTAGGTGTGGTGGTATGTGACTTTAATCTCAGTACTCTGGAGGCAGGGGCAGGTGGGTCTCTGTGAGTTCAAGGTCAGCCTGGTCTACATAGAGTTCCAGGTCAGCCGGGGCTACAGAGTGAGCCTCAGTCTCTAAAACAGAACAGGAAAAAAAAAAAAGGAATTTACTTTGACTTAAAGTTTCAATTACAGTCCATCATTGTGGGACAACCAAGGTGAGAACTTCAGCTATCTATATCATATTCATAATCAAGAGCAGAGAGAAACATATGAGCATATTCATGCTCTCTTGCTTGTGCTCAGCTCAATTTTTCTACCTTAAACAGTTCAGGACCCTCAGCCTAGGAATGGTGCTGCCCACAGTGGAATGTGTCTGCCCAATTAACTTTAAGACAATCCCCCACAAATATGCCCAAAGGCCAGCCCAATGTAGACAATCCTTCATTCAGACTCTTTCTAGGTGATTCTAAGTTGTGTCAAATTGACAATTAAAGCTAAACATTACAATGTATGTGTATCATTTTGATGCTTTTCAAGTTGTATCTCAAAAAATAAGAAGCCTAACATTTCTCCCTTTCTGCTCGGCGTTTGATAAATGAGATTTATAGAATAAGAGCCTTGCATGTGACTTGTGGGCGCCATGGGCCCTGGCCCCCGACTGGGAGTGGCTGCGGCCTTGCTTGCTTGACCTTGATCAGATGTCCTCCCTATTCGGATTCCCTGCCGGTATCCACCCTTCTGAATGCTTGAGGGAAGTTCCTTGTTGTGTATCATGCATTTTGGGCGTTAACTACTTAGATGCTAGATTGTAGAACATTGAGTCTGGAATGTAGACCATTGACAGCGAACTTCTGCCCTCCGGGGGTTCCTCCATTTGTGCTGTAAGCCTGTACGTATTTAAGGTTTCTTCCCTCTTTCAATAAATGGCATTCGACATCCAAACGTACGAATGACTCGCTGTCTCTTGTCTCTATTTTTTAATCCGCAGCCCTTCGCTCAGACATGGTGAACGGTTAGCGGTAACGCGGGCGTTACCGCTACAGTGACTGTTGTTTCCTAAGGTAAAACCAGGAGCCCCTAGGCTTAGACAAAGAGTTTCTGGTGAAATTCCTAGAGAGTTGCAGGTTTATAGCTGAGACCAGCTAACAGCTTCAAGCAGTTGTTAATTGTGCTGGAATTCTTGCTTTTCTGCTAGTGAAAGGCTTCAACCAGGTTTCTGGGTGGAGGGCTCTTCTCTTCACTTTTCATGCCCTCATAATTTTCCCTCTCTCTATCCTGTCTCAGAGATAAACACAAAATTGAAGGCAGAGATGTCAACGAAAAGTCTCCATGCCCCCCCATACAGACGGGTTGACTCTCAAGCCTGTGGGGATCGACCTGCCCCCTCACCAAGCAACATCACAGTCTCCACCTAAAGCTCTCTCAAGGTTGTCGGAGACCCTCTCGTTTGAGAAACATCTTTTCCTTGCAGCAGCCCTCAGCATTCTGCCGAGTCCCTGTAACCAGCTACAGAGTGGTTTTGATGTGTTCCGCCCACATGAATGCCAGCAGCATCTCTCAGACACACAGTGGAATTTACTGCCGCACCTGGGGGGACAGATGGCACCTCCACACAAAAGCCCAGGGCCACACTACAGCCCCAACTTTTCCAAGAAGACTGAGAAACAAGAAGGTTTTTGTTCCTATCTCTTACAGTTCATACCCATCCTCGCTCCCATGTGGTAGCTACGTAAAGTATCAGCGCTACTTTAAGGAAATAAGAAAATAATTTAGTGTAGCAAGGCACAGTGGTGCGGTTTCATAGGACTACCAACCATGGACCACGGAAGCATGGCAGAATTGGTGGCAGCAAGACCATGCTGCCAGACCTCTCACATCACAGTGGCAACAGAAATGGTCAGGGTGCAACCAGGGCTGGCTTAGAACCTTCAATGGTACACTCCTAATGCCCTTCTGTTACCAGCCAGGCCTCACTTCTTATTGACTCTACAGCCTCCTGAAAGTGTGCCACAATCCGGGGACCACGTGACCAAGCACATGAGCCTAATGGAGGGGTGGGGTCGGGGAACACTTCACATCCAAACCTCAATAGCAAGGAAACCCGTGTTGCTACCAGCTATTTCGATTTACTGTTGGTGAAGGTAGGGTGTGTCAAGGTCCTGAGAATTTTCTCTAGAAGTCAAGGGATGGAAGGTCAGATTCAAAAGTTGATAGTAAATGGCTATTCACCGGATGAGAGCTCAACATAATTTTGGTTGTGCAACCTAGAGCATTCCACCTCTTTACAGCCTAAATGTTCGGCTTAGCCAAGGTCAAGCAGTGTATGGGGTCTAAAGACGATGACTTCTTCACAGATCTGCCTTCACCGGAAGTCTGGGAAGCACCCTTTGCCGTTTCAGACTGTTCCAGAAGTGGAGGCCAGGACTCCAGACCAGAGGGACAGAGAAAGAGCTGCATAGGCAAGGGGCTGAGGACACAGAACTTGAGACAGAAACACATGCTGATGGCTATGGGTGTGGGTTGCTAATGATGACCCAAGGCCTCTCCCATGGTATGTAAAGAATCTACCACTGAGCCACACCCAAATGGGACTCACCTAACACTATGGCAGTGAGGGACCAGGAGTTAGATTTCCTGATAGGCAGACGGGAAGGAGCTATGACTAATAATAAAGGTGTTGAACTTCCAAGATGGCAGGCTTCTTCACTTTCCTGACTTGAGACACAAACCTGGTAGCCTGTCAGCCTGTCGGGTGGTAGTGGTGTATGCCTTTAATCCCAGCACTTGGTAGGGACAGGCTGGTAGATATCTGTGAGTTCCAGGACAGTCAGGGCTACACAGAGAAACCCTGTCTTGAAAAACCAACCAACCAGCAAACAAACAAAAACCTGGTACCCTAAAACAGAGGACTCCTGGGCTTTTATTCAGGATGATGACTGGCTCAAGTTCAAGGCCAGGTCAGCACTTGTTAACTCAATAGTTGTGAAGTGATTATCCACCAACCCTAAAATTAGGGAAGGAAGACCCTTCAAAGACTCAAAAAACCTGAGCCCAGAGAGAGACTTGATTTTCCAGCATAGTGTCTTTCTCTGTGTGTGTGTGTGTGTGTGTGTGTGTGTGTGTGTGTGTGTGTGTGTGTGTGTGTGCTTGCTTTCCCTGAGACTAGAGTTACAGACCAATGATGAGCCGTAAGATGGGTGCTGGAAAAGCAGCCATTGAGCTTAACCAATGAGCCATCCAGCACCAGAGGGTGACTTTGAACTTCTGATCCTCCTGTCTCCTTTTCCCAAGTACTAGGATTATAGGCATGTGCTACCATGCCCTACCATGCCCAGTTTATGCACTACTAGGAACCAAACCTGGCACTTTAAGCATGGTAGATAAACATTTTATCAACTGAACTGCACTCCCAGCCTCCAGTGCCCTTTTTTATTTTTTTTAAAGGTTTATTTATTTATTATGTATACAGTGTTCAGCCTGCATGTGTCCCTGCAGGTCAGAAGAGGGCACCAGATCTCATTTTAGATGGTTTGTGATCCACCATGTGGTTGCTGGGAATTGAACTCAGGTCCTCTGGAAGAGCAGCCAGTGCTCTTAATCTCTGAGCCATCTCTCCAGGTCTTCTTTTGTTTTTTAGATAGTGAAAGAACTGTGATGTGTTCTAAAGGTGTTTCAAGATAGACTGAATCAAGAATCCCTGGGGCAAGTGGTTTTCCATACAGAAAAAGAATGAACTCTCAATCTCATTCAAAGAACATCAACAGGGGTTGGGGGATGAAGGGTGGGGAGATGGGGTGGGTGGGTGGGTGGTGGAGAGATGGTTCAACATTTTAAAGCACTCACTGCTCTTCTTTTTTTTCTTGACAGAGTTTCTCTGTGTAACTGCCCTGGCCGTCCTGGCTCTCCCTCTGTAGACCAGGCTGGCCTCGAACTCACAGAGATCCGCTTGACTCTGCCTCCCGAGTGCTGGAATTGAAGGCGTGTACCATCATCACCAGGCTTTCTGGCTCAACCTTGAACTTGTGATCCTCCTACTTCCAAATCCCAGAATGCTGTACTACAGGTGTGGGTGGGCTACCATGCCATCTTTTATGGCGTGCTGGGGATTGAGCCCACCTCCATGTATGGCAGAAAAGCATGCCACCAACTGAGCCATATCCCCAAGCCCTCATCTCTTCTGAATGGAGCCATAGCTTTGCTGATGGTCTGGAGTAAGGGGTACTGGAGAACCCTCAGTTCCTTTAGAATATAGTTGAAGGAAAAACGCGCAGTGGCAGACTATAGGGGTAACACAGCACAAGCACTTGGGAAAACTTGACATTCCAGCAAGGCTGAGTATGAACAAACCCTATGACACAGTAATTCACTTCTAACTGTACACTTGGCAAAAGGCATACATGTAACTAGGTTTGATGGCACATGCTTTTTTCTTTTTTCTTTTTTTGAGACAGAGTTTCTCTGTGTAGCTTTGTGCCTTTTCTGGAACTTGCTTTGGAGACAAGGCTGGCCTAGAACTCACAGAGATCCACCTGGCTGTGCCTCCTGAGTGCTGGGATTAAAGGCCTGCGCCACCACTGCCTGGCAGCACACACTTTTAATCCCAGCACTCAGTAGGTTGAGGAAGGCAGATCTCTGTGAGCTCCAGGCCAACCTGGTCTACATGGCAAGTAGCAGACCAGCCAGGGTTATGTGGTGAGACCCTATCACAAAAACAAAATAAAAGGCATACGTGTATGCTTTAAAAAAACATATGTAGGGGTCTGAAAATATGGATCAGTGATAGAGTGCTTGTCTAGCATGTGTAAGACTCTAAGTTCAGGCCGGGCGGTGGTGGCGCACGCCTTTAATCCCAGCACTCGGGAGGCAGAGCCAGGAGGATCTCGGTGGGTTTGAGGCCAGCCTGGACTACCAAGTGAGTTCTAGGAAAGGCACAAAGCTACACAGAGAAACCCTGTCTCAAAACAACAACAACAAAAAGACTCTAAGTTCAGAGCCAAACAAAACAAACTAAAAATACGTTTCAGTTATTTCATGTGTATGGGAGTTTTGCCTGTATGTCTGTATACTATATGTGTGTCTAATGCCCACAGAGACCACAAGAGCACACCAGATCTCCTAGAAATGGAGTTACAGACTGTTTGAGTCACCACGTGGTGGGTTCTGGGGATAGAACTTGGATCCTCTGCAAGAGCAGCCAGTTCTCTTAACCACTGAGCCATCTCTCCAGCTCCACAAAAACAATATTTAAAAAAGAAAAAAATTAAAAGTACAGATGATTGGGGAAGCCAGCTAGTAGGTAAATTGGGTTCCTCAAACTCACGCAAAGAGCCTGAAGTGATAAGAAATGAGGGAGACACAGTTCATGCCGACTCATCCGTGTGCCTTCCCTGTCATTGATGATAAGGGTTCCCCTCTGCCTTCTTGGAAGAAAGCCACAGTCACAGTGACACTTCATGCTTTTCTGATTGGATAAAGAACGGTGTGGCTGTTGACTCTCAACTGCCTTCTGCTCAAAACTTCCGCTGGGCTCATACTTAGGAGTAGCGTATCCTTATCACTCACCCTCATCACTGCCATTTAAGTTGCGGGCATTAGGGCCAGGAGGATGGCTCAGGGGGGAAAGCACTTCCTTCCCGCCAAGTCCTTGCATGTGCATGCGCGTGCACACACACACAGAAAAAAATAAAAATGAATTGTGGGCAATGGTATTTATTCATTGTGTGTGTGAGAGGGTGTTCATGCGGGTGGGTGCATATGTGTGGTCAGGTGCACATACACACATGTTTATTTTATGTGGAGGCCAGGTTCAACCTCTGGTGTTGTTTCTCAGGTGCCTTCCACCTTGGACTGTGTGTGTGTGTGTGTGTGTGTGTGTGTGTGTGTGTGTGTGTGTGTGTGTATGAGTTTGATTGTATGTGAGTGTGTTGTTCTGTGTGTGGGCACAGACAGGTGCAATCACAGAGCACATGTGGAGTCAGAGGGCATCCTGATATCAGTCCTCACTTTTCCGCCGCGGTTTAGACAGAGTCTCTTCACTATTGGGTATACCCTGCTCCTTGGCCTGGGATTCTTGGACCCTCCTGTCTCGGACTTTCCTAATCAGTGTGCTCGCAGAGGCTTTTAAGTGGATTCTGGGGATCCAAACTCAGGTCTTCAGGTTTGCATGGCAAGTGGCTTGCACAGACTGAAGCGTCTACCCAGACCACCTTGTTCTGGCCTGGATCTTGCTGACTGGGCTAGGCTGCTGTCCAGCAAGGCCCAGGGCAGTTGTGTCCATTTCCCCGGTGCTGGGAATACAAGCAGGCACCCACCCTCTGCTCCTTTATGCGGCTTCTGAGAACCAAACTTAGGCCCTCCTGCTTGCTCAAGTAAGCACTTTACCCACAGAGTCTTCAGCTCAGCCCTGGGCATTGGCTTTACACAATCTTACACACACACACACACACACACACACACACACACACACACACACACACGAGTTTGACATTTATCCCTTCTGTGTGTTATATGCCAGCCCAGGCCAGAAGATTGGAGTCTGTTTTGGCTCAGCCAGGGGCAGGATTTTTTCTGCCTTTACTCTACCTATCCCCATGGAGACTGAGGCAGCAAGGGGCAATGAGTATGAGAGACAGGAGGGCCTGGCACATGCCAGCCCACCCCTGGCAACTGGGTGCTGTAGTGCTTGACAGGACCCCTTCCCTCCCAACCTTCCGTTTCTCCGTCTGTACAACCGGAAAAGTGGCTCCTTCTGACCTCAGCTTAGGCTGAGTTGTGACATCCAGGACGGTGGTCCAGGCTCAGCTCCCAAGACCGTTCAGCTGATGACGACATCTATGATGATGATGTCAGGCAGGTGTGAGAGACATGGCTGCTTAGGAGTTGTTCATAAAACAGATGGGGTGAAAGAGAAGACAACAGACTAGGGAGCTGCTGTCTGTCTCCCAGGCAGCTCACAGCAAAGCTCATCTTAAAGGCAGAGTCTCGTCTTTTGTTTGTTTTGTTTTTGTTTTTTGAGACAGGGTTTCTCTGGCTGTCCTGGAACTCCTTCTGTAGACCAGGCTGGTCTTGAACTCACAGAGATCTGCCTGCCTCTGCCTCCTGACTGCTGGCATTAAAAGCTTGTGTCTCTATGACCAGCTAAGTCAGTGTTTCTGAAGGGCTGTTTATAACTTCTGGGCCTGCTTATCTGGAGCCGACTACCTGGCACGCTGCTGCACCTGTGATATCATCCTTCCCGAAAGGCAGTCTGGCTCCCCAGTCTATGTCTCACACTGGCTTCTTGCCAAAAAACCACCTCAATGGACAGTGTTCTGTGTGTTACAAATCCTATTTACTTATTTAATGCTGTGGATGTTTTGTTTTTTGAGACAGAGCCTCTGGTAACACAGGCTAGCCTTGAACTTGCTATGCAGCTGAGGGTGGCCCTGATCTCCTGATCTTCCTGCCTCCTCCTGAGCTCAATCTCTGACTTTCACTCCAACTCTAGTCCCACTTCAAACTACTTCAAGGACAGCCCTAGGGTGCGGAGTCAGTCGAGAAGATTCCTCAAGCATGGGCTGTGGTGGGTGTGGCAGCAATCTGCCTAACCCACAGACTGGACATTCTACTCACCACCTCAGCCCCACACCCAGGCCAGCCGGGTCATAGTTCCACCTCTCAAACTATCAGTCATCAATATTCAGTTCAACATCTACGCCAGTATGTAATCTCACCACTTGGAAAGGGAAAGCAGAGGGATCAGGAGTTCAAGGTCAGCTCAGCTACACAGCAAGTTTAAGGCCAGCCTGGGCTACATGAAAGAGATCCTGTCTCAAAAGAAAAAAGAACACACACACACACACACACACACACACACACACACACACACACATCACTACCATCAGAAAAATGTTTACAAAACAACCAAACATACATACACACACACACACACACATCACTACCACCAGAAAAATGTTTACAAAACAACCACACACGGCTTTCAAGGTGTGGTTGGCCCTCACCTTCAATCCTTCAAACCACCAGAGGCAGAGGCAGGCTGATAATGAAGGTCTGAGATCAGCCAGGACTACATAGTGAGTTTGCGGTCAGCCAGAGCTACACATTTTCTAGATTCTGTCTCAAAAAAACAAAAACAAAAAAGCAAAAACAAAAACAGAAACAACAACAACAACAACAAATCTTAATGTGATAATAAAAGGCTGGCAATGTAAATCAGTGGCAAAGGACTTGCCTGCTCTGTGTGAGGCCCTGGGTTCAAGTCCTAGTACTGAAAAAAAAATGTAAAATGAGCCTCTTGCAGTAGGGTCTGCATGTAACCCCAGCACCCAAGAAGCTAGGGTGGTGGATGGCGGGAAGGGGGACCATGAGCGAGAGCTTTTCTGGACTAAGATAAAAAAATTGTGATAAAATATACAAAATACTTTTTTTAAAAAAAATTTTTCAAGACAGGGTTACTCTGTATAAATAGCTGTTGAACTCACAGAGATCCACCTGCCTCTGCCTCCCCAGTGCTGGGATTAAAGGCGTGCGCCACCACTATCTGGCAAAACAAACAAAATTTATACTGTACCGTCTAACTTCACGCCACCTCCCTGCTCTGTCTCTCCTTAGTGCCAGTTATCAAAACCAAGACCTCAAGCAAGCTAGCTGAGAAAGCATAGGTGAACACCCTCAGCCTGAGGAATTGAACACACACACACACACACACACACACACACACACACACACACACACACATACACACACACAAGACTCTGTCGGGCGGTGATGGCGCACACCTTTAATCCCCGCACTTGGGAGGCAGAGGCAGGTAGATCTCTGTGAGTTCAGGACCATCCTGGTCTACAGAGCAAGTTCCAGGACAGCCTGGGTTACACAGAGATGTCTTAACCTCCACCCCCAACCCCAGGAAAAGGTTCATGTCTTGGGGATGACTGGTAGTGACCTAACCTAGCATGGGTGAGGTCCAGCCAAAGGGAAAAAATTGAAACGGGCCATGGTGATTTGCACCCGTAATCCCAGCTCTTGAGAGGCTGAGGCGGACTTGACTTTAGTTCAGCCTGCACTAGGAAGTGAAACCATGTTTCCAAACAACAATAACAAAGTTGATTATCGCAGGTACTTTATTACCTCATTGAAAACCTGACTAACACAGAACTCAGCTGTGTTTATTTATATCTCAAATGCAGCATTGAAAGAGGTGTCTCTACTACCAGACTGACCCTAACTCACAGAGATCCACTGGCCTCTACTTCCCAAGTGCTGGGATTAAAGGTATGATCTGCTATGTCCCACTTAGATTGGTCAATTTTTTTTTTTGTTTTTAAAGACAAGGTTTCTCTGTAGACCAGGCTGGCATGGAACTCAGAGATCTGCTTGCTTCTGCCTCTGGAGTGCTGGGATTAAAGGCGTGTACCACCACCACCCAGCTTAAGTTGGCCAATTAAAAAAAAAGATTTATTTTTTAATTAATATGGTGGGGTTTTTGTTTGTGTGTGTGTGTGTGTGTGTGTGTGTGTGTGTGTGTGTGTGTGTGTGCACGTGAGTGCACATGAGTGTGGAGGCTAAAAAGAGCATGGGATCCCCTGGAGCTGGAGAGTCTAGGTGATTGTTGGCAGCTAGATGTGGGTGCTGGGAACTGAATTCCTGTTCTTAGGAAGAGCAGCAAGTACTCTTAAGCAATGAATGAGTCATCTCTGGAGTCCCTGAACTGACCGAGTCTATACAGAAAGTGTGTAAGCTTTCATAAAGTAGGGTGGGACTTTATGACCCACAACAGCTGTAGGAGGGACAGCGCTTGTGTGAGCTGTAGGCTGAGAAGGGGCTATAGGGATAAGGACGGAGTGGGGGCGGTGTGTGTGTGTGTGTGTGTGTGTGTGTGTGTGTGTGTGTGTGTTGCAGGAGTCAACATGTACCCAGTGTATGTGAAGGCCTGTGGTTATAAACACTAGAGAGAGAAACTGATAGAAAGCAAGGGAGGGGCCGGAGAGATGACTCAGTGGCTAAGAGTACTTGTTCTTATAGAGGAAGGACCTAGGTTTGGTTCCCAGCACTCGCATGGTGACTCATAACCATCTGTAACTCCAGTTCTCGGGGAATCTGATGTCCTCTTCTGACCTCCATGGACACCAGACATGCTTGGGCTGCAGAGACATACATGCAGGCAAAATACACATAATAAAATTAAATAAATCTCAAAAAGCAGAAAGAAAACAGAAAGGGGCAACAAAGATGAGAGCATGGGAATCTGGAGGTCACGTGACCTACATGTGGCCTTTACAGATATGGAGCCTCAGATACCAGTTGGCTGGAGTCTGGGAGGCAGGTGCCAAGTTTTCTGATAAATAGCTGGTCAGAACGTGTTGATTTCTCTCAGGGTTGATTTATTTTTCAAAAGAGTTTGGGTGTTGAAACCTTTTTTTTTGTTTTGTTTTGTTTTTTCGAGACAGGGTTTCTCTGCGTAGCTTTGCGCCTTTCCTGGAGCTCACTTGGTAGCCCAGGCTGACCTCGAACTCACAGAGGTCCTCCTGGCTCTGCCTCCCGAGTGCTGGGATTAAAGGCGTGTACCACCACCGCCCGGCTTGGTGTTGAAACCTTTCATGGGACCTGGGAATATCTCATTTAGAAGGGAGGATGAAGCCCTGCTGGGGTCCCCAGGGTCTGCAGGACCAAGTCCCAGCAGCTGCTGGCTGCAGCTCGCTCCTGCTGGCAGAGGGCTTTCTATTCTGCAGGGCTGTCTCTGGTTCCCTCCCACACTCTCCTGGGTCCTACACTGTCTGTTCACCTGCTGTCGTGGCAAGGGCCCACGCCGCCACCTCCAGCTTCTTTAAAAGTCAGTCTGTGACTGTGCCTGTGCTGACATCCTCAATCCCCACCAGTCCAGGTTCAGGTTGCTCTGTGAACCCCCACAGCACCCAGCAGGTGTCTCTCAAATTGCCAGTCCCCAGATCTAATGCTTCGCTTGCAGATACGGCTCCCCTACCAGGCTCTTAGCTTCTCAGTCAGCAGACTGGTTCATTCTTCAGAAGAAATCAATACATGAAGATGATTTTGACATCTCTGCACTCCATATCTGTTCATTTGCTCATGGAACACACAGTGGGTGAAGTCCACATGAAGTGCTGGAACGTCTGCATTCAGTGCATGTCTTGGACGGCATCATCCTCACAGTCATGCATACGTTCTGTCTATCTTTCTACACATATACAATGTGCAGATACTAAATAGAACTGATTGGGGCCAGTGGAGAGATGGCTCATGGGTTAAGAGCAATTGCTCTTCTTGGAGAGGACCTGGGTTGAGTTCCTAGCACCCACATGGTGTCTTACAGCCATCTGTAACTCCATTCCCAGGATCTGATGCCCTCTCTTGACCTCAACAAATGCAGAAACCACCACCACTACCAAAACCTTAAACAGCCAAACAGGAAAAAATTTATGAAAAAAATAATGGGTGTTGTGACACAGGCCTATCACTGCAGCCCTTGAGAGACCGAGGAGCGCATGCTTTCTTAATACTGACAGAAATACTTCTGGCGCACATTCAAGTAGGTACTTCCAACCAGACTGGCAGTTAGAGCCGACACTGGGCTAGAGTCAGAACCCTGGCCTAAAAAACGGCTCCAGAAGGTGCTTTATGAACCTACATTGCCTTCAGACTTCTAGGGAAGGCAAAGGGTTATGATATTGAAAAAAATGAAACAAGGCCACAGTGTTGCCATGGGTGGAGGACAGGAAGTGGGGAAATCCCAGCAAAGGGTACAAAGTTACTGTTGTTAGATAGGACAGATAAGTTTAGACATCTAACCTACTAAATGAGCTGTATAACAAATAGCATAGTATTTATTAGAAATTTTCTAAAAGATTAGAGTTTAGCTTCTTACCATACACAAAACACTTGTAAGATGATGAATTTATTATTAATAATGACCCCTTTATAAAATAATTGAATCATGGTGTATACTTTAAATGGATACATTTTTTAAAAAAAGAACACATACAGAATTTAAAAAAATAAAGGAGATAACTTGCTGTCTGTCCATGTCTGCTCCTTTGGAACCCACTACTGTCAAGTATCAGCGTGCAGCATCCTACCCCCATTGGCATCCATGTGGGTTCCTCAGGGCCCTTTCCTAGCAAAGCCACATGGGAGATTACAGCTGGACAGAGAAAAAAATGTGAGCTGCAGAACCAGAAGCCCAGGCTGCATCACCTCTGCTGGGATTGGAGGATGTGATGATTCTACACAAAAGATTCCCCAGGCCCAAAGCTGGCTGCTTCCAGTCCATCATTTTTGTATTTATGTTGTACTTTTGGGACAAGTACACTCCTTCCTGTATTCAGCTACATCCATCTGTCATCTGAAGAAGGAAAAAATACATCTCTTAGACCTAAAGTAGAGTGATTTTCGTTCAACTGTATTATTTTACTTAGAACTTCACAAGAATTGACTTTGAGATATCTTTTTTTCCCTGTGTCTAATAAACTTTCGAATTGATTAAAAAATAAAATAAAAGGGGGTTCCTGTATTCAAAAGTGACCGTGGGCTTCCCATGCCCTGGTCATTGGTACTTTCCCGTGTTTGGAAGGTCCATTCCTGTCCTTGTCAAACTTGATGCTTTGGAATACATCTTCCTTCTCACAGTGATCTCCTGACTGCTGACACCACGTTCACTAGGTGCCCTCAGAGACTGAGGGTAGAGAGGTAGAAGCAGGACCCTGCCTTGAGGGGTTTATGCTGGCCTCATTTTGTAAATATCCCATGAACCCCAGTCTCCTTCTCCTATGAAACAGCCTTTCCTGCCTTCTGCGGCTGCTGCAAAAGAGGCCTCCAGAAGCCTTGTGCCCACTCAGAGTATCATGAATCAGCTTTTGACGATGCTTGGTTACGGCTCAGCTGTGGGAGACTCCAGCATACAAAGCATACAAAGTCTTGACACCAACACCTCAGAGGGCAATGTCCTGTCCCTGTGTCCATCTGCTAGTGCCTGGAATGACCACAACGACAAGAGCTTTTCCATTGAATTTGTTGTTAACTTTTCTGCTACCTCTCCAACGACTGTGCAACAAAACCTTATAGATTAAAAAAATTGGGGGGGGGCAGTGGCGAAGGCTTTTAATCTCAGTATTCAGGAGGCAGATTTCTGTTCATTCAAGTCCAGCCTGAGAGAGAGAGAGAGAGAGAGAGAGAGAGAGAGAGAGAGAGAGAGAGAGAGAGAGCGCTTTGGGGATAAAATGCTCCTCAAAAAAGTTCATGAAATGTAGGTTTGGTCATGACAGTTTTGGAGAAATCATTGGATCATGACAGTACTGACTTCATCAGTGCATTAATCTGTTGGTGAATTCATAACTTGATGGGCTTTTAGAGAGTGGTGGAAACTTTGGGAGAACGGGTTTGGTTGCAGAGAACCAGTTTTTGGGGACATGCTCTTGAAGGTTATATGCTTATTGACAGATTCTTGCAGAGTAGCCCAGGTTGGTCTCAAACCTGTGATCCTTTTCCTTTAGCTTCCCAAACACTGGTATTACAAACATAGGATGCATCACATAATTCATTATTTACTTAATTACGTTATTACTATTATTATTTTGACAGGGTCTACGTAGCCTGGGTTGGCCTCGAACTTGCAGCGATTTTGCTGCCTAAGCCTTCAGAGTGCTAGGATTACAGATGTCTGCCACCAATGCCTGCCTGGCACCTCCAACAACATGGATTCGGACAGTCTCCGTGAGAGAGGGGCTACTGTCCTCCCGAGAGAGGAGAAAACAGACTCCAACACAATAGGTATCCGGTTCATAGTAGGGAAAGAGCAGACACACAGCCAGGCCTTCCCCGCACCTTCTTCTTCTTCCCCAGCCATCGCCTTGAGGTCGGCTCTTGTTTGTTGTGGTCCTTTGATGGCTAGGATCCGGAGCATCCCTGCACACCTGTCCAGAGCGCGCGGCCCCGCCCCTTAAGGGCGGAGCCTGAGGGCTCACCAATCAGCATCGCCTGGGGGCGGGCCGCGGGCGCCCGGCGGCGCCCGCAGTTCCCCAGGCCGGAGCGCCCGCAGACGCGGAGACGCGGCGCGGGGACCGAGAGGCGCTCGGGCTCCACAGCCTCCCTCCCCTCCCCTCCCTTCGCTGTCTTCTCCTTCTCAGCCGGACCGGAACTATGTGATCCCGGAAGTTCCGGGGCCATTGCTGTGTGGGATAAACAGTAATGGCGGAGGCTGCGGCTCCCGGAACAACAGCCACAACATCAGGAGCAGGAGCGGCAGCGGCGGCGGTGGCAGCGGCCTCCCTCACCCCTATCCCCACAGTCGCTGCCCTGTCCCCGGGGGTGGGCGGCGGGGGCGGCGGCAGCGACGGCAGCGGCGGCGGCTGGACGAAACAGGTCACCTGCAGGTAGGACGTTGCGTGGCGCGGCGGAGGGCGGGGGCTGCGGGGCTGAGGCGGAGGCGGAGGCGGGCGTCGCGGGGTCCCTGCAGCGGTCGCCGGCGGAGCATCGCGACGTCAGCCCCCGCAGAGGCCGTCGGCGGGATCGCGGCGGCTTGTGGACCGCGGGGCTCGGGCTGCGGGGCAGTGCCGCCACCTCCCCTCGCCCGGCGGCGCTCCGGTGCGTGCTGTGAGGACCGGCGTCCCCGCCCCGGCCTCCATCGCCACAGGTCCGGGGAGGCGGCGCGAGCTCGCCGCTGCGAGTCGGGCTCCAACGACCCTCCGGGCGCCCTGAGACCCTCCCAGGGTCCCGGCGAGCTCAGCCGGCCCCGGGGCCTCCGCGCCCGGCCATCCGTTTGTAACGTCTTTTCTGCCCTCGGCGCCGCGCACCCCCGCCCCGCCGGGAGCAGCCGCTTTTGTATTCCTTTGTATGTAGTCGGTGGCTGGCGGTTCCGAGCTTTGTCTCCGAACCGAGCGTTCGGAGCCGGCGTTAGCCTCCTCCGCCCTCGGTTTTATGAACTGCCATTATTATTACTGCCCCTTCGAGCGGCGTTCCTCTTTGCGAGAAAGGAGGATCCTAGGAGAGAGGTTTGGTTCTGGTTTGGTAAGCGAGACGGAATTATTCGAAAAATGAATGATCGGGTGGGGGTTATACAATGCGCATGTAAAAATTTTTAACCAGCTATCAGTGATGGAGGGTATTTGTTGTATTAGCGATTGGGACGAGGGTGTTTTATTGAGACAGCCTTGCCGTGTGGCCCGGTTGACCTATATATAGTCCTGACTGCCTTAGAATTTTCGGCAATCCTTTTGCCTCAGCCTCTCCCTAGTGCGGGGATTGCAGGCGTGTGATGATACCACACCCGACTATATTGATTTAGCCATCAGGAAAGATTGTAAGCTTTCCTAAGGTTTAAAAAAAAAAATCCAAAGAGGAAAAAAAAAAACACTTTTCACCCGACAAGGACAGTTTATACGCAAATGCAAAAGACTATTCCTATTGAAGAACTTGCTGTTGGTATTAACTCCGAAACTGAAGAATTTCTATCCTTCGGTCTTAATTTGAGGCAAGTTCCAGCTTTGCAGCCCCGGTTGTACTAGAAATGTAATCACGCTGGCCTTGAACTTCCGTCTTCCAGCCTCGGGCCTCCCAGTGCTGTGATAACAAGTTACCACCGCGGCTGATAGGAAATTTTAAATACCTTGATTTTTTTCTTTCATCTACCATAGTTCTGAATACCCATTATCATCTTTATTCTGTCAAATACCTGCAATAGACCGAACTTTTACATTTCTATGCAAAGTTTCAACATTTTCCTTTTTCTTATAATCATCAGTGTGTGTATGATATGTCTGTGGGAGGCTGTCCCCCGGGCCACAGTGCAGGTCAGAGGGGACACTTAGTGTCTTTCACTTTCATGTGGGTTCCAGGAATCAAATTCAGCCATCACTCTTATCAGCAAGGGCGTCTGGCCACCCTCCTTTATCCTTTTGAGGCTTGTGTGGGGTATGTGATGCCGAAGCTAAGGTAGCTCAGAATGGCTTGGGACTCCACCGTGATCCTTCTGCTTCTATCTCCTGGGTTGAGATTGATTACAGACATGGCTCCCTGCTTCCCTTTTTTTTTTACTTTTATCTGTTTCCTCTTTTCTAGTTCCCCTCCAGACTGTCTCCTACAGCCTACATTTAGGGTCTTCTTAATTTAAATTTTTCAGTCTTTTTAAAATTTAAATTTTTTATTTTTTGAGACAGGGTTTCTCTGTGTAACCCTGGCTGTCCTGGAATGTTCTAACTGCCTCTGCTTCCCTGGTGCTGAGATTAAAGGCCTGCACCACCATGTCCAGTTTAGGGTCTTTAAAAACAAAATGAGTCTTACTCAGCACATGATGACCTTGAACTCCCTATTTGACCAGGGATGACCTTGATTTTTGTTTGTTTTTGAGACAGGGCTTCTCTGTCTATCCCTGGCTGACCTGGAACCAGGCGGGCCTCATATTTAGAGATCTGCTTGACTCTACCTCCAGGAGTGCTTGGATTGAGGGCATGTGCTACCAGCACCAGGCAATGACCTTGATTTTAAGTGCTGGATTACAAGCATGGGCCGAGCCCAGCTCCCTAAGACTCATTGAGTTGGTGGAGTTTTCTGTGTGCTCCTGGAGCAGCTGTTTATGTCTAATGAGATAGTTTCTTTGGAGTTGGAGAGATGGCTCAGAGAGTAAAGACCTTCCAGCTCAGGCGTGAGGGTCTGCATTTGATCCTCAGCACCCTTGTGAAAGCCCTCGCTGGGAACTCTAGGTTTAGTGGAAGACCCTGTTGAAAAGGCTCTTCACCAGCTCAGTAATCCAAATCAGACCAAATCAAACTGAATTAAGAAAAAGCCCAAGTTTAATGGGTAAAATGCTCCCGCGGGATTTTCCAGCCCCCAGAGAGGGAAGAGACCCAAAAAACCCACGTGTCTTCTAGGGGCAGTAATACCCTGTGGGAGTGGTCTTGAACATCTCTGGGGGAGGAGCTGTGTTTGGGCTTTGTGAGATGAGGCAGAGTTCAGAGAGAGTGAGATGGGGGAGGAGAGTTGAGGTGGAGCTTTACCGAGAACAACTATCTCAAAACAATAAGGTGGAAAACATCTGGATTCCTCCCCTAGCCTTACAGATGACAAATTTTTCTTGAAGTATCCTCCTGGCTTGGGGAGGCTAAGACAGAGGAAAATTGAATTCTAGACTAGCCTGGCAAATGGGACAATTTATATGCCTGCCCTAGGGTACATGGGGAGGTTCAGTCGCAGAAAATAATATAGATGAAGTTTTCATTTTTCTAAGATGGTTTCCCTGTATCTTTGGACTTCATTCTGTAGATCAGACTGGCCCCAGACTCAGAGATCTGCCTGCCTGTGCCACCACTGCCCAGCTGAGGGAAACTTTTTGAGAAAACAATGGGAAAAGCTTAAAAAGGATACAGGCTTAGGATCAGCAAGATGGCCTAGCTTGGGTAGCAAGGGTGCTGGCTGTGATTCCCCAGAACCCACAAGATGGAAGAAAAACTTGTCTTCCAACCTCTACACATGCACTGTGGCACATCTGCTACCATGTACACACATACAAGAAATTAAAAACAAACAAGAGACAAGCTTGAAGTTGTTGTTGTTTTTGTTTTCGAGACAGGGTTTCTCTGTGTAGCTTTATGCCTTTACTGGATTTCGTTCTGCAGACCAGGCTGGCCTCGAACTCACAAAGATCTGCCTGTCTCTGCCTCCCGAGTGCTGGCATTAAAGGTGTGCGCCACCACCGCCCGCCAAGCTTAAAAGTTTTACATGATGGCCCACACCTATAATAGTGTTTGGGAGCTGAAGGTAAAGCATCAGGAATTCAGGATCTCACTACATAGCACTCATGTACATAGCCTTGAACTCCCAGAGATCCTCCTGCCTCTGTCTTTTGAGGGCTAGTTAGTATCAAAGAAGTGTCTTCTCCATAGCTTTTGCTTAGACTAGTCATCATCTGAAAATTTTGTAAGGTCTCTTGTGGTGGCATGTAGAGCCAGCCCTTCATGGTTGCACACATCTGTTCCCCAGCTAGTGAGTAGGTTGAGGCAGGGTGATGTCTTGAGCAGCCCATTAGAAACCACAGGTTATTCCGCTGGCTATGCTTTAGGCCTAAGTGCTTTGACGTTGTTTTCTGTTCTAGTTGCCATCATGACCTCTCTTAAAGTCTTTCTCCTTTGAACAGAGGAGTGACAGCTATGACATCTTTGTTTTAGACTTTGAGCTTTGAGAGAAGCAGAGTTCTGTTTTATCTTACCTGCAGGGTTTTCCTCGGTGCCCTGCATAGCTATCACGCCACAGTTGCTGTTGATACAGTTAAAACTAGAACTCTTATATGATTTTCTGCCTTTATTTTAAAAAAGTGCACAGGGCTGGAGAGATCTTACAGAGGATCTAGGTCTGCTTTTCAGCACCCACAGGGTGGCTGACGGTAACTCAGTTCCAGAGGATTCGACGCCCTCTTCTGGCCCCTGTGGGTACTGCTGGCGTACAATGCAGATACAGCATGCAGGCAGAATACCCACACACATAAAATAAAAATAAATAAAATCTTAATGTAGAAATTGTTTACCTACAAACATTCCTGCATCCACTCTGAATTTTTTTTAAAGATTTATTTTATTTATTATGTATACAGTGTTCTGCCTGCATGTGTCCCTACAAGCCAGAAGAGGGCACCAGATCTCATTACAAGTGGCTGTGAGCCACTATGTGGTTGCTGGGAATTGAACTCAGGACCTCTGGAAGAGCAGTTGGTGCTCCCAACCACTGAGCCATCTCTCCAGCCCCACTCTGAATTTTTTTAAAGTACACTTGAAGTTGCTAAAGGGAGAGGACCTATTAGAACGTGCTTATCTTTTCTGGGACTACCTTATTCAGACTTTCAGCAAATAAACTGAGTGTGCATTGTGAGTTCACTGCAGAGATGTACCTTACTGTAAATATTTCAGTATACTTGATGGCTGCACTTGTTTTCTGAGAGAATGTGCAGCATGTGTGGGTGTCTGCATATGAATACCAGTGCCCTTGAAGGTGTCAGGTTCCCCCTTGAACTGGAGGTACCATGAGCTGCCTCAGGTGAGTGATGGGAACCAAACTCTGCCACAGCCCTTTGGGCTTTTAACCACTGAGCCATCTCTGCACCCAAAGGAAGGGTATTTTCTATACCTAAGGCGTAGTCCTCTTTAAAGTGACTTGCTTAGATAAGAATGCTTGTTTTGTTTTTAAGATTTATTTATGTACTTCATGTATATGGGTGTTTTTAAAGTGACTTGCTTAGATAAGAATGCTTGTTTTGTTTTTAAGATTTATTTATGTACTTCATGTATATGGGTGTTTTGTCTGCATGTACAGCTGCATGCCAGAAAAGGGCCTGGGATCCCATTGGACTGCAGTTATAGACTGATTGTGATCCACCATGTGAGTGCTAAGAATTGAACTTGGGACCACTGGAAAAGCAGCTAGCGCTTTTAATAAATGAGCCATCTCTCCAGCCGCTATTTTTTAATTTTTGAAAAGATGATTTTAATGTATGAGTGTTTCCTGAATGTATGTCTCTGTACCATATGTATGCCTGGTGACCACTGAGGCCGACAGAGGGCTTAAGAGCCCCTGGAGCTGAAGTTACAGATGGTTGTGAGCCACCCTGGGAGCTGGCAGTCTAACCTGAGTCCTGCAAAAGCAGCCAGTGCTCTTAACTACTAAGCCAACTCCTTGCCCAGTGATATTCTCTTTGTTTTGAGATAGGGACCTTGACTGTGTAGCTCTGGCTGGCCTAGAACTCTTCCCTCGTTTTAGTCCAGGCTTGCCTCTAATTCACAGATCCTCCTGCCTCCGAGTCCCAGTCAGTGTTAGGATTAAAGGCATAGACCTCCTTGCCCAGCTCAGGATTCATTTTTTTTTTTTTTTTTTTTTGTTGTTGTTTGTTTTTTGGAGACAGGGTTTCTCCGTGTAGTTTTGGTGCCTGTCCTGGATCTCACTCTGTAGCCCAGGCTGGCCTCAAACTCACAGCCTGGTTCTGCCTCCCAAGTGCTGGGATTAAAGGCATGTATCTCCACCGCCCGGCTTCAGAGTTTGTTTTTAATTGCTCAGTTTCACTTTCTCATTAGCTACTATTAATGCTCCTGAAATCTCCGTGTGTTTTGTTTGTGCTGCCTAAGAAACAAATACCTCTGCTGAGAAACTGTTATGCTGTGTTGTGCTGCCACCAACAGGCAGGCTTTCATCTCCTAGAGAGATGCTGTGAAGTCAGTCCTTGCTGCTAGCTGCCTTGTAGACCAGGCTAGCCTCGAACTCACAGAGATCTGCCTCTGCCACCACCCGGCTCGTAGACAGTTAATATTTATTTATTGGCTTTTTGAGACTGAGTCTCACCATAGCCTTGGCTGACCTGGAAGTCACTGTGTAGACCATAATGGCAAGATTTATCTCTATTTTGTGTGTGTGTCCGTCCATCCATGTGAATGTGGTTACGGAGCTAGATGTACACTGTCAATCTCAGCTTTCAGGAGGCCAAAGCAGGCAGATCTCAGTATACATAGTGAGATCATGTCTCAAGAAGAAAGAAAAAAGTATCGGGAAGGGTGGAGAGATGACTAGGTTTAGGGTATGGATGCTCTTGCGGAGGAACCGGGTTTGGTTCATTCTTTTTTTTTTTTCCTTTTCCCGTGCTGGGAATTGAACTCGGCTTTACATGCAGTCAAGCACCTTATAACCATTTGGTTTTAGTTTTTAGGATTTATCTTAATTGTCAGTTTGTGGGTATGTGCACGTGAGTGTAGGTACTTGCAGGGTCTCTGGAGCTGTAATACTGACAGTTGTGAGCCACCTGACTTGGGACTGGGGATTCAGCTCAGGTCTTCTTTCTGCAAGAGTAGTGTGTAATAGTTTGTGCTCTTAACAGCTGAGCCATCTCCAACGCATTGTTTTCCCCTCTAAAATAAAGAGGTGTACGCTTACGTTTTCTTTTTTTAAACAAAGTCTCATGCAGCCCAGCCATACTCTAGATACTCTGTAGGTACCCAAGGATGACTTTGAACTTTGGCCTCCACCTACCTGCTGTTGGAATTGCACAGAGTACACCAACCTGCCCAGTTTTTGGTTGTGTGGAAATCTTTCTAGGCCTTGAACCCAGAACTTTGTGCATGCTAGATTAAACCCTCTGCTGGCTGGGATACATACATACATCCACAGACTTTGTGTGTGTGTGGCGGGGGGCGGAGGGTGTCAGAGGGCAATTTACAAGAGTCATGTCCCCCATGTCCATCCCTGGTATCAAACTGATGCCATAATTCTTGGTACCACATTATTTTTTCTCCTCTCCCTGTTCTGGTTTTTGAGGAAGTATCTCCTCCTCATATACCCAGGCCATCCATGAATGCCTGCATCCACCTCCTCAGTGCTGGGATTGTGGGCTTGTACCACCACACTGGCAAAAGTACTTCCATCTTTGGTTTTGGGGGGAAATTCTTGGAAGTACATTGCCTTTTCTTTGCCTTTTGTCTGTTACAGGTTGTACCATCTCATGATGTCTGAGATTCACAAAAAATGGATTTCACTGTGTGGCTATTTATAATTCCTTTTTGAGTTCTGGCTGACCTGAAACTCACTAATATAGACCAGGCTGGCCTCAAATTCACAGAGACACATCTAGCTGCCTCTGCTGGGATTAAAGACATACACTCCCTCACCTGGCTCTATAATTGTGGTTATGGTTAGTATTACAGAATGTTAGCGTCACTCAGAAAAGGCTTGTAATTATATAAACTAAACACTCAGGTGAGCTGAGACTCAGCAGTTTTCCCGCTTCAGCCTCATGGGATTACAAATAGGAGCCAACACATCCAGCTTTGTTTATAAATACTTTTTTTTTTTTTTTTTTTTTGGTTTTTTGAGACAGGGTTTCTCTGTGTAGCTTTGTGTCTTTCCTGGAACTCGCTTTGTAGACCAGGCCTAGCCTCAAATTTACAGAGATCTACCTGCCTCTGTCTCCCGAGTGCTGGGATTAAAGGCATGTGCCACCACCGCCCAGGGATAAATACTTTTAATAAATAGTTTTTTAAAAGGGAGTTCTACAGAGTTCAGGCCCTTTAAAGCTTGCAGAAAATAACACTATAGTTGACTAATTACACCTGAATTAGGTCAGGTTAGACGAGACCGTTGAAATGAAGCTAGTTATGTGCATAGTTTTACTTCCTACTGAGTTCTCATTTGCTGATTTTGTTTTTTTGAGACAGGGTTTCTCAGTCCCTGGCTGTCCTAGAACTCTCTGTAGACCAGGCTGGCCTTGAACTCAGAGATCCACCTGCTTCTGACTCCTAAGTGCTGGGATTAAAGGCGTGCGCCACTGTGCCTGGCCCTACTGAGTTCTTAGGCTTTATTATAGCCTGCTATTCTAGGGTGTAGGATCTTGGTAACTGAAGCAGTTTCCAACAAGATGTGGATGCTTTTTCTTCTCTTCTCTTCTGCATTTGCAGGTAATCTGTGTAGCCTCAGACACATTTGAATCCTAGGCAGTTTTTCCTTCGTTTTATTTTGTTGTGGGGATCACAAGCCTTATACATACTAAGCTCACACTCTAACACTGAGCTGCATTCGGCTCTTCTGTATACCCTGTAACATTCAACCCAGTGGGGTGTGGGATGTGTTGAGCTGGCTCCACTGCTCTTCTCTCCACGCTCTCCACATAGCTGTGGCCACGGGTATAGCAGAGTCCTGCGAGGCCAGCCACATTGACACTAAGAAGGTCACTGTCTTCCTCTGGCATGCCTGCTCAGAGATGAAGGGAATAGGAAAACGGACTGTGGCAGACGCAGTGTGCAGGTGGAAGGCGGGCCCTACAAATATCCCTTTGCACACCCTCATCTACAGTGCAGGACTAGGTAGGCCTGGTAGGCTCTTAGTTCAGATGTCTAGTAAATGCTCAGGTGATGGTGCTGCTGTTTGTTGGTATCTAGAAACTGCTAATCATGCCTGCCTGTCTGTAATCCCTTAAAGTTGCTGGCCTAATTTTGCTTGTTTTCATGTTTTAAAGAATTCAAATTGTTTCCTTGACAAAGTCAAATATAAACGGTAGCCCGACACTTTCTTGTCTGTGTGGTTTCTTTATCTTTGATGTGCTTTGTAGATAATCATGGTTAGGAGCTGAAGTTAGTGGAAAATACGCAGCTAACCCTCTAGGGCTGTAAACTGAGGACAGTGGTCAGAGTTGACCTTCAGGGAACAAGATAAATGTTTAAAATCTGTAAGTTGGGGGAGGCTGGGGAGACAGTTCAGTCAGTGATAGAGTGTTTGTGTGTACGAGGCCCTAACTCATCCCCTACCCCCACCCCCCAAAAAAGGAATCCTGTGTAAGCATACATCTTTCTTTTGGGGCAGGCATCTTGATCCCTGCGCTGTCTACTGCAGACCCAAATGGGTCTTCCTGGCTACCCGGCCTAGACTGATTTCATGTGTTTGTTCGATAGTTGTGAACATACAAGGAGAATGTGGTGGTAATGAATTCTTTGAGAGTTCTTTAGTCTTTTAATCTAATCTAGTGTTTTGGTTCTTTGTCTTACAGATATTTTATGCATGGGGTTTGTAAGGAAGGAGATAACTGTCGATACTCTCATGACCTCTCTGACAGTCCATATGGTATAGCGTGCAAGTATTTTCAAAGAGGGTACTGTGTTTATGGAGACCGCTGCAGGTAAGGATTTGTTTATAAACTGGCTTTTGTTCAAGGGTGGGCTGAGGAAGAAATGAAAATACATAATTCTAGTAGCTTTGTATATATAATTCTAGTAGCATTATACATAGTACTCTAAAATACTTTGAAAAGAACTGTGGTGGGCCATGCCTATAAACCCCACTCCTGGAGACTGAAGTTGGAGGATAGCCAGTCTGAGGCTGCCTTTCGGTAATGTACTTACCTAGAATGTCAAAGTTCCGGGTTCAGTCCCAAGTCTTGCTGAAGAAGAGAAATAATAGTTCCTAGGAATGTTAATACACTGACAGAAATCAATCTAGGGAAGTGTGGTGAAGGTGAATTTGTATGTGTTGATCTGTGCCTATTAATCTCAAGACTTAGGAAGCTAACACAAGGATTGTCATGGCCAGTTGTCATGGCCAAACTCTCAAACAAACAAACAAACAAACCAAAAATGAAGCCCAAACTGATGTCTTGTGAGTTTGAGGCCAGCCTGGTCTACATAGTAAGTTTCCAGGCCAACCAGGACTGTAGTGTGACCCTGTCTCAGACAATGGGGGGAAACAAGGAAAGGTTGGTGTGAAGTTTGTCCTAAGAGTTAGTTTTATGTGGTTGTCCTCTCCTAGTGTGGAGTATGGGTGAGATGAGTGAGGCATTAGAGTGGGTGCATTAGTCCTTACCTACCCCTTCCTGTTAAGGTCTGGGGCTGACACCCAGCACCTCACACTCACCCGTCTGTCTAAAACTATTTAACAGCCTCAGCACAGGAAACACCCTAAGCTTAGGGAGGAGTGCTCTAGGGAAAACGCTTCCTGGAATACCTCTCAAGTATTTGCACACCAACAGGGATTTGTTACTAAGCAATCCCTGCCAATAGGTAGGCATGGTTTTGCTGTCATAGTCCTGGCACCTGATCTGTTAGCAGTAGTGGGTTCTATGTAGAAATTGAATAAGGCAGATCTTCCCAGGTCAGAAGATGTCTATGTGTATTATTTATTGCCTGCTGTTAAGTTAATAACTCAAATGTAGCGAGTTAAGACAGCGTGCATTTATTGCCGTCTCTGGAGGCCTTCAATCAGAGTGGTTCTAGTTCAGAGAATTTTAGGGGATGGTAGGACTTTGGCCAGGGTGACAGTCATCTACTGGCTTGACAGATAGGGAATCACTTGTGATATGGCTCCTCACAGAGACATTGGTTCCTTGCCAGTGGGCCTTTCTTAGGGCTGCTGTCATGTCCTTAAAGCTTGGCAGACAGCTTTCTCCAGCGCTAGCCGTCAAAGAGGGTCAGTGAAAGCTACAGTGCCTTTATGACCCAGTCTCAGGAGTCCCACACTCTCAACTTTCACAAATGTCTGGACAAAAGAAATCCAGCTACATTGAAGGGAAGAGGTAGTGGGCTCCACTTTTGGAGAAGAGTCTTGGATATGCTTGAAATCCCCACACTAGGTAAGACTTGTAGCCATGGCCACATACGAGTGGATGGATGGAGAGAGAGAGATACATACATACAAACTTACATACATACATACAAACTTACATACTTACATACATACCACACTAGGTAAGACCTCTAAGTATCACAGCTACATATAGATGGATGGATAGAGAGATAGAATGATTAGAATGATGGTATCTGTCTGTCTATGTAACACTTGTAGTCAGTATCACAGCCACATATAGATATGTCCAGACACACACACACACACACACACACACACACACACACACACACACAGACAGAGAGAGAGAGAGAGAGAGAGAGAGAGAGAGAGAGAGAGAGAGAGAGAGAGAGAGAGAGAGAGAGTCAGTTATTAGGTTCAAATGCTTACCTGTATTTGTAAGGATTGGGCAAAAAGTAAGTCCCTCCCCCATAACGAACTATATATAAGGGGTCAGAAATGGATCCCTTGACATCTGAGCCTAATGGTTAGTTGTTTGTTGTTACGGTGCTAAAAGGAGGAGGAGGAGGTGTTGTCAGGATACCATCCTCTGGGGTGAAAGGGCAGTTTCTGTAGATGTCATAGACAAGGCTTCTGGTTGGAAGCTGGTTCTAGTCGGTTGAGAGTTATGGCCCACAGTGACTTGGGGAGGGGGTGGGATATTGAGGATAACAGAGAGCTGTGGAGAGTGGAGCATGGGACAGAATGAGGGAATGAGGGGACGGAATGGCTAAGGTGAAGTACTCTACTCACATGGCAAGCAGAGGACAAATAACTTAGACACTTTATAGAAGAATAAACTCCTTCCATCACGTGGGTCCCAGGAATTGAACTCAGGTCATCATGGTTGGTAGCAGGCACCTCTATCCACTGAGCCATCTTGACAGTCCACATTGAAGTTCTTTATAAAGGAAGTTATACTATATTGATACAGAATATGAAAGAAAGCTTGATACTCAGTTGTTTTCTCAGCATTATTTCATCACTTGGGACACCATACCAAAAGAATCAGCAATTTTGTGACATCCTGTTATAAATTAGTGCCTGTAATAACAGTTTCTTGTCGGTGGCTCTTGATTCTAGTAGATGTAAGAATCTTCATAGGCTGGATTGGCAAACTTTCTCTACAGGATGGAGTGGACAGTTTTTGGTGACTCAAAGGCACGTGGTTTTTTATGCAAAACCAGCTGTAGATAACACATAAACCAAATGAAATAGCAGTGTTCCCAGTGCAACTTTATCTTGGGTGACTACAATTTTAATTTTATGCAACTTATATTTTGTTAAGTGATATGTGTTGAGCTGGGCAGAGTAGCACACACCTTTAATCCCAGCATTCTGGAGGCAGAGGCAGGCGAATAGATCTCTTCAAGTTTGAGGCCAGCCTGGTCTACACAGTGTGTTCCAGGAAAGCCAGAACTATATGATGAGTCACCAAAAACAAAACCAAAATAAAATATTAAAACCACCAGGCATGGTGGCTCACGCCTTTAATTCCAGTACTCAGGAGGCAGAGCCAGGCAGATTTCTGTGAGTTTGAGGCTAACCTGGTCTTGGGGGGAAAAAAAAGTTCAAAGCCATTCTTACTTCGATATGGGTAGAGGACTATATATATAGTGTGTCAGTCTATGCTCTTCAAAGACACCTTCACACACACACAAACACTGCTGCATTCTTTATTTTATTTATTATTTTCAAAGACTTATTTATTATGTATACAGCATGTATGATTGCTGGCCAGAAGAGGGCACCAGATCTCATTACAGATGGTTGTGAGCCACCATGTGGTTGCTGGGAATTGAACTCAGGACCTCTGGAAGAACAGTCAGTGCTCTTAACCTCTGAGCCATCTCTCCAGGCCTGTATTCTTTATTTTTAATATAGTTGAGTTGTATTCTGTGTTCACAAGTGTGCTTGTCTGAATGTCTTTGTACCATTTGTGTGCCTGGTTCCATGGAGCCATCCTGCTGGCCTTGGCCTTTCTTTCTTTGCTCTGGTTTATCCTTCCTGGTATGTGCTCCGTTTTCATTTCAGAAGCATAGTCTATGCATATCTATAAGGGAATAATTGTCTCACTAGGTAGATTTGATAATGTAGGTCTTATTTATTATTTTGGAGATAGTCTTGGCTGTCTGACACAATTTGCTCTGTAGACCAGGTTGACCTTGAGCTCAGATATGCCTGTCTTTGCCCTCCAAGTGCTGGATTTACCACACTGGGCCCGTCTTGTATTCATGATCATTCTGTTTATTCTTGAATATAATCTCATGACAAGGATTTTTAGTTTTGCTTATTTGGATTTTTCTCCATTTTTTTGAGACCTCCAAAGAAGTGCAGAGTCGCTGGCTGCTACCCCTGCCTAACTTGTGTCCATTTCCAAAGTTTCCTTTCTTAAAAAGACCATCCTTCATCCATACTGATTTCACAGTAGATGACACAGTTCCAAGTCCTTATGTTTACTGCTAGGTAGTGAGAAAAAGCATGAATTGCTTGAACATGTTTAGCTTTTGTTTGTTTTTCTTTCTTTTAGTCAGCCTTTTTTTGGGGGTAGGAGGTGGGACTCAATTTGTAGTCCAAGTCGGTTTCAGATTTGCAATAATCCTCCTGCCTTAGCTGACCAAGTACTAGGATTACGCAAGTACCCCTTATTAAATTTTGTTTTGAGGGGCTGGAGAGATGGCTCAGTGGTTAAGAACACTGACTTGTTCTTCCAGAGGACCTGGGTTCAATTGCCAGCACCCACATGACAGCTCACAACTGTCTGTGACTCCAGTTCCTGAGGATCCGACATCCTCACGCAGACGTATATGCAGGCAAAACACCAATGCGCATAAAATTAAAAAAAATTAATCATTAACAAAGTTTTGTTTTGAGGCAGTGTCTCAGCAAATTTCCTAGGCTGGCCTCAAACATGGACTCCTTGCCAAGATAGCTGACATTGTAGGTGTGTGCCACCATCCAGTTTTACTTGACTTTGTAAAGTTTGCTAAGTCTTGATCTCATGCCTTGATCAGCAGTATGACATCACAGTGAGGCTTTTAGTCACACAGTCATGGGCTCCACTCTAGACTTAAGTTAGACATCTGGCTGAAGGCATAGCTCCGTCCTTGCCTAGATGCACAAGGCCATGGGTTCAATCCACAGCACTACGGTGTTGAAAAAGACAAGGCCAGGTATGTTGGTATGCCTGTAGTCTCAGTGTTTGAGGGGCGATGGCAGGAGGATTCATTCGAAGCCATGATGAGCTACATAATGATCCGGGAGGCTAGCCTGGGTTACCTAGCCAAACTGTCTATCTGAAAGTTATCTGGGGCTGGAGAGCTGGCTCAGCGGTTAATGGCGCTGGTTTTTTGAGATGACCTGGGCGGGCAGTGGTGGCGCATGCCTTTAATCCCAGCACTTGGGAGGCAGAGGCAGGTGGATCTCTGTGAGTTCAAGGCCAGCCTGGTCTCCAAAGCGAGTTCCAGGAAAGGCACAAAGCTACACAGAGAAACCCTGTCTCAGGAAAAAAAACAAAACAAAAACACAGAGAGGACCTGAGTTTGGATCCCAGCACCCACATCAGGCAGTGCACAACTGCCTGTTAACTCTGGCCCTAGGATCTAAATGCCTCTTCGAGCCTCTGGATGCTCACACATACTTGTTCAGAGACACATAAAAATAAGACTAAATCTTGACCAGTTTTCAGGTGTTTCTCAGTCATGTTTGTGTTCACACTGACTTTGAAGAGTCCAGGGGCTCTGTGTAGCTGACCAGTAACTGCATACTTTTGTGTGTGTCAGATATGAACACAGCAAGCCACTGAAACAGGAAGAAGTGACTGCTACAGATCTGAGTGCGAAACCACCCCTTGCCGCTTCCTCAAGTCTCTCTTCGGGAGTTGGATCCCTTGCTGAAATGAATCCAGGCGAAGCTGAGTCAAGAAACCCAAACTTTGCAACTGTAGGAGCAGGTTCAGAGGACTGGGTGAATGCCATTGAGTTTGTCCCCGGGCAGCCCTACTGTGGCCGTAGTAAGTATTGTGAGGACCCTGTAAAATGCAGTCAGAGGACTAAATGACGGGCCACAGTGAACTCAGTTTCAGTTCTGTTTCTAGTGTTTGAGTTTAACCGACTGTCAACACTTTAGAGTGGGTTATTTAAGGTTTACAGATGAAGTCAAAGAAATTTTTTGAACTCCAATAAAGTGAATTCATGTTTAAAAACTGAAGTGTCTCCGAATGCTGTCCCCCGCCTGCTCCTGGTGGTGCTGGGATCAAACCCTGGGCTTTGCACATGCTAGACAAACGCTTTACCATTAAACTAACACACTCAGCCCACTGCCAGTCCTTTGTTTGGTTTGGTTTTTTGATACACGGTCTCTGCTAGTTCAGATTCCTCAAGTAGTGAAGGATGGCCTTGAACTCCTGATTCTCCTGGTTGGTTGTTGTATTCCACTAACCAATACTTACTAATATTACATTTCACTCAAGAAATTCACATGCAGAGCCGGGCTTGGTGCCACACACCTGTCACACCAGCTTTGGAGAGGCTGAGGATTGCTGAGTTCAAGGCCAGCCTGGATATTCAGATCCAGGGCGGGCGCGGGTCGGGGGAGAAGCTGGAGAGTGGGGGTGCATGCCTGTAATTCCATCACTAGATATTCGGAGGTAGGCAGATAGCAAGTTCTAAGCCAGTCTGGACTGTACAACCTTGTCTCAAAAAACCAAGGGGAAAAGCAAGCAAGTGACTATTTAGGAGGCCGACTTTAGGTTTCATTGAAGTGGTTTTTTTGTTTTTTTCATTGTTGTTCTCTGTTGCCTTAGTTCATATTTGTGCCGTATGTATTTGGACCTTTACTACCATCTTAAACATTTTCAGCTGCCCCTTCCTGCACTGAAGTACCCCTGCAGGGCTCAGTGACCAAGGGAGAGTCAGAGAAGGAGCCGGCTGCGGTGGAGACAGAGAAGCAGCTTTGCCCCTATGCTGCAGTGGGAGAGTGTCGCTATGGGGAAAA
The DNA here is from genome assembly GCF_049852395.1 of Peromyscus maniculatus bairdii. Lineage (NCBI taxonomy): Eukaryota > Metazoa > Chordata > Mammalia > Rodentia > Cricetidae > Peromyscus > Peromyscus maniculatus. The sequence continues at coordinate 51,636,641 of NC_134854.1, forward strand.
CTGTGTGTATCTCCACGGAGACTCCTGTGACATGTGTGGCCTGCAGGTCCTGCACCCAATGGATGCTGCCCAGAGGTCACAACACATAAAAGTAAGTGCCCAAAGAAGCTGTTACTGAGTATGAGGAGCCCATCAGTGGCCATGTGTTTCTCCCAGGGTTTTGTAGAGTTCTGTCCAAGAAGTCCAGCTTCCCACTCAGCATAGTGATGAACCCTTGTCATCCCGTATTGTGGAGGCCAAGGAAAGAGGGTCTGGAGAGTGACTGACGATAGCAATACACTTCCTGGAGACTATGGGTTTTTTAAAGATGTGGTGTTTGGTTTCTTCATCCTTTTTTACCTTATAATTCTTTTGAAATGCGTATTTCATTGCTTTTTAGTATATTCATAACATTCTCCAGTCATTACCACAATTCTAAGGTCATTTTCATCCCCCAGAGAAACTTCATACCCACTTATAGTCAGCCTCTGCTCCACTTTTCCTTGAGCTCCTGACAACAATGGCTCTTTTTGTTTCCCTGGGTGTTTTGCCAATCCTGGATGATCTGTGTAGCCGAGTCACTCAGTATGTTGACTGTCAGTAAGCACGATTTCCCAGGGCTTTCCTTGTTGGCGTGTGTATCGGTCGGTAAGCTTCGTTTTGTGGTTGCGTGCTGGCCATTCCACGCTGTAGGTTTACGTGTAGGTGTGTTTCCACGGAGGCCGGAGGTTAACAATGGTGTCTCCCTTCCTCTGTTGTTCTCTGCCTTAATTTTTGAGGCAAGGTCTCTCGCTCAGCCTGGAGTTTACCGATTGGATTGCCTATCTGTCTATCCCCATGTCTCAGTGCTGGGGTTGCCGATGCCCATTGTTGTGCCTGGCTTTCAGGTGCATAGAGTCCAGACAATCCTAGGTGCCTGTGCTTGTATGTACACTGAGCAGTTTGCTGACGGACGGAGTAATAATCCTCCCAACCCCAAGACTGTGTTTTTCTCTGTTCATTACTTGATGGACATTTAGATGGTTTCATCGTTTGGTATGAATATTTATTTTTTAACTTTAATGTTTTTTGGTAGGTGGCTGCTATGGTGTTACGAACATTTCTATTTTGTGAACATGTGTCTTTATCTTAGATAGTCTTTAAAAATTATTTTTACATTAATTTACTCATTGTGGGAAGGGTTGCATGTCACAGCACACATGTGTAGAGGTCAAAGGACAGCTTGAGTGATAGTTCTCTTCTTCTGTCAGTGGACCCGGGGGTGGAACTCATCTTGTCAAGCCTGGCAGTAGATGTAAGCTGTACCTCAGGCTGGCCCTGCGTTGGTTATCCTTTGGAAGTGTAATCACTGGGTCAACTAATAATTCTCCTTAGCACTTTTGAGTACCTGGCTAGCTTTGTGTAGTCCTGCCCTGTTTACATTGCCGGTGGCGATGCCCAGAGGTTTATCATTTTGTGTGTGTATGTATGTTCACCACGTGCATGTAGTGCCAACAGAGGCCAGAAGGGGTCAGATCCCCTGGAACAAGAGTATTGAGCTGCCTTGTGGTTTCTGAGAATTGAGCCAGGTCCTTTGAAGGAGCACCTGGTACTCTTAAATGCCAAGCCTTCTCTCCAGACCTACACTCAACTTTCTTATTTCATGTGTGCTTGCACAGGCCACAGCCCTTTGTAGAAAAAAGTCAAGAGGACAGTTCTGAGGCACTTTATGTGTGGTTGCTAGGCTTGTGTGGCCAGTGCCCTTTGATAAGAGCATCATTCATACAGTCTCAGAGTGGGGATGGGTAAAGAAAATAGGTGCTAAGAACTCAGACTATTACTCAGCAGTTAAATAAACAGGGAACCTTGAAAATAGATAAGTCAATCAAGCTAGTCTTAGAGCCACAGCTTTGGCAGACCACAGAATAATGGTTGCCCGCATAGAGCAACTGTTAGGAGTATGGGATTGTGAAGGATAATGAGCACATTCTGATGATAATGAGTGGAGAGGTGACAGCCTTCTTGAGAGTACCTGAGTTAATTACTAGTACCCACATCTTGTGACTCACAGCCATCTGTAACTCCAGTCCAGTCCGCGCGCACACACACACACCCCAACAACAACAAATAAAAACCTTTCATATTAAATGATAATTGTTGTACTTCTCTGAAAGTACCAGAAATTATTTAATTGTAAATATTAAATGGGTGAGTTGTATGGTTTTGTGAATTTTCTCAGTAAAGTTGTTTTTAGTGTTTTCTGTTTGTGTTTAATTTGAATTTTTTAGGGGCAATGTCTCTTGGTATTGCCCTTGCTGACCTGGATGGAGCTCACTGCATAGACGAGGTTGGCTATACCTCAGATTTGTGGGGTTCTTCCTGCTTTTGCCTCCTGAATGTTGGGATTACAAGTATGCACCACTGAGACCACCCTCCTTTAAAAGAATACAGAAGTAATGTCCCTGCGTGATTGTCACCCAGTACATGTTCAGATTTATTTTAGTACCGTTCATCTTTTTTGTTCTTGTCGTTTACTTTTTGTTTTTGAGTCAGGGTCCCTCTATATAACCCTGGCTGTCCTGTAACTTGGAATGTAGACCAGCTGTTCTCAAACTCAGATCTGCCTGCTTCTGCTTCATGGGTGAAGGGACTAAAGGTGTGCACCTCCACACCTTACTACCTTTTATTTTTCTTTGGGGACAAGGTCTCATTGTAGCATGGGCTAGCCTGTAGAACTCTTGCCTCTTCTGCCTCCACCTCCAAAGTGTTCAGTATCTAGACAGATTTGAAATGAAGGCTTTCTATTTTCCATGCAGAAACTGAAACATCAATGAAATTGGTCAAGTCTTTGATGGGGAGAACTGTAAGTGTAGAGCTCTCCAGGTCTAGGGTAGAGGGGATTGGAACCTTTCCAGGTCCCAGAAGCTGAGCCCCATGGGGCCTGTAGTGATCTGAGGCCCTCCAGTAGCTGCCTGGACCTGGGCTTGTTGACAAAGCCTTCTTCCAGGTCAGGCGGGAGACAGCCTCGGTGGGCGACTTTGCCCGTGGAGTCTCTCAGGACTGCAGCAGCTGACTGCCTCTTGTCTCTCCCTCCCTCCAGTCTTGCATTGAGGCCCATGAGAAGGACATGGAGCTCTCTTTCGCTGTGCAGCGCAGCAAGGACATGGTATGTGGGATCTGCATGGAGGTGGTCTATGAGAAAGCCAACCCCAGCGAGCGCCGCTTTGGGATCCTGTCCAACTGCAACCACACCTACTGTCTCAAGTGTATCCGCAAATGGAGGAGTGCTAAGCAATTTGAGAGCAAGATCATAAAGTGAGACTCCTCCCCAACCTTCGTTTGTGCTTTCTGTTTTCGGGAAGAATTTAGTATCTTGTGCAACTTCCAGCCAGAAGGACCACATTTAAATGCATGTATTTTATCATGAACCTGGGTGTTCTAACGGGGATTTCTCCTTTGTACTTCAGCTAGCTGCTAGGTTAGCACGCCTGTCTGTTTTATTTGAATGAGGAGACCCTTTCTTTGTATCAGTTAGTAGACTCTTCGTGCTTTTTGAGGAGATTGTGTTTAATGGATTAGACAGTTTAGGCTTCGTGAACAAACATATCTAGCTCTGAATGTATGTTTCCTGGCGTTTTACATTTTCCACTCTCCTATTCCATTCATTAAGCTAGCCAATAATCCACCATCCTTTAAAAACTGTTCTCATAACTGAACAAAAGCCACACAATCCAAACAGAGCAAAGTTACAAGAAATAAATTTATTTAAACGAAAGGAGTCTGTGTGAAATGTCTTCTTTTGGTTTTGTTGGTTTTTGGTTTTTTTTAACTCTCAAGTTTTGTTTTTGTTTTTGTTTTTTGAACTGGCTAGCCATTGAGTTGATGTAAGAAGTTGTTTGTCTTCCCTCCAAAGAAAGGGTCAGGTGTGACTGTGGGACCCCTCTCTGAAATGCTCCCGTGCTTGCCAGTTGCTGGGGTCTGAGGCGGCACACCAGGTGTGTCCTGAGTGGGCCTGGAGGGGGTTCCCACTGCAGCCTGTTCATTGTTTCCAGGTCCTGCCCCGAATGCCGGATCACATCTAACTTTGTCATTCCAAGTGAGTACTGGGTGGAGGAGAAAGAAGAGAAGCAGAAACTCATTCAGAAATACAAGGAGGCCATGAGGTATGAGCAGCCTGGCTCCCTTGGATAGATAGATGAGTGCTGCGCTGTGTCCTCCTACCTCCTTCCTGCCCTCTTTACCTCCCAGGATGCTTTCTGTTGTCACCCAGCACTGCTTGCCCAGTTTGTTCTTGCTTTGAGCTTTTAACCCAGTCCTTGGGTGTATGCCGAGGGACTGTGCCAAGGAAGCCTCTACTCTGGCTGGAGCCTGTGGAGGGACTGTAGCTCATCCCAGGTCTTAAGAGTTGCCTGATGGATTCTTGTGTATTGGGATTCTAAAAGGTTTTCACTCAGGGTTAGTGCTGGTCAACCATATACATTTAAGCCGAGATGTTTCCAGTCAGTGTTTAGAGCACATGTTTCTAAGAACACATCTTTGGGGGGCTGTGCACAGACATCTTGGTTCTGCCCCTGTTTAAAGAAAAGCCCCGGTGATAAGTCAATACAGGCCTGAAGTCCACTGTGAATAAGGGTTGCGATATTTTCCTTTCCAGCAACAAGGCGTGCAGGTATTTTGATGAAGGACGTGGGAGCTGCCCATTTGGAGGGAACTGTTTTTACAAGCATGCGTACCCTGATGGCCGTAGAGAGGAGCCACAGAGACAGAAAGTGGGAACATCAAGCAGATACCGGGTAACTCTCACTGTTTTTTTAAAGGAGGGGAAATCTCACACTGTCAGTTGAGCCCTGCACATACTGGGGTAGGGGAAATGACACTCAGGTCTGGGAGGGAGGCTAGAGGAGAGGAGTCCTGACCAGAGAAGCGGGAGGGATAGCAAAGGAAAGTGCTCAAAGCCCTGGCCCCAGATGTTGGCTGCAGATCGCCAGAGGGGAGGCATTGGTAAGGTGGACTGAGCGAGAAGTCCGGTTCGCCATGCCCGCCGGGCCACACAGTTGCCTTATAAGCAGCAGGATAGAAGACACTGCTCGACAGTGCCACCCCTATCATGGCCTTGTTTCTTACAGGCCCAACGGAGGAGCCACTTCTGGGAGCTCATTGAGGAGAGAGAGAACAACCCCTTTGACGACGAAGAGGAGGTTGTCACCTTTGAGCTGGGCGAGATGTTGCTTATGCTTTTGGCTGCAGGTGGGGACGACGAGCTGACAGACTCTGAGGACGAGTGGGACTTGTTTCACGATGAGCTGGAGGATTTTTATGACTTGGATCTATAGCAGCTTTGCGTGGCGCGTGAACTGGTCTGCGGAGCCCAGACAGTGGCTGTCCCTGTGCTGTGTGGCAGTGCGTGTGGCTCTCCTAGGCAGGCCTCTCAAACTCCAGGTGCTGTCGTGATCACTACCCAGGGCCTGCTCCTACCCCTCCCCTTTCCCTAAGAGTGTGTTGTTTTCTCTGTTTCAAAAGTTACAAAAATAAATCTTAAAGTTAGTTTTTTTGTAACATGAATTTAACTGTCAGACAGTTAGTGTAGGTTTGTTGCGCCATCTGTTTTCAGCCAGGTTGTGTTCGTGGACTTTGCACACTCGTTTTGAGACCCCAGGTTCAAAGGAAAAAGCACTGAGTGTGCTTTGGGGTCCAAGGATAAGGGGCAATTGGGAAAAAAGGGACCCAAGTTGGCAAGTCGCTCTCTGCGCTAGACGTAGGAGGGCTCCTTGAGGTTTCTGTGAGATCTGCACCTTTGTGGTTTGTATCTGTCCCTGCCCTGTAATCCCATCACACGTGCTTGTCCTGTGGTTTGGGGCTCTTGTTTCATTGCACGCAAGGAATACTACTACTGAGTAACCAGAACCCGGTGCAAATGTGTTGAGGTTAACCTGAGAAAAATCTAGAAACACATGAAGGATGCAGTGGCGTTCTATCAATGCAGAGTTGGCAGTTAACTCCCAAGGATGGATGGACTTGGTGGTGAGCGTGATTGAGCGTGTGAGCAGCTTCCCATCTGCATAGGTGCAGTATCCTTAGCCTTAGTGGGCAGACATGGATTAGTGGTTTCAGCCGTGTGTGGCAGGTAGATGGTAAAGGACCAAGCAGTGTGTCCGTAGTTGTTAACATAGCAGTGCTAGTAGTAGCTCTGTCTGTCTGTCTGTCCGCTAGAGAAATGGATCAGCCATAGAGGTTAAATGACCTGCTTATCAGTGCAAGCTAGGTCTTGGACACACCGTTGTATTGAGTGTTTTATGGTCTAGCCTTTTCAGTTGAGGCACTTTTTGGAAAAACCTTTGTCCTCGTTGGAGGGGACCTGTTGTGAGAGTCTGTGTTTGGTTTGTGGGTGTCTGCCTCATTCCATCCCTGAGCTTTGGAAGTAGACAGGTGGATTCCAAACTGAGGTGTTGGTTGTACTAGAGGGGTCGTTTGCAGTAGTAATAAACCATTTCCCACTAAGAAAGGGAGGGTGTGGCCACCCGCAAGACAAGCAAAAGTTAAGTTGCTAGAGTTCCTTGATGGGAATTTCACCTTTGCATTTTGTTGCGCTCTCTTTCCGGAAATAACTTGAGATGCTCGGATTTGTCCCTCTGCCTTGCTTCCCGGAACACACCCGTTCTTTCACTTAAGAAAAACAAGTCATCGTGGCCGAGGTCTCTGTACTTTGCAGCTGCCCTTTTGTAAGAAGCACTTTTCCCAAATAAAACCATTTAAAAGAAAGCTGGTTTTCTTGTTTGTCTAACGACCTGTTTTCAAAACCACAGATCTGAGAGCTGTCACATCTTTACTCAGTCATGTAGATTGCCTGGGGAAAGTGGGTCTCTTTTTTTGTTTTTCTGAGACAGGATTTCTCTGTAGTCTGGTGCCTGTCCTGGATCTCCCTCTGTAGACCAGGCTGGCCTCGAACTCAGAGATCCGCCTGGCTCTGCCTCCTGAGTGTTGGGATCAAAGGTGCGTGCCACCACCACCCGGCCGGAAACTGCCTGTCTTTTTCAAGATGCCTCCCTCTGGAGAACCTGAAGGCAGCTGTGTGCTGGCTGCCCTCACCCAGCTGTTCTACTCTGGTGGGATCTGCAAGACTATCCAGACTGCCTTCATCCCCAAAGTCACGGTCTCTTTCCCGGTACCACGTGCTTGTAGTGGAGCTGCTCCATCGCCCCGCCTGGCTCGGTGGGTGTTTGGCCTGCGTAGATATCTATGCACTACATGTGCAGTGCACACCAAGACCAGAAGAGCGTGTTGGATCTTTTGGAACTGGAGTTAACCGTTGTGAGCCAGTGTGGGTGCTAGGACTTGCACCCAGGTCCTCTGGGAGAGCAGCTAGTGCTAGTGACTGCCGACCACCTCTCTAGCCTCACTCTGTCCCCTTGGCTGGCCTGGATCCCAAGAGTTGCTTCTGCCTCCACAGTGCCTCAGAGATTCAAGGCATGTGCCACCATACCCAGCTACTTGTCATAACTTTGGTTTGTCTGTTTTGAGACATCGTCTTATGTATCCCAGGTGGGCTGTGAGCCTCCAGTATTGTCAAGGATGGCTTTGAGCTAACTCCTGGTCCTCTTCCCTGTACCGCCCAAGTGCCGTCCCGCACAGTTTATGTGGGGCTTTGACTGAACTTAGGGCTGTGATGCTAGGCACAGCTGGACATCCAGTTAACTTTTGGGACAAGGCCTTCCTGTGGAGCTGAGGCTAGCTTTAAACCAAAGGCATGGTGATATTCCTTCAGCTCCCCAGTTTCCCAACCAAATTTTCTTATTTTTAGATTTATTTATTGTATGTGTGTGCATGTTTGGCCCGTATGTCTGTACTGTTTACCTGCCTCTGTCTCCCCAGTACTGGGGTTAAAGGTGTATGCCACCATGGTTAGTCAAAACACCTGTATTTTGGAATCGAACCTGGATATGTTGGAAGAGCAGCCAGTGGTCTTAACCACTGAGTCATCTCTTCAGCTCCAAAGTGAGTTCTAGTCAATGTCTCTAGCCTACCTACACGTACCCCAAATCTTTTTTAAAGCTTAAAGTTCAGGGCCTGGAGAGATGCCTTTGTGGTTAGGAGCTCATTATTGCCCTTGCAGAGGTCCCAAGCTTGGACCCAACACCAATGTCGGATAACTACAACTCCAGGGCCTCCAGGACTCAGGACATCTACACTCACTCGTACACTAACCCACATAAGACACACACGCATAAGTAAAATCTTTTTTTTTTTTTGAAGTTTTATTTATTTATTATATAAACAGTGTTCTGCCTGCATGTATGCTTGGATGCTAGAAGAGGGCACCAGATCTGATTACAGATGGTAGCGAGCCACCATGTGGTTACTAGGAATTGAACTTAGGATCTCTGGAACAGCAGCCAGCAGCCAGTGCTCTTAACCTCTGAGCCATCTCTCGAGCCCCCGTAAAATCATTTTATTCAAAAACAAATTACAGGGGGCCACTGGCTGCTCTTCCAGAGGTCCTGAGTTCAACCACATGGTGGCTTACAACCATCTATAATGAGATCTTGTGCCCTCTTCTGACCTACAGGCAAACATGAGTTTCTTTGTGTAGCCCTAGCTGTCCTGGAACTCACTTTGTAGACCAAGCTAGCCTGCTTCTGCTTCCCAAGTGCTGGGATTAAAGGCTGAAACTGGCTAATATATCAGCCTGGCTAATATATCTTTAAAAAAGCCGTGTGGTGGTGGCAAACACCTTTAATCCCAGCACTCAGGAGGCACAGTCAGGCCTGTGAGTTTGAGGCCAGCCTGGTCTACAGAGTAAGCTCCAGAACAGGCACCAAAACCAGCTTTCAAGAACCCTGTCTCAAAAAACCAAAAAAAAAAAAAAAAAGGTGAGAAAACTGTACCAGAGGTTTGGGGTTGGGAGTAGGCGTGATACGGGTGAAGGAAGACTGGTCGTGACCATTGGTGCTGAGGTTTGGGCTTGGGAGGAGGTGTGATGCGGTGAAGAAAGACTGGTCATGACCGTTGGTGCTGTTTACCCTCTTCTCGTTCTTCCTGTGGCCTTAGACTAAGGGACTGTGTAAGTCCAGACGGCATGAATGTTGGGGATATCAGTTACGCTGAACCACAGGTTTGCATTTCTGTTGGTTAAATAAAATTAACTAACCTTGGGTCAGGAGGCTGAGGTAGCAACTAGTTGACAGAAAGGAATCATAGAGCATCAGAGTGCATCTGGAAGAGATAGAGGGATTTGGAGTGTCATGGCTTTTTTGTTTTGGTGAAGACACCAGCAAGGAGAGAAGGTTAGCTAGTTGCTGCTCAGCCTCTCTGAATTAACAGGTTTTCACCCCTGCCTTTGAATCTTGAGTCTTGTTTATAAGTAGGACACTAGAGATTTAGTTAAAGCTACCTTTAGCCGCAATGGCAGAGCAGCAGACAAGGCCTGCGGGAATTCCGCAGGCCAGCAGAGTCTACAAAGTGAGTTACAGGCCAGCCAGGGGTACAGAATGAAACATTGTCTCAAAAATAAAAGTAAAAACGGAACCTGTAGCAAAAAAGAAACAGATTGGAGAAATGGGTCAGCCATTAAAGAGAACTTGTTCTTCCAGATAACCTGGGTTCAATTCCCATCACCTCCATGGTGGCTGTTGACCATCCCTAACTAGTTTCTGGAGATCTAACACTTTTCTGACCTGGTGCCCCAGGCACACACAAGGAACACAGACATTACAGCAGGCAAAACACTCATACACATGACAAGTTCTGGGTTCTGGACAGATGCTAAACAAACTTGGGTCAAAATCTGTGTGGTATCCAACCAGCTTTGAGAAGCCAAAATATCTATCGGGCTTCAAATCTCTGTAGACCATTTAGGGTTTTTTATTGTTTTCTCTCTTCCTTCCTCCTTCCCTCCCTCCCTCTCTCTCCTCCCCCCTCTGGCTGAGACAATATCTCACTTTGTAGCTCTGGCTGGACTGGAACTAACAGATCCCCCTGCCTCTGCCTCCCAAGTGCTGGGATTGAAGGTGTGCACCAGCTCACCTGGCTAACAATCTGGCCCAGCTCAGCTGAAGCGTGGAGTTGTCTTCAGCTTAATGATTGGGTTTCCTGGACTGCACAGTACATCCTATATTGCAAACCACTAATAATGGGCATTTCTGGGATCAGAGGCAATTTCTCCTTTTAATAAAGTCTCTACAAGGGCTGGAGAGGTGGCTCAGTGGTTGGGAGCACTGGCTGCTCTCCCAGAGGACATGGGTTCAATTCCCAGCACCCACATGGTAGCTCACTACTGTCTGGATAACCAGTTCCAGGGGATCTAACATCCTTAAAGACATGCATGCAGGCAAAATAAAACATAGAAAAAAAAGTTTAAAAATAATAGTTTATGAAAAACTCTCTACAAGCTGTAAATAAAGGGGAAAAATTAGAGCCATGGGAGAGGTCTGCTTGAGCCATTACTCCATGTAAACGCTGACTTTTTTAAAGACTGTATTTGAAATTTTTATTACATCTTTGTGTGTATGTGTGTGTGCATGCATGAGTGTGCTTGGGCAAGGAGTCCGTTCTCTCCCTCCACCAAGTAGGTCCTGGGGACTGAACTCTGGTCCTCAAGTCGTGGTGGATGAGTCATCTCATCAGCTCAGATGTTGGCTCTCAAGACTGTTCGGTGTCCAGCCCCGGGTGAAGGACTAGATCAACATTCTCAGGTGTGAGGAACTGCATTTTCTTCATTATTACTCTCGCAGACAGATCTTTGTTCACCAGTTCACGCAGCCTAGCCTCACTGGCCCCTGGAGCCATGGCAGATGGTTTTTGACAGGCTACTCAGCATCCAAGCCAAGGCTTCTCAAGGCAGGCACTGATGTACACCTCTTACAGGTTCTGCTGGCCGCCAGTATTAGCAAGCTGGAAACCCCACTTGCTACACCACAGCATCCTCAGGGACGATTTATGAACCATGAAATATTAACAAGTATTCCCTCATGCATTTCACACCCCCGGACAAATAAATAAGGAAACATATCTTTATTTTTCCAAAGCATTCTTTGGGGATCTTGATTTTCATGCAACTCCCTGGTTGCCAGATACACAATATTGGGGATATGTGAAAATGGCCATAATTTTATTCTACCCAGCCTGTCCAGTGCTGAGTCTGTGAGGCCAAGTCCACTGGGGATGGTTTTACAGGCAAGTCAGGAGCCTAAGAAGCTTTGGGAAAGCCTGCCCTACTCTTTATAGCAGGCAAGACTTTTGTGTAGATAATCCACAAAATCCCTCCATTCTATACATCTGAGTTCCTTTCAAGTGTGTGCTTGAGAATTTCAACAGTAGCCCAGACTGGTTAATAAGATGTTGCCGGTATTGAGGTGGATTCTTCTTACATGAGTAACCTGTAGGGAGGACTGTCTGAATCCAGATCACTCCCCAAAGTGTATAATCCTAGAAACTGAGAATTTCAGGGTGCTAGTGGGAATTGTAGAGCAAGGAAGAATTGGTGTGCACCCGCAGGGTGGCATTCCAGTCACCTGGTGGTGTGTGCTTCCTCTCAAGGTGCAAATTACTTTGTTGTTTTATGTTTTGATGTTTTGTTTTTGTTTTTTTGTGCGGGGGTGGGGGATTGTCCATCTTTTTTGACACAAGGTCTTACTATCTAGTGCTGCCTGGCTGGCTACACAGTAAGTAAACTTACACAGTAAACTCCCTCTGTAGACCAGTTGGCCTGGAACTCACAGAGGTCCACCCACCTCTGCCTTCAGAGTACTGGGATTGAGTGCTGCTGGGCATGGTGTCACATGCCTTTAGACCCACCATGCCAGAGGTGATCTCTGAATTTTAAGTCCAGTCTGGTCTTGTCTGGTGAGTTCCAGGACAGAGAGGGATATATAGTGAGACCCTGTCTCAAACTAAATAAACAAATAAAGTACCAGCGGTGCTTGTCTTCTGAAGTAGGGTTTCACTGTGTAGTCCTAGCTGGCCTTGAATTCGTGATCCTCCTGGGATTAGAAATGTGTGCCACAATAGCCAGTTGGGGAAATGCCTTTAATCCCAGCACTGGGGAGGCAGGAGGATCTCTGTGAGTTCAAGGCCAGCCTGGTCTCAAAGCAAGTGCCAGGACTACACAGAGAAAGTCTGTCTGGGTGGGTGGGGGGGAATGTGTGCCATAACACTAGCTTTAGTTTTTAATAGTTTGATTGATTGATACAGGATCTCTTATACCCCAGGCTGTTCCCTCTGACTTGCTGCGTAGCTGAGGATGATCCTGTACTTCTAATTGTCCTTTTGTTTCCCAAGTGCTAGAATGATAGGTATGTACTACCACACTTGGTACTGGTGCTTGAAGCCCAGAGTTTGTTTGTATTATTTTGTCAAGTATGCTCTTGCCAGCCCCTGGGAATGCATTATGAGTGTATGTACATGCCACTGTTCGTATTTGTTGTGTGTGTGTGTGTGTGTGTGTGTGTGTGTGTATGCCATTGTGTGTATGTACATGTCATTGTGCATGTATGTATGTACATGCCATTGTGTACATGCCAGTGTGTATGTGTGTGTGTTCATGCCATTGTTTGCATTCGTTTGTTGTATATATATATATATAAATGCATGCCATTGTGTGTGTGTGTGTGTGTGTGTGTGTGTGTGTGTGTGTGTGTATGTGTGTGTGTACATGCCATTGTGTGCACGTGGAGGTCGGAGGACAACTTGCAGGAGTTGGTTCTGCGTCTCCACTGTATGAATCTTGCGGATCAAATTCAGGTAGTCGGCCTTGGCCATAAGCACCTCCAACACTCTGAGCCATCTCTCTGGTCTGGGATTAAAGGCGTGCGCCACCACCACCACCACCACCACCACCGCTGGCCCTGTAATTATTTTAAACACATGCTTTAGTCTTCCTCAGATTGCTGAGCGGTCTGAAGTTCTTTGTGAGTTTGACCTCTACTGTCTCCCTGTGGGCACTGAGCCTTAAGGCCTGTTTTCCCAACTGAACAGACCACTTACCACCAGCGTTAGGGCAACCTAGGGAGCACTTGGGCTTTTGATATTCAGTTATCTCTTCTTTTTTAACCCCCAGAGATTGCCACTATTCTTGTGAATTTGCCTATGAAGTTGCAGTTATTTATAAATACATATCCAAGCTAGTCACAACAGAATATATCTGAAGTTCCTGCTACTCAGGATGATGAGGCAGGAGTATTCCTTAAACTCAGGGATTTTTGGTTTTTTTAGACAGGGTCTCTCTATGTAGCTCTGGCTGGCCTGGAACACAGAGAGATCTATCCGCCTCTGCCTCCCATGTGCTGGAATTAAAGATATGCTATAGCTAGACTTTAATTTTAGTTTTTTATTTTGTTTTTATTATTTTTTGTGTGTGTTTGACTTTTTTCAAGACTGGGTTTCTCTTTGTTTGTAACCCTGGAACTCTATAGACCAGGCTGGCCTGAAACTCACAGATCTGCCTGCCTCTGCCTCCTAAGTGCTGGAACTAAGGGCATGCACCACCACACCCAGCCTAGATTTTAAATATTTTAGATGTGTTTTTATGTGTATATGTTTGTGAGAGAGTATGCCACACGTGTGGGTGTCTATGGAGACCAGAAGAGGGTTATCAGATCTCCTGGAGCTAGGGCGGTTATGAGCACCTAACGTGGGTGTTGGGAAGTGAACTCAGGTCCTCTGGAAAAGCAACAAACATTCTTAATCTTTGAGTCATCAATCCAGCCCATAAAAAAGACTTTTTTTAGTTAGGCGTGATGGTATACATCTGTAATTGTAGAACTTGGGAGATGGAAACAGGAGAATCAGTAGTTCAAGGTCCTTTTTAGCTACACAGTGACTTCAAGGCCAACCTAAGATACACAAGGCTGTCTCAAAAAAGTGTGTATTTACTTATTTAGTCATTTATTCATTCATTAATTGGAATGTTGGTGCTTAAACCCAGGGCCTACTGTATGCTAGGCTAGCGCTCTACCGCCAAGCATGTTCTCCCATCCACCTCGCGCCGAGTTTGTTTTTTTATTTGGTGCTTTCAGACATAAATAGTTGAAAGACTTCAGTTACCCGATCTGCATAGCACCGCAAAAGCTGCCTGTCATTTGATGAACAAGTTACTTAGCATTCCTTTTCTTTGTCTGTAGATTGGGAGAACAGTAGGTCTCAAATGGGAAGAATAGTAAGTAGGTCTCTCAAGTGACAGTTCTGAAAATGAAAAGGAAGATGAGCAGTCCTCCATAGTTCCTTCCCAGAATTCCCAGGAGAGTCGTTATAACAGAAGAAATGACAGAACTGGAAGACTACTGTGCTGGTCTTGAAGAAATGACTCAGACAGGTCCCTTAAGCGGGTTCTAAAGCAGTGGGTGAAGTATTGGTGTTCACAGACAGCCAAGTTAGCAGCATGGAGAGAGGTCTCGTGAACGACATCGAAGCTAGGATGTTAGACGTGCTCACCAAGTGCTGTCCCCTCTGTTTGTAGTTCTGAAAGTGGGGACCGCTCCACCACACGATGACGGTAGCAGCTGTTCTTTAGCTGCAGCTTATGGAGGGCGACGACGCAATACTGGTTTGCAAAGAATCTATAGAGCAATTTTTTTTTTTTTTGCTTTTTGAGACAGGGTTTCTCTGTACATTCCTGGCTGTCCTGGAACTCTCTCTGTAGACCAGGCTGGCCTTGAACTCATAGAGAGCCACTTACCTCTGCCTCCTGAGTTCTGTGATTAAAGGCGTGCGCCACCACTGTCTGGAGACTATTTAATTTCAATGCAGCACTGACTTCTGTGTAGTAGATAATTTAATGTTTTAGGAACTCAGGGTAAGCATCTCTTCCACACACACACACCCATGGTCAAACACATGGACGGGGTGGAGCCAGTTCCATCTGCCTCCTGGTTCCTGACCCTTTGGCAAGATGGCATTTCTGGCCTTGAGCCAACAGCCCTTGCTCCCCGGGAAGAAGACCAGGCTGTGGCTGCCAGGAAGCAGTCTGGCTTTTCATTATAGGCCTTCCCCTACCCCGTCCTGGGCTGTTTCCAAATCTAGAACGTTCCAGTATCCTCTCTGCATATTGCTGCTCTCTCCTTCCTCTCACGGCTGTCTTTGTACAACAGAGAAGCAGACTCCACTATAAAACAGTTGGGGTGTTGGGAGACAGAGACCAGGACCGGGAAAGTCCATCCTAACCCTTTCCCCCCAGGGCCTGAGTCCTTATTTCCCCAGGAGTCCATGAGGACAGCGGCGTCCCCTTTCCTCAGAGTCTGCCAGGAGGAGGGCTCGGCCTGGAGACGCTGGCCTCCCACACATGTTCAGCAACTACAGCGGGTGTTCTCGCTGGGGCCCTGGGCCACAAATATTGGGCTGGAATCCTGGGAGAGACCTTGCTGGATGGGCTCCCCGTACAGGTGCAGGCTGTTGCGGGCAATTAACTCCTTCGCCATGAGCACGAAGACTTCATCTATGTTCCGGGACTCCTTGGCAGATGTCTCCAAGACAGCCAGGAGGCCATACTTCTCCGCCAGTGTGCAGGCATCCTCAAATAGGACGTGCCGCTTCGCCCACAGGTCCGATTTGTTTCCTGCAGATGGGAGATGTGTAACTATAACAGTGATATAACCTGCCTTTATCAAACAAACCCTCTCCCCCCTCCCCCTGTCCCTTCTCCTCCTGCTGTCTTTGTACTTTTTTTTTTTTTTTTTGGTTTTTGGTTTTTGGTTTTCCAGACTTTAGAGCCTGTCCTGGAACTCACTCTGTAGCCCAGGCTAGTCTCGAACTCACAGAGATCCGCCTGCCTCTGCCTCCCAAGTGCTGGGATGAAAGGTGTGGGCCACCACCAGCTGGCCTGTCTTTGTACTTTTGAAAATTTTAAAAAATTACATTTACAGGCACAAAAAGCTACACAGAGAAACCCTGTCTGGAAAAAAAAATTTGCATTTATAACCAGGTGGTGGTGGTGCATGCCTTTATTCCCAGCACTCAGGAGGTAGAGGCAGGATAATTTTTGAGTTCGAGGCCAGCCTGGTGTATAGAGTGAGTTCCAGGTTGGCCAGGGCTACACAGAGAAACCTTGTCTCAAAAAACTGAAGGGGAAAAAAAAAGGAAGAAAAAGACAAAAAGATTACATTTATTTGTTGTGTTGGGAGTGTGGTGTACTCATATACCACAGCACATACGTGGAGGTCAGAAGACAACTTTCAAGAGTTATTTCTCTTGGGGATTGAACCCAAGTCTTAAGGTTTGGTGGCAAGTGCCTTTATCACTCAGCCCTCTTGCCCACCCACTCTGTGTTCTTTGAGATAGGTTCTCATGTAGCCCAGGCTAGCCTGAACCTGGTTACATAGTCACAGCCCATAGGTGGTGGCCCAGGCCTTGCTGGTGCTTTTATAGAACACCAAACGTACCGGAAGCTGATGAATTCTCAATTCTGAAATAGTTGTCCCTCACTACCATGTCCAGCCCTTTGATAGACATCCTAAGAGAAATTCCATATGCCTAAGAACCTTATAAGGCAGACATCAGCATAACCTACCACAAGAAGTCAGTCACCTCCCAAACTTTTCTTTTTTTCTTTTGAGATAAGGTCTCAGTGAACTTTGACCTCACTGACTCAGATAGAATGGCTGGCCAATGAACTGGATGGATCTCCCCGTTTCTAGGTCCATGAGTGCTGCAGCACCTGAGTTTGACCTGGGAGCTGAGGATCTGAACTCAAGTCCTCATGTTTTTACGGCAAGCGTGTCATTGGCTGAACCACCTCCCCGGCCCCTCCTGAACTCTCCAGTTACCTGCCTCATCATCCAGAGACCTGGGATCACATGACCAATTTCCAATGAACCTTTTAGTTGGTTTTTAAAGGTTTCACTTAGGAGTTGGCACACTCATAAGTAGTCATTCATTGGCCGGTCACATTCATCTGAGTGGCTCCTGAGACAGGGTTTCCCTGGCTGTCCTGGGGCACTGTGTAGACCAGGCTGGCCTCGAACTCACTGAGATCCGCCTCCCTCTGCCTCCCGAGTGCTGGGATTATAGGCGTGCGCCACCCCACCCCCCACCCCCGGGCCTGTACTCAGGCCAATCTTTATTTAGTTTACTTTATGCTTTATTGTGCACGTGGGATTGAGTTAGTTATCACCAGGAAAGTTTTCACCAAATTGTGCTGTGCTTAAATACGCCTAAAACAAACTACTTGGGGTCAGACTTCTGAAGTCTGAACCAACACCAGCTACGTAGTCCTGTCAACTCAACTGCCTTTTGCCTCCCAAGGATGGTTATTCTGCTGGCTGCGGTGGCCACACTCTCCACCTCTTAGGATTTCATAGTCCACTACTGAGGGAAGCAAGTTGAGCACGGGCAGAGGCGGGTCTAGAAATGCTAACTGCTGGGGAAATGCCCTACCGATCAGCATGATGACCAGGTTAGCCGCTCCATACTTCTCTATCTCATGAATCCAGTGAGGGACAGACTCGAACGTGGACCGCCGCGTGAGGTCGTAGGCGATGATAGCTGCGTGGGCACTCCGGTAGTAGCTTTGGGTGATGGTACGGAAGCGCTCCTGGCCCGCGGTGTCCCACACCTGCATCTGCGGGACGGAAGAGAGTTAGAGCCACGCGGACATCCCTTCATCCAAGTCACCTTACGCATCGTTCCCTGTGGGCTGGCAAGATGGCCCAGTGGGTAAAGGTGCCGCTGCCAAGCCTGAGGACCCGAGTTCGATCCCTGGAACCCATATGACGGCGGGAAAGAGCCAACTCTGGCAGGTGGGCCTCCAGCTGTCACACACACACACACACACACACACACACACACACACACACACACACACACACACAGTGGCAGGCATGCCCACACAGGCACACACGGCAAATAAGTAATATACTTTTTAAAAGAACAAAGCCGGGTGGTGGCAGCGGCAGCGGCAGCGGCAGTGGCGGCACACTCCTTTAATCCCAGCATTTAGGGAGCAGAGGCAGGTGGATTTCTGTGAGTTCGAGGCCAGCCTGGTCTACAGAGCAAGTTCCGAGAACAAATAAATCCCCACATCTTACTGCAATGTATTCAGATTCAGTAGGGCCAGGCAGGGCCAGAAGGTGCTTTCTAGAACTGCATTGATTTTAAAGGACCGCTCAGACCGTTCACATTCAGTAACATCCTTATCACAACGTTCTCCATTGTCCCAAGCATGGGTCGCATCAGCACCAACTTATACACCTTCCAATAGTATCTAAATTTTAAAAAACATTTTTTAAGAATCATTTTATGTGTTTTTACTTTTGTGTGTGTGTGCACCACATCTGTGCCTGGTGTCTACAGAGGTCAGAAGAGGGCATCAGATACCCCAGAACTGGAGGTTATGAAGTGGAATGGATTGTTTTTGATTTTATTCTTTTTTTGAGACGGTTTCTCTGTGTAGCCAGGATGTCCTGGATGTCCTCAAACTCACAGAGGTACACCTGCCCCTGCCTCCCCGAGTGCTGGAATTAAAGGCACAAGCCACCTCACGGCTGGAATACATTGTTATGAACTACTATGTGGGTGTTGGGAATCAAACCTGGATCCTTTTTGAGAGCAGCAAGTGCTGTTAACCACTGAGTCATCTCTCTATACCTGTGTATAAACTTTTTTGTTTTTAAGATAGTCTCATATGGCCCAGGCTGGCCTTGAGCTCAGTATGTAGCTGAGGTTGGCCTGAAACTCTTGATCTGCCTGTTTCCACCTCCCAAGTGCTGGGATTATAGGCATGAGTCTCTATGACGGGCACTGGTCCCTGGCTCATGCTGTTTATATAAAAACTGATCTTTTAGCCTGGCTTGGTAATTACAGCTACTCACAAGGCCCAGGCAAGAGGATTTTGCTTAACATGTACAAAGTCCTAGTCACAATCCCCAGTATCAGAAAAAAATACATGTCTGAGGCTTGGGGGCCATACACATGCCACAGTGCATGTGTGGAGGACAGAAGACCATCTCGGGTCGTCAGGCTTGGTGGCGAGGGCCTTTACCTGCTGAGCCTCGCCAGCCCCTCCCCTTTTACCCGTTAAAGACAAATTGCTAACACGTCATGAACAGGAGAGGATAGAAAAATGAGTCTTTAATCACTGCGACTCAATAATTATCAAGATTTCCTCCTTCAGCATCCTCCTGTGCTGCTCTTTGATAGCCAGTCTCTTCAGCTGGCCGCACATCAGCACACAGACAGGGTATTCTCGTTAGCAGCTGGCCGCACATCAGCACACAGATACAGTAGATATTTTCTTTTTAGTTTTTTTGAGACAGGGTCTCATGAGGTAACCCTGGATGGCCTGGAACTCATGAAGCAGACCAAAGTGCTAGCTATAAATTTGTGGTCATCCTCCTGCCTCTACATTTTGAATTCTGGACTTACCACTACTCCAGGTTACAAATAAACATTCATTTACATAATCACAATACCAACAATTCCCTGCTGTCATCTAATTATCTACACCATATTAAAATTTTCCCAATGATCCCAATATCTTCTTAGGTATTTATTTTGAGGCAACGTCTATGTAGCCCAGGCCGGGTGCAAACTTGTGATCTCCCTGACTCAGTCCTTTCAGTGCCAGGATTACAGGCATGTGACAGTATGTCCCACTACTTACAGTTCTTTGAGAGTAACAGTGGGCGTCTACATATAAATCTATACATGAGTTATTTTTCATTACATTTTATTTATGGTGTGTGTCTGTGCCATGGTACACAAGTGTGTGTGGGTACCTGCAAGCTCACAGTCAGCAGGGAAATGATCCAGGTAAGGGAGGTACAAATGAAACTCGGTTCAGCCTGACTTAATTAGCCAGTGCTGGGCCAAACTTTTGGAGTCTGACACCAGGTTGTTTATTTTAGCCGTTATTTAAACACAGCACAATTTTGGAAGAATGTTTTCTGATGGCAATTAACTCAATCCATTGTGTACAACAAAGCTTAAGACATGTTTACCTGAGACTTTTTATGAAGTACAAATGGCTTCCTCCATAAAGATGGGCTCTGTTGACTTACAAACAGTGCTCAAGATTTAGGGTCTAGGAAGAATGGCTGAGGTAAACATAACGCCTGTGGGAGTCAGGACTGGCCTGGCCTAAGATAAAAGAGAACTCGCCAGGCAGTGGTGGAGCACACCTTTAATCCCGGCACTCGGGAGGCAGAGGCAGGCAGATCTCTGAGTTCAAGGCCATCCTGGTCTACAGAGAGAGTTCCAGGACAGCAAAGGCTACAAAGAGGAACGCTGTCTTGGGTGGGGGAGGGAAGTTACTTAGGCTGTTTAATCAAGAACAAGTGGCATCTCTCCTAAAGGATGGGTTTAATGGACTTAGAGCAATGCTCAAGATTTAGGGGGAAAGTCTGGGATAAAAAAATATAAATTCTAGGAGATCTGGGTGAAGCCTGGCCCTACAAAGAGCAAAGGATTAAACAGTTTGCAAACTACATTTTTTCCCAGGAGGAAGAGAGGGAACATCTCTTTCCCTGAAGAGATAAGACTACGAGTCTGACTTTTCCTGGATTCTCCGGTGCTTATCTGTGTACCCATGGACCTCTTGCCCTCTACACGTGTGTAGGTCAGGGCAGAGTCCTTCCTACTAAGGCCCAGGGAAGGGAATCAGGTGATCAGACTTGGTGGCAAGCTATCATGCTGGGTCTGACTTTGTTCTTACAAAATTTGTGAAGTAAGTTTTTTTCTGGTCTGTGGCCACTTTTTATATTTGGTCATTGGTCTTTTGTCTGTTTATTTTTGAGACAGGGTCTCGCTATATAGCTCTGGCTAGCCTTGAACTCACAAAGATCCAATTCCTTCTGCCTCCCATGTTCAAGGATTAAAAGCATGCACTACCTCATTTAACTCTCTATTTTTGAGGGTCCTCACTATGTGGTAGCTCAGCCAGGCTTGGCACTCAATATGTGGCCCAGGTGGCCTCAATCTCCTTGCCTTAATCTTATGCTGGGATTCTAAATATGTACCATCACACAGTTGCTGGTGTTTTTCTTGGACATTTATCAAAATTCCCTTCGTGTCAAAGAACCTAGTCTTTCTTTCTATTGCAGATATTTGCAGTCTGTCATTCCTCTCTTGACTGTTTATCACAGTTATGGTTTGTAGAAATTATGACCTTTAGGTAGATGTAGCAATATCCTCTTTTATGGCTTCCATGTTTATACCTTGCTTAAAACAGGGGCTCTAGCTCAGACAATGGAACTACCCCTGGTGCTCCTCTGACCTTTACTCTCTTGCCGTCTATGTCGAGGGAGCGCACCGTGAAGTCCACCCCGATGGTATTCTGCTGGGACTCGATGTAGACTCCAGACTTGAAATGCTGCACCACACACGTCTTCCCCACATTGGAATCTCCGATGAGGATGACCTTGAACAAATAGTCCACGTTCTCGTCTGCTGCTCTGGCTGAGCTGGAGAACTGCATGGCTCTGGCTTCCTAGAACAGACCTAGGGAGGAAAGGCGGCAGTCAGTTTTTCTCTAGTGAGCACCTACCAGGCTCCTGCACGGGGGCTCCAGTAGAAGACAAGCTGGGGTAGTGAAGGATGCCAATGACTGTCGAGGCGTAGAGAGTTGCCCCATAAGCCCCCACCCCAGGTATATGTGGACACAGCTTCAGAAAAGCCCTCACACTGATATGGCCATTCTTTGATGGGAACAGAGTGTAGTCAACTTTACCGAATCAGAGACCCGAGGAAATCCCATTCCTGAAGATGAGGTGCCCAAAAAGCAGGATGGTGAAGGTAATGCCTACCTGGCATGAGTAACTCCCTGGCCATCAGTCAGGTGGAAAACATGCCCCCAGCCACCAGAAGCCTAGCTGCCCAGTCAACTCATGACAACTGACAAGATTTGACTGGGAAGCCAGCTTAAGGAAGAGGACACAAGTGCGCTGTGCCTGAAGAGGCCAGAGGTCTTGGGGTGCCCTGGAACTGGAGTGACAGGCAGTTGTGAGCTTGAAGTAGATGCTGGGAACTGAAGTTAGGTGCTTTTCACCTTGGAACCATCTTGCCGGTACCCACGTAGCCTTCTGGGTAGTGCTCCATTTTTCTCAAACAGGAAATTAGAATTTTGAGGATATTTTTAAAAACTTTAGTTAGAAAGATATGGCAGGGCCAGGTGTGGTGGCACACAACTTAAATCCCAGCACTCAGAAAGCAGAGGTAGGTGGATTTGTATGAGTTCAAGGCCAGCCTGGTCTACATAGCAAGCTTTAGGATAGCTGCATAGTGAAACTTGGTGGATGGGTGGGTGGGGGAGAGCTCCATGGGAAATTCTAGCATGGAAAAGAAAATAGTTTAGAGGTTTTTATTTTTATTTTTATTTTATTTGGTTTTTTGAGATGGGGTTTCTCTGTGTAGCTTTGGAACCTGTACTGGAACTCACTCTGTAGCCCAGGCTGGCCTCAAATTCACAGAGATCCACCTGCCTCTGCCTGCCGAGTGCTGGTACTACTGCCTAGCAGCTTAAAGGTTTCTAATGTTGGTATTTGCCAAACTTAATGATTATCAGAATTAGCTGGAGGAGATAATTAAAAATATATATTCTTAGAACCTACCTCAGACCAATACATCTATCTATCTATCTATCTATCTATCTATCTATCTATCTATCTATCTATCTATCTATCTATCTATCTACCTATCTACATATCTATAGTAATTTAACATATATAGTAATTTATGGGGCTGAAGAAATGACTCAGTAGTAGTTAAGAGCATTGCTTGCTCTTTCAGAGGACCCAGGTTTGGTTCCTAGCACCCACATGATGCCTCACCATCTGAAACTCCAGTTTCAGGGGTCCAATGCTGTCTTCTGGCCTCTATGGGCACTGCATGCATGCAGAGCACAGACATATTTGCAAACAAATCATCCATACACATAAGATAAAATAAATACATTAAAAATTTATTTTATGAGTGTTTACATAGAAAAAAAAGTCAGACAGTGCCATATGCTTGTAATCCTGTCTCTGAGGAGGTGGATACAAAGGATCCCTGGGGCTCCCTGGTCAGCCAGCCTAGCACACTCAGTGAACTCCAGGCAAATGATAGGTCCTGTTTCCAAAACCAAAGTGGACGGCGCTGAGGACAATACATGAAGTTGACCTACGGCTGCCACGTGATGTGTACACACATGAACACACACAGATAAAAATTGAAACAACAGACGCACATGTCCCCGGGGTGATTCTGATGGGATTTGAGAACCATCAGTCAATAAGTACACCATTCACCTGCATCTACACTCCCACTTGGCGCAGCTCTGTTCGGCACTCACCTGTGCTTAAATATCTTCAATCTCAAGGAACTCGATTTCTCCTGAAAACAACTGTGCCCTGGGGCAGCTCAGGGTTCCTGTCTGCCATTCCCAGAGCTCCCCTTGCTCTGTAGCAACATGTTGAATTCCTAGTCCACACGATAACTCAGCAGATATTTCAAGCTGCAAGCATATTCCAGAAAGGGCAGGTGCTTCGGCATTTAAACCACCACTCACACATTTTGTTAGGTCTCCTTACCAAATATCTCATGAGACCAAAATCCCCACAATACTTTGGCGATTGAATTTGAGGTTCAGTGAACTGTTCCTGTCCCAAGACACCCTCGCCTCTCATTGATTTATTCTTTGGTTTTCTGATGCCATAGAAAAGCCCATGCCAAGCCAGGCAGTGGTGGTGCACACCTTTAATCCCAGTACTGGGAGGTAGAGCCAGGCGAATCTCTGTGAGTTTGAGGCCAGCCTGGGCTACAGAGCGAGTTCCAGGACAGGCACCAAAACTACACAGAGAAACCCTGTCTCAAAAAACCAAAAAAAAAAAAAAAAAAAGAGAGAGAGAGAGAGAAAAGAAAAGCCCATGCCTATATTGACAGACAAATAAAAATGCATACAAATGCTCCCGTCTATTTTGGCAGACAAATAAAAATGCACACAAATACCTAGTCTATACTTTCGAAGAAACCAAAGGCTTTAAAGAGGCCAGTGACGGTCTGGGCCCCCTGGGTGCCCCTGAGATCACCTACGGAGAGATGATCCCGCAGAGATACAATCAAACCACTTTTTTACCCTTCTGCGTCTTTTCAACTAAAGAAAGCCATTCTACTTCCGGCATCTTACCACTGTAACTGGAGCTGAAACCTTGTTTCCAAGTCTCCTTTCTCTTCTTTCCCCTCAAAGTGCCCGGGCTCTCACAAAAGCCCCCCTTCAAGTTAAAATGCAAGCCCTGCAAGGAGAAACCCGCGGAGTCCTTCCAGACCACACCATTCCACATCCCCGCAGCCTCCACCTCCTGGGTTCACCTGTTGCTTACCTGTCCCGGCTCACCTTGCTGGCTAGCGAGCAGGTAGTGTTTGCTTTTTTTTCTCCTGGTTTCCTTCGCAGCCCTCGGTGCCCTTCTTCCTCCTGCCTTGCTGCAAGGTGGGAACTGTAGTTCCGGTCCCTGGCGTCAGGTTCGGTGGCCCGAGAAAGCGAAAGGGAAAGAAGGGCAATCTCTCCCACCTGCAAGGAGCCTGAAGCCCTAGGTGAGGTACTGGCTAGGACCTAGCGCACACAGCTGGCTTGCGTGCCAGAATTGGTCAGATCAGGAGAAAGCCCAGAGAGGAAATGCCTGTTGCTCAACTGACACCCGTGAAGCTGCCCTGTTCCTTTTCGCTCTACATCCTTCATCCTACATCCTGCCTGATACACTTGCTTGTTTGTTTGTTTGTTTGTTTGTTTGTTTTTTGGTTGGGTGTTAACTGAGATGACATCGACATAACGGAGGACATTGGTCTGGGTCTTGAGTGCCTTGTTTTGAGAAATCACTGGGAGAAAGGAGGTGCTCAAGCAGCTTAAAAAAGTAAACCAAGGGTCCATAAGATATCTCAGTGGGTCAAGGTGCCTGCTGCCAAGCTTGAAGGCTGGAGTTCAATCCCCAGGACCCAACTAGTGGCAAGTTGTTCTCTGATTACACATACATGCACAAACACATGCACACAGGCAAAATAAATAAATGCAAAAAAAAAAAATCCAAACCAAACAAACGAAAAGCCCCTAAATTAAAAGAACGTAGAGCAGTTGGGGATTTAGATTCATGATAGAATACTCGCCTAGTAAGTATTTTTGTTTTGTTTTGTTCTCAGCACCAAAACAAAATAATAAATAAAATAAAGATGCCTTACTGCATACAGGTGTGTGTATGGGGGGGGGGGGAGGGAGTCTCAAAAGGTCTACCACCTGGCAGAGACTAAATTTTTTTTTTTTTTTTTTTTCGAGACAGGGTTTCTCTGTGTGGCTTTGCGCCCTTCCTGGATCTCGCTCTGTAGAGCAGGCTGGCCTCGAACTCACAAAGATCCGTCTGCCTCTGCCTCCCGAGTGCTGGGATTAAAGGTGTGTGCCACCACTGCCCAGCACAGAGACTAATTTTTAAGAGTAAGAAAACTTAGAATTGATTAGTCCTCGATGCTGTCAATAGGAGCAAAGATCTGAGATGATTTTTTCCCCTATTTCCACCCAAAGAGTCTATCAGTTCTAGACTGCATCAATTAAGCACTTCTCAGAGCCTATTGTAAGAACTAAATCTTCAAGCTGGAGAGATGGTTCAGTGGATAAGAACTTGCTGCTCTTCCCGATGACGATGACATGACTTGAGTTCAGTCCCCAGCATTCATGTCACGGAGCCCTGACACAGGAGACTATTGTCCCCTGTTTAAGAGCACTGTGTCTCTGATGCCTTCAAATAACCTCTAAGTTGTGACTCATCTTACCCCAAATTGCACCCACACAAGGACTTTCAGGAGTATCTCTTTGAAGCAAGGTCACTCAAAGCTGGGACACTGTCTAAGGTTGCTGCTGCCTGTGGTTTTGAGAGTCACTCTAATATGTGTGACTTGGAAACTGGATATAGGTCAAGATCTGCCACAAATGTGTGGGCTGGGGCAGGAAACAAGGCTCTGCTCAGTCACTGTCATTGAGGAGAGCTGCAAATGTTTCTTTCGTGCTTTTGGTAAGATTTGGCAATGATTATTGTTAAAAACAAAGTCAGTTGACTCAGACCCAGCCCACCTTGCACACTGGGAGAGTGCCTGGAGGTGGAAATCAAGTGTTAAAATAGCCTGCTGGATGCCTGTCTACCTCATTTTGATTTTTTAATTAATTAATTAATTAATTAATTTATTTATTTATTTATTTATTTTTGTTATTCCGAGACAGGGTTTCTCTGTGTAGCTTTGCGCCTTTCCTGGAACTCACTTGGTAGACCAGGCTAGCCTCGAACTCACAGAGATCCGCCTGCCTCTGCCTCCCGAGTGCTGGGATTAAAGGCGTGCGCCACCACCGCCCGGCCTAATTAATTTAATTTTTTATTTATGTGAATGAGTGTGTGTGTGTGTGTACCTGAGGAGACCAGAGAAAGGCATAGGATCCCTCAGAACTGGAGTTATGGCAGGTTGTGAGCTGCCTGCTATGGGTGCTGGGGACTGAACCTGGGCCCTTTAGAAGAGCAGCGATTGCTCTTAGCCACTGGACCCCAGCATCTCATCTCCCTTTCTACTTTGTGTATTGTTTATTTATTTGTTTGGAGCTGAGGACCGAACGCAGGGCCTTGCACTTGCTACGCAAGCGCTCTACCACTGCGCTAAATCCCCAACCCCTCTACTTCATTTTTAAATCCACGAAAGAAAAAACCGAAATACAGACAGTCTGGAAATCCACTCACTGGTTTTGCTTTTTGCCTACCTGTTTGTAACGGAGGCACTTCCATCGACAACCTAGATGGATATGTTCCCTCCCTGACCTGAGTCTCCTTCCTTTTTTAAAAAATTTGTTTATTTATTTTAATTTATTTTATTTTACTGTGTAAGGTGTTTTGTTTGCACATACATCTGTGCACCATGTGCGTGCCTGGTGCTGGAGGAGGTCAGGAGAGGACATTAAATCCCCTGGAGTTATAGTTATGAGGTACCATGTAGGAGCTGGGATTGAACTCAGGTCCTCTGGAAGAGCAGCCAGCTCTCCACGCCCTCATTGTCCTTTTCCTGTGCGCCCTGAGCTGTACAAACATTCTGATGTCTCTCTCTGTGTTGGGGTTTGGGTGGCCCTAAGGCTGTCCACTTTAGCTCCTTGCTTCTACCTCTCCTCTGCTGGGGGATCTTGTTACTGTGGCTTCAGCTTTGACTAAACGTTGGTGTGTAAGTCAAAAGAAGTTTGACCAACTTCACCAATGCCACGAGAGTAACTGTGAAATGGACCTGGTTCAGGAGTGCCCCAGAAAGCAACATTTGCCAGGTTTGACCACTGTGACGGGAGTTCCCGCAGAGCTTGGCAGCTGGTTTGCCTCCGGGAGTGTTGTTAGCACCTGGGCCTGGATCTACCCTTTGTGACAGCTACCTTTTGTGTCCTCGACCTTTGGTTGGAAGTATGTAAATCTTATATGAGAGTTCCTAAATGCTCAAAGCCTATGTAAAACTTGGTTGTGGGAGGACTCAGAAAACTGAGATGTCCTGTGACTAGGAATTGCTTTGGCATTTGTCTTTTTGGGGAGCTTGAGATAAGAGGGTTTGGTATGTGGAAATTGACTTGCTAGGGTGTAAATTGTGTAACAATAAAAAAGCCTTTTGCAAAGCTACAGTTAGTCAGTTCGCCAGGGCTTGAGTTCCCTGCAGCTGCAAGGCTAAAAATCATCGTAGAATGACTCTGTTTCTTCCACGAACCCGCATGAGCCAAACATCTGACACAATAGACCACATGGAGGTGTTTCTGGAGCATGCTTAGATGCCTGTTTTGTTTATCATTTTGGATTCCTGCTCTGAGTGTTGAAAGTATAAGGAAGCGCTCTTCTTATTACCTGGTTTTGGACACCCTGCAAAAGGAGATTTGGTGATGGCAGTGGCATCTTCCTCCTTCTCCTCTTCTTTTTTTCTTTCTTTTTTTCTTTTTCTTTCTTTCTTTCTTTCTTTTTTCTTTTTTTCTTTTTTTTGGTTTTTCAAGCAGGTTTCTCTGTCTAGCCTTGGCTGTCTTGGAATTCACTCTACACCAGGCTGGCCTCGAACTCACAGAGATCCACCTGCCTCTGCCTCTCGAGTGCTGGGATTAAAGGCATGCGCCACCACAGCCTGGCCCCCTTTCTATTTTTATTTATGTGATTATGCGTGAGTGTATGACATGTGTATGCAGTGCTCACAGAAGCCATTGAGGGCGACGGGTCATCTGGAGCTGGAGTGGTTGTGAGCCACCATGTGTGGGCTGGGAACCAAACCTGAGTCTCCTGGAAGAGCAGCCAGTGCTCTTTACTGCTGAGCCATCTCTCCAGACTCATTTTTAAAAATGGACTGATTTATTTATTTATTCATCTCTCCAGCTCTGCTGCTGGGAATCTTAATATTCATGGTTTATTTAGGTGGTGTGTTGACAGGGTTTATGCGAACACTGACAGGTAAATGTGCCTACCTATATGGACAATTGCATTTAATTAAAAAATCTAAAGCAGAATAAAACCTCTTTTGGAAAAAATGGTTAGCCTACCAGTTCTCAAATTAGATCGCTCAGTCATTGCCCTTTTCAGCTGACATTTCTGGCTATCCTCCCCGCCCACCCGCCCGCCCGCAGGAGTCCAGTTAAACCCAACCTGCAGACTCGCAGGTGAAGCGGCACTGGCGGACTACAGCTCCCGGCATGCTCCTGTATGCTCGGTCACGTGAGCGTCCGGAAGCTCTGGCCACATCGCGCTGGGTGAGGTGGCGGCGGGGGCGGCGGGCAGCGGAGTCTAGCGGAGCTGGTACTTCGGCGGGTCTCAGGTGCGAGCCTGCGAGCATCTGGGTGCTCAGGGCCCTGGCCCGGCTGGGTGCGCGGGGACTCTCGGGTGCGGGAGGCGCGGGCAGCTGGTGGGTGTGGCGGCGCGGGCACGGCTAGCCGCTGGACCCCACCGGACCCCACCGGAGCTCCCGATGCCGCCGCCGCCGCCCCTGTGCCGCCCTGAGGCTGTGTGCACCGCAGGGGGAGGAGGACACCCGAGAGGGAAAGTGGCCAGCCCAGCCCATGTGGACGCCCCGGCCGAGGGGGACTTGTACCCCTCGGACCACCGGTCCCTTGGCCTTGGATCATGGGACATTGAACTGAAGAAAAATGAAATCCAAGAAGAGGGCTCTGGTTTAGCAAGAGGAGGGCCACGTTTTAGATAGGGTGGGAGGCTTTGGGGTAGGATGTACCGAGGTCAGAGAGGAAGAACGGACTTCGTGGAGAAAGTAGGCTTTTGTTTTCTAGTAACTACCGGGACTCTGTTGAGGAATTCGGCTCTGTTACTTATTCGTCATTCTTCGGCTCTTCTTATTTGCAGAATGTGGCCTGTCCTTAATTTTGATAGGGACAATGGAGATGTGTCCACTTAGTTTTAATGTTTTCTGAAATATGTTAGGCGATGCCGTGCTAACTTACTGAAATGTTTAGAGGAAGCAGAGTTGCCAGGGCGAGCAAAACCAGACTCGTAATTGCTGGCCTCTTTAAGCATTGCTTGCTGTCTTCACACACGTTTCTGTGTTTACGGGATCATCGCCGATGAAAAGAGCGCCTTCACTTCTTTGAGGTTAGATTATTTCTCCGCCATTTGCCAGATGTTTCCTGTATGACAGACTCGGCCCTGAAAACCCAGTAAATCGTTTCATTTAAACCTTAAGTGAGGAAATTGAGCCTCAAAGAAGTAAACCAAATGGACTTGAACTTTTCGTGTCAGAGCAGTGTGTGGTCGCTCTCTGCTTTCAGGAGCAAGATCAGTGTTCATTGTGTAAGGTTCTGGATGGGTGCCTGTTCATCAGCGAGGATGGCATGGTTAGTGCTTTGTCTGGAGGAGGGAGGAGAAAGTTGTCTTTGATACGTGTCCAAAATATGTGATATAGAAAATATGTGATTGTAGGAACCTTGGTATAAAAGGATGTGGTTTTAGGGACCATGAAACAGATAGCTAGGTCCTTAAACATCTTTGATAATGAGTCAGTTTTAAGAAAAAAGGAGCTGGGTGGTGGTGGCGTACACCTTTAATCCCAGCACTCGGGAGGCAGAGGCAGGTGGATCTTTGTGAGTTCGAGGCCAGCCTGGACAACAGAGTGAGTTCCAGGACAGGCTCCAAAGCTACACAGAGAAACCCTGTCTCAAAAAACAAACAAAGGAAAAAGGATTACTAGATTTGGGGTGTGTGTGTGTGTGTGTGTGTGTGTGTGTGTGTTTTGACAGATGTCATATAGTCCAGGTCACCTCCATCTCCCTTTGTAACTGAAGATGACCTTGAACTTCTGATCTTCCTATCTGAAGTGCTAGGGTTGCTAGTGTGTTCTACCGTGTCAGATGGGTGTGTGCTGGTCAAGCAATCTACCACTGAACTAGACCCTGCTTTTAAGTCAGGTTGTCAAATCAGTGTGCACTCTGCCTGTTTTTGAGACAAGGGATTGCCTGTTTATAATCCAGCCTGGCCTCAAATTTGGGATCCTTCTGCTGGGATTATAGGAGTATACACCTGGGTAGGCTTGAGTTTTGGAAAGAGAAGGGATGGTACCGGTGAATAGCTCTAGTTAGATGAGAGGTCAGGAAGATACTTTGTAAGTGCTGAGTGTTGGCATTACACAGTACTGTGAAATCGCCAAACCCAACGACCCATCTTGGGTTTTTCACCCTACCAGTACTTTGAGTACATATAATCATTTTACTTTGCACATGTAAAAACTAAATCCTTGAAGAGTCAGATGATTGCCAGTTCTGTATGTTTGAGGGTATAAAGGGAATCACATTTGTTTATAAGTTGGACTTTTCTCATCCTCAACTACATACCAGTGAATTTAAGCTGTGGTAATTCTAATTATGTTTTACGCAGCCTGGGATGTTTTCTCTTAACTTTCCACTTACACAACATAATATGGAGTCTAGTTAGGTCTGGGTTTGAATGTTTATTTTGTTCTTCAAGAGAGATTACTCTCTGATACCTGTTTCTTATCTTAAAACTACCTGGAGAGCTATGATTATATATGCAAAGACCCTGTCAGGGTGCTGGTGCCTGGTAGGCATTCAGCTAACGAAATCCTTGACCCTGGGCCTTTAATTTGGGAGGCAGAGGCAGGCAGATCTCAGTGAGTTCAAGGCCATCCTGGTCTCTGTCTACAGAGTGAGCTCCAGGACAGCCAGGACTACACAGAGAAACCCTGTCTCAGAGAGAGAGAGAGAGAGAGAGAGAGAGAGAGAGATGAAGAGAGAGAGATGAAGAGAGGGAAAAAAAGAATTGACAAAGTATTTTCTTTTTTCAATTGGTCTAAGTGCTCTGGGAGGTCCTGGGGATACAGCTGTAGAGTTAGGACAGAGAAAGACACCTTTTTTTTTTTTCAAATGGAGTTTATAAATGAACAATAAACTTGTAAATCATTAAAGAAGCAGAAATAGGAATAGAAACTTTTTATTTATATATAGTACAGGGACTTGAACTCAGGGCCTTTCATATGCTAGGCAAGTGCTCTGCCACTGAGCCAAATCTAGCTCTATTTTATTTTTGTTTCGAGGCAGGATCTGAGTGTCACCCAGGCTGTCATCTGTTACCGCGCTTTGTAGTCCAGACTGCCCTTGAAATTGCAACTTCCATGTTGGCTTTATCTCCATGCCCAGTGTGTCTCTTGTTTTGAAATGAAGTCTTGTTACGATGCTGACCTTGAACCTGTGGGTGCTCAAGCGATCTTACTTCCACCTCCCTCATAGCTGGGGCAGTGTGCTGCAGTATCCTGTTTTTGCCTTGTTTGTGGGAATTTTTTTTGGTCCTCTGAAGATAGGGTCTCACTGTGAAGCCCTGACAAGCCTGGAACTAACTTGCTTTGTAGACTAGGCTGACCTCAGACACACAGAGATCTGCTCACCTCTGCATCCCAAGTGCTGGGATTAAATGTGTTTACCACCACACCTGGCCCCAAGTATTTTTGATGAGTGGTCAGAGTAGCCTCTGGGAGGTGACATCTGAGTAATGAGCCAAAAAGAGGGAGGAGCAGGCTATCGGAAAGAACCAAGAGAAAAGCACAAAGGCCCAAAGGAGATGGCCTGGCGGGTTCAGGGCTTGGAGATGGGGGTAAGTTTAGGAACGGGGGCGGTGGGGGGGAGGAGGCCGGGGGACAAAGAGTAGATTGTGGCCTGCCAGAGAACTGGAAGCCATTCAGCCTCCCAGTGGGGGACTGGTAAAACAGATAGAGATTTGTTCACATAATGGGAACTGCACATGCTTAGAAGCAGCAGGTGGGTAGGTGCTGGGAAAATAGATTGCTTCTGCTGGTGAGGAAGAAAAGGTACCGAATTGTGTGTGTGTGTGTGTGTGTGTGTGTGTGTGTGTGTGTGTGTGCGCGTGCGCGTGCGCGTGCGCGCGCGCGCTTGGAGGTATATTTGTCTAAAGGGGCTCTGCTTGGGGTGAATGCGGAGATACAGAATCTGCAGGAACGGGAGGGGAACTGACCAGACAGGGTCTTTGGAGACGGGGTGGGCGTGAGAGTTTACTATCACTGTCTACCCTTTCATATCGTTCGCCATTCTGCTGTGTGGTCTGGATGCGAGGTGTCTTCCCGCAAAGCATTTGTTGCCGTTGTGATCAGCAGGTGGTTGTGATCAGCAGGGGGCGGTGCTGTGGAGTGTGATTGCATCGGCAGGATGCTGACTTCAACAGGTTAAGCTGCTGATGGGTTCAGTAGGCAGACTGGAGGTCAGTCTTGGTGGAAGTAGATCATGGGCGCCTGCTTTGAAGGGTTTGTCTTGGCTTGGCCCTTCGCTTCCTTAGCTGCTGTGAGGTGGGCATTCCCCCTTGCCATGCCCTTTCGCCTTGATGTTCTGCCTGGCCATCGGCCCAGAGTCAGTTGAACCGAGTATGGAGTGAGGCCTCTGAAGCTGTGAGCCAATGTAAATCCTTCTCTTAAGTCTTTTGCATCAGGTATTTGTCTCAGTGATGGGCAAGCTAACGTATCTGCCTTGCTCATCTACTTCCAATTGGAAAGTAAAATAAAACAACTTTCAGCCATTCCAGCTCAGTCATCTATGCGGGCAGACCTGACCAGCCCCAGCTGTTCCCTACCCCTTAATCATGCTCGGTTCTTACAGGGAACTAAGGCTGGGAAGGTTCTGCAAAGACTGTGTTGTTGTTTTTATCTGTCTTTTGGAAAGCCATCAAAAGGTTGTGAACAGAAGTTGATTCATCCACTTTTTTTTTAATGGGGCTACAGATGAACCTGGGGCCTTGTATATACATCTTATCCTTGCACCATAATGGTAGCCCTTGATTTATGAGTTTTGGGGACAGAGCCTACATAGCTAAGGCTGACCTCAGAATCAACAGTGGTCTTGCCTCAGCCTCCTAAGTGCTGCTTACACATGTGTGTGCCACCCTGCCTGGTGGTGGGATTGATGTTATAAAGTAACATGGAGTGTGTGAAGAATCATTTGGGGGTGCTGTGAATGTAGAGGGAGCCCAATCCTGTTCGAGTCGGCAGGTGGGAGATGAAGGTAGATTGTCTCGGGGTGGTGGCAGGGGGATTCATTTGGAGGTAAGGGCCTGGGTGTGGAAGCTCAAGAGAAAGGGGAAAACGAAGGATTAATCCTGTTTACTTTGTCCGCAGGAGGGATGGTGGTGGTATTTCTGAAGTGCGGAATCGCAGGGGAGGAATAGATCTGGAGGAAAGGGATCCCATTTTAGATCTGTGGAGAGATACCATGTAGTCATTTGGGACCCTGGAGTGTCAGAGTTAGTGGCCTAAAGGAGTGGCATTGGTCTAAAGCCA
Source organism: Peromyscus maniculatus bairdii (assembly GCF_049852395.1). Taxonomy (NCBI): domain Eukaryota; kingdom Metazoa; phylum Chordata; class Mammalia; order Rodentia; family Cricetidae; genus Peromyscus; species Peromyscus maniculatus. The sequence goes on from NC_134854.1 coordinate 51,670,322, forward strand.
CAGGACTGGGTGACAGAGCAGAGAGAGCTCCTGGAAGTTTAGAAAGGGAAGGGAGAACGCGCTGTCTCGGAGGTTGAGAAGGCGGGGTTTTTGGGGAAGTGTGGGAGCCTTGCCAGACAGTGTTGCTTGCCCCTTTGAGGTTTGTGGTTTGAATCTGAAGTCAGCCCGCTCGTGTGATTTTTCTCTGACAGAGCTCAGCTGTGAGGATACAGGGAAGGAAGTGGGCCAGGCCCGGGAGAAGGAAAGACGCACTGGGGAGATGGCCTGTAATCTGGGAAGGAAGTGTGGGTCAAGGGGGGGAACGCGGTCTGAGTGAGATGAGTGTTGGAGCTTGGAGTAGCCACGGCAGGCACTCCGGAAGGCAAGGGTGCTGCCCGTGCGCCGTGGGAGCTGATGTCAGCCCGAGTTCACCCTTGGAGTGAAGTTTCCCGGGGACACAGGGAAAGGATAGGTGAAAAAGGTGGAGGACTGCAGAGGGGCTTAGGGGGTGCTGTCCTTTTCCGGTTGGCTGCTTGAATGCCCACACGCAGAGGGGAAGGAAGGGCCTGTGAACAGGAGCTGCCCAGTGTGGAGGCCAGCGCTGGCCATCAGAGTTCCAGAGGGAAATGGTGGTAAGGCTGCTCTGGGACATGGTGGGCATGTCCCCTTGTCTTTTCGAAGCAGTTAGCCTGTGAGAGGAATGCTTGCTTCTTGAGAGGCATAGAGCCAGCCAGGCGTCTATAAGGACATGGGACTAGTTAACTCTCTCCAGGGTTTCAGAAAGCCTGATGGGAGGGTGGGCTGGGCATTGGGGAAAGACCATGTCGGGGGTGGTTGGTACTGTTGTTATGGTTTCTTCTCTACCAAACTCCCTTTTTCATTGTGCTCTGGCCTTTGATCAAAGTGTTAATAATACAGAACATTTTTGTTTAAAAAATACTTATTTGCTTTTTTATTTACTTATTGAGATAGGGTCTGCTGTGTAATAGCCCAGGCTGGCTCAGTGGCAGTCCATCGGCCCCAGTCTCTCAAGCACTGGTGTGTATGCATGATGTGCATGTGTTTGCTTAGGCGTGCCACAGCGTGCATATGGAGGCCAGAGGACAGCTTTGTGAGGCTGGTTCTCCTTTTTTCTTTTATGAGGGTTCCAGGGATGGAATTCAGGTCACCAGGCTTGTTCAGTCAGTGCTCCTGTCTGCTGAGACATCTTGCTCACCCCCAAAGTGGGATGTAATCTTATATATTTTCTTTTTTTCAAAAAAATACTGTTTTTAATGGCCTTCTAGGGTAGGGAAAAGCCTCATTACAAAAATCACATTGCTTTGTGATTGTGAACTCACTTTTTTTTTTTTTTTTTTCCCCCGAGACAGGGTTTCTCTTGTGTAGCTTTGCGCCTTTCCTGGAACTCACTTGGTAGCCCAGGCTGGCCTCGAACTCACAGAGATCCGCCTGGCTCTGCCTCCCGAGTGCTGGGATTAAAGGCGTGCGCCACCACCGCCCGGCGTGAACTCGCTTTAAAATGCATTGGTTTTTGGATCTGATTGGTATCGTGTTTTGTTTGTTTTTATGCAGTGCAGAGGATTGCACCCAAGGCCTTTGTTAGCCAGGCAAGAACTTTTCCACTGTGCTATGGTCTCCGTTCCTGAGATCTTTTCTTTTTATTAGTTATGTAGCCCTAGCTGGCCTGGAGCTCTCTGTGTAAACCAGGCTGGACTTGAACTCACAGAGATCTGCCCACCCCTGCTTCCTGAGTGTTGGGATACAAGGCGTGGCCTACTAGCTTGAGCTACTAGCCCCTGCACAAGACCTTATTATTATGTTTTTATTTATTTATATTTTGTGTGCATTGGTATTTCGCCTTCATGTGTGTCTGGGTGAAGGTGTCGGGTCCCCTGGAACTGGAATTACAGACAACTGTGAGCCGCCATGTGGGTGTTGGGAATTGAACCTGGGTCCTCTGGAAGAACAGTCAGTGCTTTTAATGTCTGAATCATCTCAGCCCCAAGACCTTATTTTTAATTTTTTTTTTTTTTACACATAGTTTCTCTGTATAGCCCTCGCTGTCCTGGAACTCACTCTGTAGACCTCCACCAGGCTGGCCTCAAATTCAGAGATCTGCCTGCCTCTGTCTCCCGAGTGCTGGAATTAAAGGCGTGGGACATTATGGCTGGCAACATTTTACTTTGTTTATTTATTTTAAGGTACCAGTGTAGAAGGTTGAGGGATATTGACCAAAGGTTGTAAAATTTCCTTCAGCTAGAAGGACTAAGGTCAAGATCTCTCTTGTGTAACGTGGTAATTGTGGTCATAACAATGTATCTTGTAGTGTTTCCCTACACAGAAGATGATACCCCGTGGGGCAATGCATTTGTTAATTCCCTTGATTGGAGCATTCCACAAAGTATCCATATTCCAAAACATGCTGTATATGACAAGTGTATACTGTATTTTGTGAATTAAAAAATATAAGAAAAGCTAGGGCTGGATCCTGGGTCAAAGTGTTTTCTTTGTAAGTCTGATGACCTGAGTTAGCTCTCTGTAACCCTTGGTGGAAGGAGAGAATTGACTTCCAAGGACGACCTCGTTGTTTAGCATGCATGCTCAAATTCTCACTCTTACATACAATAATAAGTAAATATACACATAAATAGTAAGGAAAGCTAATTCTTAGCACTGTCAACTATTACATAATGGTTATGTGTTCAATAATCAGTTGAGAAAATACTAAATGACAAACTACTATGATTTCAAAAACAGAAATTTGGCTTTAATAAGTGGAGTGTGATTGTACCTACCTGTAATCTTAGTACTTGGGAGGCTAAGGCAAGAGGATTGCTGCAGTTTGGAGGCCAGCCTGGACTACATAGTGATTTTGAGTCTAGCCCGGACTACATAGTGAGATGTGTTCTTATACTTTTTTAAGTTTTGCTTTTATGTGTATGAGTGTTTTGCCTACATGTATGTCTGCCTAATACCTGCAAAGGTCAGAAGAGGGCATCAGATTCCCTGGAACTGGAGTTACAGAGTGTTTCAAGCCACCATGTGGATGCTAACGCTCTTAACTGCTGAGCCATCTCTAGCCCCTAGGATGTGTCTTTAGGGGAAAAAAAAAGTAAACTGGACATGATGGTGTATGCCTTTAATTATAGCACTTGGGAGGCAGAGGCAGGTGTCTCTCTTATGAGTTCAAGGCCAACCTGGTCTACATACTGAATTCCAAGCCAGCCTAGGTACATTGCAAGACCGCCCCCTCCTTTTTTTTGTTTTTTGTTTTTGTTTTTTGTTTTTTGAGACTGTTTCTCTGTGTAACATTCCTGGTTGTCTTGGATCACACTTTGTAGACCAGGTTGGCCTCGAACTCACTGAGATCCGCCTGACTCTGCCTCCCAAGTGCTGGGACTAAAGGCATGTGCCACCATCCCTCCACCTCACTTTTTTTTTTTTTTAATTGTAGCTCATTTGATAGCCCTGGGTTTGATTTCCAGCACTCAAAACTGATCATGGTAGTGCACAGCTGTAATCCTAGCATGCTTGGGTAGCAGTCATCCTTGACTATATAGAGAGTCCAAGGCCAGCTTAGGTAGGAGACCTAGACCCTGTCCGGTTAGAAAGAGAAGGAAAAGGAGGGAAATACGTAAGTAAAATAAAGACATGAATTGGGCTTTATTAGTTGTACCAGAACTGGCTAGACTTGAAACACACTGACATGCCCAGTGTGTGTTCACGGTGTTGGACATGATGAAAGCAGCATGCACTGACATCCAGACTTGGCAGAGACCTGTGTTCAAGGCCCCTAGTTCACATCTGGGTGGAAGCCGTCTCTGGGCTATGGAGGATATATGCTCACAGTGTTCTTTTTCATTATTGTAATGACACAGGACCAAATGGTCTAATAGTATTCATTTCAGATGGCAGTCTGCCAACAGCAGGTGACTGTTTGAATCTGTTTTCCCCGTGTACTTATTAAGACTTTTTGCTTTCATCTCTATGGCTTAGGATAAGGTGCTTTATTTAGAAACTAAATCCACGTGGTCTCAGATATCTCAGTAGATACATATATACATGTATCCAAGTGGCCCTGAATTATACAACTGTTACTGCTAAAGCAATAGTAACCTCAATTTGTTGAGTTTTAACGTAGTTATTCATTTATTTTTATCACACTTAGTCGTGGGAGAGGGGGGTGGTGCGCATGTGTGGAGGTCAGAGTACAGCTCCCTGTGTGTGTCCTGGGGACCCATCTCAGGTGGTCAGGCTTGGTGACTCGTGTCCTGACTGACTGAGCCGTGTCCTGACTGACTGAGCCATCTCGTTGGCTCTAGCTTTTCTTCAATTACATTTTGCATTTTATATCTTATGCTCTTACAGTGTTTTGAGGTGGAATATGTTCAGGTAAAATAGCTGTTTTCTTTGCTTCTTTTTTTCTCTTGGGCATCCCCAGGCTGGCCTAGGTCTCAGTGTATACCAAGGATGACCTTGGATTTCTGATCCTCCTGCCTCTACCTCCCCAGTGCTGGTATTACAAACATCAAATGATGGGGATCAAACTCATTGCTTCCCGTATGTCAGGCGAGCAATCTGCCAAGATCAAGAACTGTAATTTTAGTAGCAACACATGATAGTTTTTGTTTTTGTAACTTCTGGAATTATAAACTTCATTTATTTTGTCAGAATTTTTGGTCTTACTGTGCTCATAAATTTGTTAGCATTTTTCAGAAGGAATGATTTTTTGTTTGTTTTTTTTCAAGACAGGGTTTCTCTGTGTAGCTTTGGTGCCTGTCCTGGAGCTTGCTCTGTAGACCAGGCTGGCCTTGAACTCACAGAGATCCACCTCTGCCTCCTGAGTGCTGGGATTAAAGGCGTGCGCCACCTCCGTCCGGCCTCAGAAGGAATGATTTTAAAGTGAAATTCGCTACGTTCTATTTATTTGGGGCTAAAATAGTTTTCTTTTGTGGGGCTGGGGTTGTTCAGTGACTTGCTTTGTATACTGGACCAGTCTTGACTTTTGATTCTGTCTCAGTCTCCTGAGTACTAAGATTACAGATGTATGCCACTGTGCCCAGTTAAACTAAAAATATGTATTAAAATAGTTTTTACTTTATTTGTATGTGTGTTTTCCTGTGTGTATACATGTGTGCCTGGTGCCTGAGGAGGCCAGAGAAGGAGTCAGATTTCCTGCAGCTGGAGTGAACCTCCACATGGGTGCTGGGAATTGAACCTGTGTCCTCTGGAAGAGCAGCCAGTGCTTTGAACCACTAAACCACCCCTATAAAGTTTTTTTAGATTTATTTTTATTATTTTAAAGTGTGTGTAGGTATGTGTGTCTGCATGTGGGGATGTGTACATGAGCGCAGGTTCCCATGGAAGCCAGAGGCAGCAGGTCCCTTAGAGCTGGGAGTTACAGACATTGTGAACTGTATGTATGTAGATGCTGGGAACTAACCTCGGGTGATCTGCAAGAGCAGTCCATGCTCCCAGCACTGAGCCAACTTCTCAGCCCTGTGCAGATATTCCTTATTTTAATCAGCATTTCTAAGATGATTTGAACTTTTGTTTCTTAACTTTAATAGCTCAGTTCTTCCAAGTTGTCCGTTTACTTCCTTTGCTTTTTCTATAAAAACGAGTGCTTTTCTCCATTTGCATGGCTGTTCCTTCTATTGTGTATATTCATTTGTTGAGGTTCCTGCTCCTACTCCAGGACTAGCCAGTAACCACAAAACATAATTTTCAATACAGTTTTCTGGTACCAAGTAGTTTATGAGATAAAGTTGTGATTGTTTGTTGGCTGGTCATAAACCTACTAATTGAGATTTTACGAAATTATTTTGGATAGTTTGGATTATCTCTGTCTGTCTATCTGTCTATCTGTCTGTCACTCTGTGTGTTTGAGACAGGTCTCCTGTAGCCCAGGTTGGCCTCAAACTCACTTTATAGCTGAGGATGACCTTGAGCTAGCTCTTGTTTTTTCCTCAGCTTCCCAAGTGCTGGCACTGGAGTCCTGTGCCATTAGGTCTGCTTTCTTGTTTAAAATGTCAAGAATGTGTCTTTGTTTTTCCAGAAAGAAGAAGTGATGTAACTCATCACTCTGAAGACTTTGAGGTCAGGGTGACGAGGGAGCAGGAAGAGCATGGCCTGGCCACGATTTCTGCAGAGGGGGGCTCTGTTCCCCGGCTTCAGCCATCACCATGTTGCTGTGTTCCTGCTCACTTTCTTCAGGTAATGGCGTCCTGACTTTCTGGTCTTCTGCCTTTGGGAGTGGTACTGCCTCAGAGAGTCGAGTATGCTGGTTGACACCGGCTTCCAGTGAAATAGATACCTTCCATTCGTACTGCATTTGTTTGGTTTTGGTTTTGGTGCTTGGCGCGGAACTCGGGAGGGCTGCAAGCTTGCTGAGCGTGTCCTGTGTCACTGAGCTGTGACTGGCTCTCAGTTGTGCTTTTCCCCCCTAAATATTTAATGACACCCTCATAAGTCAAGTTTTTCGAGGTAGGGTCTCATTGTGTAGCTCTGGCTGTAGTAGAACTTGCTATATAGACCAGGCTGACCTTGAACTTACAGAGATCCACCTGCCTTTGCCTCCTGAGTGGCGGGATTAAAGGTGCGCACCATGTCCCCCAGCCACAGTTTGACCTTTTTAAAAAACGTTATGTTTGTGGTTGTCTTGTCTGCATGTCTACCACATGCAGTGCCTGTGGAGGCTGGAAGAAGAGGTCACTGGGTCTCTTGGAACTGCAGTATCTTATGGTTGTGAACTATCGTGTGGGTGCTCGGAACTGATCCAGGTCCTATGCAAGAGCAACAAGTGTTCTTATCCACTGAGCCATCTTTCAGCTCACATAATTCAATTTCAAATTTTTATTTTAATTAATTTTTGTGGAGATGGGGATAAAATTATAGCATTAGAGCATTTTATTTGTGCTTAGCCTGTACTTAACCACTGAGGACCTCATTTGATTTTGTGACTTTTAATTTTTTTTTTAATTTTATTTTGTGGCTTTGAGGATAGAATTCAGTCCTTGCACATAATTCTAGGCTTAGCACCTGAACTTCATTTAGAAACTCCTTCATTTTTATTGAGACAAAATATATATTTGTTATTTCAAGGCTAGCCTGAGGTGCATGCGCGCATCTCACACACACACACACACACACACACACACACACACACACACACACACACACACACTTCCTACTACCTCTATCCTTTTGTTATAGACATGCATTCTGATATCCCCATTGTACTTTGTTGATGACTTAGGATAGTAGTTCTCAGGGTCATTTTGTTCTCTGGGGGGTTATTTGACAGTTTGTGACATTTTGATTGGCCTGATGGAGGGTTACTGTTTGCATTTAGTGTCAGAGACCAGGGGTGCTGCTAATGTCCTAACTTGACCCAAGAACTGGTTGACAGAAAATGTTGTAGCCGTTGAGAAACCCCAGTCTGAAATCAGGTGCTCGCTACTGAAACGGGAGCTTGTAACAAAGACGTGCATTCAGGAGCGCGTTCTAGAACAGCAAAGATGAGAAGGATGTTGTTGGGAATTTGGGTGACTCCTGTGAGACCCGAGGCTTAGCAGCCCCTAACTAGTCAGCATGATTGGAGGAATTGTCTATGTTTGTGATTCTAGAGCTCTACGTGACCTCTGCAGTAGCAGCGTAAACCAGGATATTTAGGGGTAGGAGTTTATTATATGTAGTCCTCTTATTCACCTGTTTTGCTGTTTTCTCAGATCTTATTATTAATTTTGTTAATTCATTTGTTTTTTGTGGGGTGCCCTTTGCCACAGTGTGAGAGTAGAGGTCAGAGGACAAGGTCTTGGAGTCTGTCCTCTCCTTTTCCCCTTGTGCCCTGGGGATTGAATTTCGGTGATCAGGCTTGGAGACAAGGCCCTTTAGCCACTGAGCCATCCCACCAGCTCTGTTAATCTTTATTGATGGCACTATACATGTTGATTCCCCCTCCAAGAATAAATTAGGAAAGAGGTTCTGTAGTCTTATAAGAGTTGCTAGGTCATTTTGACAGCCTGGCTTAGGGCTCCCCTTTTGTGTGAGATGGGGGTGCTTTCCAGAACTGGCACTGGGCCCTAAGGTAGGTGTGCCACGTCCAGTTCCAAGCTAAGTTATGCACCAACAGTGAGATCATAAGGAAGACCAGTGTTTTTCTCTCTCTTTCAAGACAGGGTTTCTCTTTATTTTATTTTTATTTTATTTTATGTGCGTTGGTGTTCTGCCTGTGTGTACGTCTGTGTGAGGGTGTTTTATCCTCTCGGAACTGGAGTTGCAGACAGTTGTGAGCTGCATTGTGGGTGCTGGGAACTGAACCCGGGACCTCTGAAAGAGCAGCCAGTGCTCTACCCACTGAGCCGCCTCGCCAGCCCCAGCAGAGCCTGCCTTAATCAGCAGCTTTTACCTCTTACAAAGCAGCAAATAGTTTTCCTTCCAAACTTGAATAAAGTGAATGTGCAGGTTTGATTTTTGAGTGCTGTTTTCTTTGCTTCTCATTCAGTTCTGTTCCCTCTGTGTTTTGCAGCTATTCTTTGCTCCATGCGTCAAGAAAAACATTCAGCAACGTCAAAGTCAGCATTTCCAAGCAGTGGACCCCAAGTGCTTTTAACACATCCTTTGACCTGCCTGCAGAGGTACGCAGAGTGCGGGGATGGAGCCAGGAAGGGCCTCCTCCGTGTCCACCCCTAGCAGTTCTTACGTTCTTTTCACATCATCTGATCAGGACTGTGAAACAACTTACTGTGTCCTAGGGTACGAGCTCCAGGCTGTTGTAAGTTCAGAACCTTCAGATTCAGCCTAGGTACCTAGCCCATCACCTTGTATCTCACTGTTGTGAAATCACACAGTTCTGGCTTCATTGAGATTTCACAAGTGCTGTGTGCATTTCTCCCTTTGATTGATTGATTGATTTTTCATTTTTAGTTTTTGTTTAATCTTGCACCTTTTTCTTTCCCTCCCTTCCTACCTCTTCTCTCTCTTCTCTCTTCTCTCCTCTCCTCTTTTTTCTCTCTCCCTCCTCCTCCTTCTTCCTCTTTCTTTTTTTTTTTTTTTTTTCATTTGAGACAGGGTCTCTTTATGTACTTAGTCTTGGCTGTCCTGGAACTCACTCTGTAGACCAGGCTGGCTTCAAACTCACAGAGATCCGCCTGGCTCTGCCTCCTGAGTGCTGGGAGTAAAGACGTGCACCAGCCATATAGCCAGCTACTTTTTTTTCTTTTTTTTTTTTTTTTTTTAAAGTAACTCTCTTTTTAAAAAAGTTGTGTGTGTGTATGTGTGTGTGTGTGTGTGTGTGTGTTTGTGTGCTATGCACAAATACACATAGGTGTACATACATGCCCAGAGGCCAGAAGAGAGCATTGGATTCTCAGGTGCCGGAGGGTACCAGCTGCCCCATGTAGGTGTTGAGAAGTGAAATCTAGTCCTCTGAAAGAGCAGTAAGTAAGTACTCTTAGCTGATGAGCCATCTCTCCAGCCCCTCTTCACCCATTTTCTGCCAAAATTTCGCCCTTCCCTTTGGGATGAGGTAAAATACCTCTTTTTCTTTTTTCTTTTCTTTTCTTTTCTTTTCTTTCTTTCTTTCTTTCTTTCTTTCTTTCTTTCTTTCTTTCTTTCTTTCTTTCTTTCTTTCTTTCTTTCTTCTCTCTCTCTCTCTCTCTCTCTCTCAAGAATGAATTTTATTTCTTTCTTTGTGTGTTTTGAGTGTTTGTTCAGGGGTCGGTTCTGTCCACTGTGTGGGTCCTGGAGATTGAAGTCCTTGCCAGCCCCTCATTTCTTTTGTTTAGGCGAAACATCTTTGGCTCCTCCAGCTGTGGTTTGGTGACCCTTGAGCCCCCAGTGTGGGAACCAGGTGCAGTCTGTCCCGCATCCAGAAAGCTGGGATTTGTATTTGGGGATTGTGGGTTGGCGGGGCCCCTACACCACCCCGGGTCTGATAGGTTAGTGGAGCACTTAGAGCACTCAGCATGTGTGATTTATTGTGGGAAAAGGACAGGAGTGAAATTAGCAAACGGAAAGGTGCCCAGCGTGACGCCTGCGGGAAACCAGGTCCCCTCCAGAGCCTGTGACAGCGTTTGTGAATTGCTGTTTACCTGGGAAGCCCCTTGGAGAGTCATACCCAGGGTTTTTATTGGGGTTGGATATGCAGGCCCCCTCTGTGTGACACACATTAAAATTCCAGGATCTCAGGAAAGCAGGGTCCAGAGAATGAGTGCTTGCTGGGAAATGGTAGGAGCCCTCCCCAGTCTGGTTAGGGCCGCCTGATGCTTAGGGGTCTGCCTTGTGAGCAGGCTTTACTAAGAAGAACCACCTTAGGCCGGGTTGACTCTTTTTGGTGGTAGCCATTCACATTATTAGCTCTTATGTAATAATACTGACTCTTTTGTTTGCTTGCTGGTTCATCCATCCATCTATCCTGGTGCTGGATCGAATCCAGGATCTCATCTGTACTAGGCAGGTGCTCCACTCCTGGGTTCCACCTCCAGGATCTCATCTGTACTAGGCAGGTGCTCCACTCCTGGGTTCCACCTCCAGGATCTCATCTGTACTAGGCAGGTGCTCCACTTCTGGGCTCCACCCCCAGCCCTGTAGGTATTTATTTTACTCTAACTGACGGCACAGTAGGTGTTAAGATCCTTTTTCTGCAGAACTGCTGATTTTGCAGTTTGGATTGATTGATTGGCTCTACAGAAATCAGCTTCTGGCATGCCTGTAGAGCTTTGTGTTTCTTTACAGCCCCATTCTGTTGATACCCACACTCTGACCCAAGGCAGAAACTGGGAAATTAGTTTAAATCCAGCTTTTTTCCTGAGTTATACCACCAGCCCTCAGGATTTTACCTTCTGTTAAAGATACAATATTTTGGAGCTGGAGAGATGGCTTAGTGGTTAAGAGCACTGACTGGTCTCCCAGAGGACCTGAGTTCAATTCCCAGCACCCACATGGCAGCTCACAATTATCCATAACTCTAGTTCCAGGGGAGCCGACACCCATAGCCAAACACCAATGCATATTAAAAAAAAAAAATCCAGTATTTTGGGGCTGGAAAGAAGCTCAACAGTTAAGAACGCTTGTCCTTGCAGAGGCCCCTCGGGTCTCATCACCCGGTCAGGCAGTTTATAGCTACTGGTAATGGCATTGTCAGGAGCTCCGATGCCTCTGGCCTCCATGGGCACCTACACTTACATGTACACACGTGCGTGCCCCCACCCCGCAGTGGGGTAGAAATAAAAATGAATCTCTAATTTTTAAAATTACCTTTATTTATTGTGTGTGTATACTGTGGGCATATGCATGCCACAGCACATATGTAGAAAAATCAGAGGACAGTTTCTGGAGACCACTTTTCTCCTTCCCCCATTGAGTCTTGGAGATTGAACTCAGATGCTCTGGATCATGCCTGTGAGTTACCTTGCTGACTCTAAAAATAAATCTTAAAAAACAATACTGCCAGTAGTAAAGCTTCTCCTTACTAGTCTAAAGTAGGCAGTCTAACCTCTGCCATAGCCCTCCAGCAGAGCTGTGTCCTGCCCCAAACTCTCCTGTGTGTATTTGCTGTCAAGTCTTCCTGTAGCTCCAGGCAGCAGCTGGTCTGGGAAGCTGTCCTTGTTCAATTTTTTTTGTATTAATTAAAAAAAAATGGCTGGGCGGTGGTGGCGCACGCCTTTATTCCCAGCACTTGGGAGGCAGAGGCAGGCGGATCTCTGTGAGTTCGAGGCCAGCCTGGGCTACAGAGTGAGATCCAGGAAAGGTGCAAAGCTACACAGAGAAACCCTGTCTCGAAAAACAAAACAAAACAAAAAAACAAAAAATTTTTATACGTGTGTGAGTGCTATGTTTGCGTGTGTATACTTGTGTTCCTGATTTCAATGGAGGCCAGGAGAGGGCATCAGGTCCTCTGGAATGGATTTATGGATGGTTGTGAGCCACCATGTGGGTGCTGGGAACGGAATTTGGATCCTCCGAATGAATAGCCAGTGCTTTTAATTGCTGACCCATCTCTCCAAGTCAGGGAGTTGTTTTTAAAGTATACAAAACATGGCTTTCCTGGGTGGAGGTGCATACGGTTTCTAATTCCTGGATATTTAGTCCATTCAGAACTTACTTCTTCTAATGCCTGCATTTGTACACGCCGCCTAGTCTTCTTACTGAGCTGACATGCTCACCAGCATCTCAGCGTGTTGCCTTAAGAGAAGGGTGGACTAAGGAGCATCCTCAATGCACTAGAAGTAGCAGCAGGTCCTTGTCAGAGCTGGCCCTTTGAAAGCATGCAGCTTTTCACACGGGGACTCTGACTGGGGTGCGCCCCTTTCCTTGTGTGCACATGAGTGCCTGTGTTCTTACTAGGGGTCACCCCTGCCCTTCGCTGCCAGGGTTGTGTGGGGTGGTGGCGGATGCAGATGGATGGGAAGTGGCTGAGAGGTGTCAGTACTAAGGTCACAGCAGATGACCGGTTCTGTGTTTCTGCAGATCTGGAGCAGCAACCATTTGTTCCCCAGCTCAGAGGAAGCCACTCTTTTCCTTGGAACACTAGACACTGTGTTTTTGTTCTCCTATGCTGTGGTAAGTTTTAAAATTAATAGAGTTTTTTTGTTTTGTTAAATTTTTGTTTTGTTTTATTTGTAAAGATAGTCCAGGCTGGCCTCGAACTCACAGAGATCTACCTGCCTCTGCCTCCTGAGTGCTGGGATTAAAGGCATGCACCACCACCTGGCTGAAAATTTTTTTGTTGTGGTGCTGAGAATCAAACCCAGGGCTTGTGCCTAGACTCATGCTGTCCCGTGACTGACCTCCCCACTCCCTCATCAGATCTTTTTTTTAAAAAAAATTATTGTTTTGTTTTTGTTTTTTTGAGGCAGGTTCTCTGTGTTGCTCTGGCTGTCCTAGAGCTGGCTCTGTAGACCAGGCTGGCCTCAAACTCACAAAGATCTCTTGCCTCTGCCTCCCAAGTCCTGGATTAAAGACATGCTGTACCATACTTGGTAGATAGAGTTTTATTTTATTTATATATATATATATATTTTTAATTTATGTGTATGGGCATTTTGCCTACACGTATATCTGTACACCACATGTGTGCTTGGTGTCTGTAGAGATGAAACGGCATCAGATCCCCTGAAACCAGACAGTTTTGACCCACCATGTGAGTTCCTTGAGCCAAATTCTGGAAAAGCAACCAGTACTCCTAACCACTGAGCCATCTTTCTAGCCCCAAATGGTTCTTTTGTGGACCTGCCTTTCCTTCTGCGGCTTCCAGGCCTTGTGCTTTCTGGAGTAATACAGCAGCAATTGGCTCCCTTATGGGAAAGAGAATTGAGAGTTTTCCATTGGCCTCTTACTCACAAAGTGCACAGGCTCTTGTGGCGCGTGTAGGCCACTGAGTCTGATGCTTGTCTGCCAAGCCTCCAGTGTGGAGGGACAGACACCTGTGACGTTTGTCACCTGAGGGTTCTGTGTTACTAAGGCACTCAGTTTATTGGAAGTAGTTGGTCCTACATCAATTTAAGTTTGAAGTCAAGACAGTTACTCATCTTAGACATTTGTGGCAGAAACCTAAGCTGTGTTGCCCTCAAGGTCTGGACTGATCTCAGTATTTACTCCTTCCTGCTGGGCACTGGCAGGAGAGTGGAAGGTCGGCCACTTGTGTCTCTCACTGGTCATTGCCCTCCCAGCCTTCCCATCCTCCTTGCTTTGTGGTCTCCGGAAACCTAGAGAGGCTCAGGCAGTTGGGGTGCATCGTAACCTCTGTCCTGCGCCAGACTGCGCACGCGTGGGAACATTTCTTAACCCCAAGTGCACATGGCTCAGAGAATCCTGCAGGAAGGCTCAGAGCCATTGCTTAATGCAGCCCATCTAGAAAATGGAACATACCCAGGGGCTCGCCTTGTCCTCTTCTGCAGAATGTTGGCAGTGCAATGTTACAGACAGTTCACGCAGACCCGTGAATAAGGTTTGGTTTTCCAGTCCCTCTCGTTAGTTTGCCTCACTGGTCACGTGTGCTTCCAGTTCAGACCGATCCCATTTAGAGGCGTCACATGAAACGCTCTCTTTCCAGGGCCTCTTCATCAGTGGCATCATTGGGGACCGGCTGAATTTACGATGGGTTCTGTCCTTCGGCATGTGTTCTTCTGCGTTTGTGGTAAGTTGGAAGATTTTTATGGTTATAGTGGTTATCACTGGGCTGTCCGGATGGCTTAGAGATTCAAGAGCAAACCTGATGACCTAACGTCCGTCCCCTGACCCCACGGTGGGTGGAGAGACACACGTGAAAGTTGTCCCCTGACCTCCTTCCGTGAGTGCACTCTGGCATGCGTGTGCCCCGCTCACACACGCGTATCATAAACACACTAATTGTGACTAAAATTTAAAAATAAGCAGTTGCTACTACTTTGACCAGATGTTCTAGACTCTTAGTTAGCCCTTTCATCTCCATCTAGAGTGCAGGAATGAGACCGGTTTTCATGTTGTCTTCCTGTGTGTCTTTCACTGAGGCACATCCTTTTAAAGCAAGAATCCTGTCATCCTTCCTGGATTCCCATAGCCTGGATAAACAGCGTAGTGTTGGCTCTCTTCAGCCTGGTCTCAGGCTGCCTCTCAGTCATGCTCGCTTGCCTGCCTTGGCTGCAGACAGACTAACACATTCTGATTCCCTGACCCGGCCACTGTTTCCTATCCAGCGCTTTTATTCTCATTCTTCTGGCCTCAAATGGCCCTCGTGTGGCCAGGTGACACCCTGGTTCTGCACCTCTGTCTGACGGGACTCACTCATGGCCTCTCCCGGGCTCTGGCTCACATTTCCCCCCTTTGTGCGTAGGCTTCAGTCTTGCTTTCCAGAGTAAGCCCACAGACCCTAGCCCGGGACAGCCTTAGTCCGCCACCTCTTTCTCCTGTTTCCTGACTCAGATTCTCCAGTGTTTCCCCTTCCTCATTTGCAAAGGGGATGTGCAGACCCCCTTCTCCCACGGGTGCCGTGAGGGCCATGTGTGTCTGTCTGTATGAGGGCCATTTGGAATGGCACCTGACACACGTGAGATGCTGTGCGCGGCAGCATCCGAGTCAGCCGTTGTTACTGCCAGTGAGGGTTCTTACCGATTGAATCAACTCCTAGACTTTAGTCAGATTCTGATTATTTCAGTTTTTCAATGTCTGCCATTTCTTAAAATTTTAGAAATCGAAGCACTTTATTTATGAGCCAGTGAACTGCACTTATATTCATATTTTTTAATATTTAAAAACATTCAGATGTATATATAAACCCTGTAGGTATTTAGTCTTGTCCCGACAAACAAGCGTGGTTGAGTGACTACCTCTCTCTGCTCCTGGGCAACCATTGACCATTTTTCTTTCCCTGTAGTTTTGCTTATTCTAGAATTTACAACTGAGATCTGACAGTATTCTACTTATCCATGCCAAGTCCTCTCAAAATAGACTTCGACTGCAAATAAAATGTCCCTTTGAGAAAATGCCTGGAAAAAACCAGGCACATGATAGAAGCTGTTGAATAATTCAGCAGATGATAGATAGGATTCACTTAAGTGAGTCAACTTAGTAGCTGCCATAGCAACATCTGGCTTACATGGGACAGTCCTGGTGCTCAGTGCCTGGTTCCGTCCTGACCCAGCATGCACATGTGGGTTCGTGTAGTGCTTTGGCCCTCTGGAGATTGCCATTCCCAGAGGGGGTAAGGGAGCAGATGGAAAATGAGGCCTCTGCTTCTAGAGTGGAAGATTCAAGTTGAAGGGAGTGTTGTGTGTGTGTGCACACGCGTGTGTGCGTGCGTGCGTGCGCACACTCCTGCAGGTGTGCACATACAGAAGCCAGTGGAGGACATTGTGGGTTTTGCTCTCTCACTATCCGACTTCTTTTCTTTCCTTTCCTTTCCTTTCCTTTCCTTTCCTTTCCTTTCCTTTCCTTTCCTTTCCTTTCCTTTCCTTTCCTTTCCTTTCCTTTCCTTTCCTTTCCTTTCCTTTCCTTTCCTTTCCTTTCCTTTCCTTTCCTTCCCTTCCCTTCCCTTCCCTTCCCTTCCCTTCCCTTCCCTTCTCCTTCCTTCCTTCCTTCCTTCCTTCCTTCCTTCCTTCCTTCCTTCCTTCCTTCCTTCCTTCCTTCCTTCCTTCTTTCTTTCTTTCTTTCTTTCTTTCTTTCTTTCTTTTAAAGATTTATTTATTTATTATGTATAGACAGTGTTCAGCCTGCAGGCCAGAAGAGGGAACCAGATCCCACTATAGATGGTTGTGAGCCTCCATGTGGGTGCTGGGAATTGAACTCAGGACCTCTGGAAGAGCAGCCAGTGCTCTTAATCTCTGAGCCATATCTCCAGCGTCTCCCCCCCCCCCCACTTATTTTCTTAAGGCAGAGTCTTTCACTGAACCTGGAGCTTGGCTGGCATCTAGTGAGCCCCAGTAATTTTTCTGTTCGCATCCCACATAGCACTGGGTTACAAGGGGACACGAGACCACACTCCAGTTTTAAAAGGGATTGGAACTTGGGTCTTCGTGCTTTCGTAGCAAGCATACTTACCCACTGAGCCATTTGCCCACCCCACAGATAGATTTTTCGTGTATCCTGAAAAGCAGCTGGGTGTGTTGAAAGTGTCTGTGTGATGCCGCATGTCCCTTTCTTTCCTTCTCTTGAAGGTGTTTGTCTTTGGCACCCTTACGGAGTGGCTGCATTTCTACAACAAGTGGCTGTACTGCGGCCTGTGGATCGTGAACGGCCTGCTGCAGTCCACTGGCTGGCCCTGCGTGGTTGCTGTGATGGGCAACTGGTTTGGCAAGGCTGGGTATGGCGCCCCTTCCTCTGGTTGCACTACTGTTGGGTCACTGAGTCTGCTCGAACTCTGAACTGGGTGCTCTAGAGCATGCCTCATCTTGTCTCTGTTTTAGACAGAGCAGGTCTGGGATAGAAGGTCCGCGGCAGAGTGTGTGTGGACCTCAGTGATGTTCTGTGGACACCCAGTGAGGCACGTTGCTAAGGCCGTACTTCCCAGTTCATTCTTCTTACGCCTCTCTCCTTTAGAAACTGTAATAGTCCCACCCGAATGCCATCCATTATGCATGTTCCTTTGAGGTTAGTCCTTTGCCGTATTTTGAGGCTCTATGGTTTCCTTGTCATTGCATTAACAGTAAGGAACCTCCGCCTTGAAGGTTGGGGGCATTGCCCCGTAGTAGAGCACGTGTGTAGCGTGTAGAAGATACTGCTAGCACAGAAGAAAAAGATATTCATGTGGCGTGTCTTTGGTCACCAAAAGAGGGCTCTAATTCAGATGTTGTCACAATTTGGGGCGGGCTTACAGCACCTCCCTACCCCTCAACCTTCATGTTAGAGTAGGTTGGACTTGGCATGTGTGGTGTGTGTAACTGCAGGAGGGAGGAAGGTACCTGCTGATGAATCCTCCACGCCATCCTGGAAGAAGGCATGCTGAGTGTACAGGGTGAAAAGTTGAAGGATCCAGGCTTGCTTTGTGCTTTAGCTGTTTTGTTTTGTTTTTTTTGGAGACAGGGGTTTCTCTGTGTAGTTTTGGTGTCTGTGCTGGATCTCACTCTGTAGACCAGGCTGGCCTCGAACTCACAGAGATCCGCCTGGCTCTGCCTCCCAAGTGCCATGATTACAGGCGTGCTCCACCATGCCTGGCAAGAAGAGGCCGCGGCGTGTGATGTTATTGACAGAAGGAAGCTAACTTGGTTTGCAGGAGCCTTGCGCTGTGTGATGGACACTAACGCTCAAGTTGTAGCCCAGCGTGGAAGTCTTTCAAGAATGTAATGCAAGAAGGGAAAAGATGATAAATTATGAGTACTGAGTGAGAGTGGGTGTGCCCCTCGGCAGCCCACGGCCAGTGGTCCCTCGTGGGTGTGCAGAGCCTCTGAAGGGACCTTCCATCTCCAGTCACACAGCCAACTCAAGTCCGTGCAGATGGGAGGAAGCCTGTGGGGTGGGGTCTTACTCTAGAGCCCAGGCTGGTCTTGAACTTGTAATCCTCTTGCTCTGGCCTCACACGGGCCTGGCAGACTGATGTTAAAGAAGCAGCTGCAGTGAGACAAGTCTGGCCAGTACTGCTTTAGACGCTGACTTCTTGGGAACCTTAACAGTAATCCACGGCGTCCACTGAGATTGGGAGTGCTGGAACTTACCCGCTCCATGACCCCCTTGATGGGTTTTAGTATTTTTATAGTATTGGAGCATTTCATCTTTTTTTGTGTTTGTTTTTCTCGAGACAGGGTCCTGCCATGTAGCATGGGTGCCTTGAACTGGCTGCAATCCGACCCTAGCCTTCCAAGTGCAGGGATCAGAGGCGTAAGCCACTATACCTGGCTTCTTTTCTTCAATTCTTTTCTTTTTCTTCAGTTCCTAAGACTTCACTATTGCTCTGCAAGCGCTCCGCCTCTGCATTAAACGTCTAACCCCTAAATGAAAATGTAATATCATTAAATCTTAGAAGAATCTGTTTTTATCATTCTGGTATATTTTTCAAAACTTTAAATAGAATGTTGATTCTTTGTAGTGCACGCCTTCACTGTTTTGGCCATTTTTCATTTTGTCTGCATGTAGAATCCCTGACGCATTGTCTTGGTTTTTCTGTTGTTCTTCTTAGCCGAGGAGTTGTCTTTGGTCTCTGGAGTGCCTGTGCTTCAGTGGGCAATATTTTGGGAGCGTGCCTGGCTTCATCTGTTCTGCAGTATGGCTATGAGGTGGGTGTTTCTTTCACGGTTTGTATGTGTACACTTGCTCTTGCTGTTTAATCCAGGGTGACCTTGAAGTACTCCTTGTCCTCTTTGCTCTGTCCAAGTGCCACGATTACAGGCGTGCATCCCCATGCCTGGCAAGAAGAGGCCACGGCGTGTCTTGTTATTGACAGAAGGAAGCTAACTTGGTTTGCAGGGGCCTTGGGCTGTGTGATGGACACTAACGCTCAAGTGGTAGCCCAGCGTGGAAGTCTTTCAAGAATGTAATTCAAGCTGGGCGGCTGTGGCGCATGCCTTTAATCCCAGCACTTGGGAGGCAGAGCCAGGCAGACAGGCAGATCTCTGTGAGTTCGAGGCCAGCCTGGTCCACAGAGTGAGATCTAGGACAGGCACCAAAACTACACAGAGAAACCCTGCCTTGAAAAACCAAAAAAAAAAAAAAAAAAGAATGTTATATAAGAAGGGAAAAGATAAAATTATGAGTACTGAGCAAGAGTGGGTGTGTGCCTTGGCAGCCCAGCTGCCAGTGGTCCATCGTGGGTGTGGAGAGCCATCTCCAGGTACACAGCCAACTAAAGTCCATGCAGATGGGAGGAAGCCTTTGGGGTGGGGCATGTTCAGTCTGCTGAGTATCTGGCAGACTCTGAATAGGGTGGTGTAGTGGATCCCCAGCAGGCTCAAATTGAAGTAAGCTTGTTCACGCAGAAAGAGGAATAAAGACAGTCACCTCCTTTCTGACCTCTGAGCCTTTGGGAGTATCATCACAAGATGTTGCCAATTATTTGCATTGTTTCAACTACTTTGAATTCCTGAGGAATCAAATGGCCAAGAAGCCCTAGGCATCCATCCCAAATATCCCAAGGAGTCTAAGTGATGCCAGAAGTGAAACTCCCAGAACATGGTCCCTAAAGCCAACAGAACAAGAAGCTGGGCTCATTGGCTCTGTTACAGTCCTGGGTGTGGGGAGAGCTGAGCAGCCTTTGTTCGGCCTTCTAATGTTCCTATGTGGGAATGAAGAATAAGAAGCATGCAGATTGTCTGAAAGTTAGGGAAGGTACAGTTGGGGTTTTTTAAACCAGTAAATTATTTTTATAGAAAATTAAGGAAATAAGGGAACGACAGAAAGACTATATTGTGTGTTTAGTGGTTTGGTAAAATACAGGTTGGTAAGTTGTTGTGACCCTGAGGTTGTGAAGCAATGGCCATGGCTGTTGTTGGCAATGTCTGTCAGGTTACGGCGGCCCTGACCAGGCTGGTCCACCTCTGGGAAGTGTCGGCACCTGTGAATGTGCACACATGTGTACATCAAGTGTTATCTGCAGCTACTGCAACACAGTGTATCAGAGCCAAAGCTTGACGTTCAATGTCAGCCGACAGGGAAGTATTTAAACTCTGATGCACCTGTTGGAGGATGCCGTCCATGCAGCTGTGACTTTGGGATCAGAACCTCTAACTAAAGAGAGCAAGACACTGGGAAGATCTCACAGACAGCAGGCAGGCCAGGCAGTGTGCCCCGAGATGCCCTTTGGAGAAAGGAAGAGTGGTGATTGCATTAGCTTGTGTGTTTCCTAACGGCCCCTGGAGAACAAAAACTATGCGGCAGCGTTTATGTGTTCGGGCAGTTGAGAGTTGGATGGGTTGGGAAGGGATCGGGCAGAAGGGATTTACTCCACACTGTAATGCTTATGTTCTTGACTAGATCGCCAGTTAGAAACCTAAGTGATTAAAAGTAAGTTGCTCCTTCAGAGAGTAGGTATTTTGGTCCAGGTGAAGCCCATCATCTGTCACAGTCACCCCCCCCCCCCCCCCACTTTTTTACATCTGTCACACCTGGATTGTACTAATTGGTTCAAGTGTGAATTTCACTC